>NC_143138.1:3900833-4240000 GCF_059928025.1 Delphinapterus leucas | reverse complement strand
CAGTTTAGTGAAACCTTAATGAAGTTGAATAATGCTCCCTGTCCGAAGTCCTGGGTTCATATTTTCTTGTTGACCACCAGTGATGCAAGACGGAGACATTTCATTCTGTCACTGGTTCAACCCAGAGTTCATGATAGGGTGCTCACAGTCAGCTGTGGCCTGACGAGGGACCAGCATATGCCCTTGAAGTGTCCCCCAAACATATCTTGTTGTCTAGGAAGGGGGCTATTACTTTAACCGTTTACATCTGTCACTAAAGACTTATCTCTTTCCGAATCTGGGCTCCCCAGAAATCAATATTCTAATTAGAAAACAGTAGCTAATCTGGCTAAATGCTAATAAATGAGAGTTGTGATTTATCTAGCAACAGGGGAACAGCTCAGCATTAAGAATTAAAAGGTCTGTAGAGAAGAGAGCTCTTTTTTTCCTTACTCTTCCCTTTGGCTGATTGGGTTCAGCTGTATGCTATAAATAACACTTTTAATTAATGGCTGTCTGTTTGAAAATCAGTCATCAGAACCATAATTTAGGAACTTTTACCTCTGAGATTCATTGCTCTCCCCAATTTCTCAATGATAAGGATAAGAAACTGGTAATGTGAGTTAAAGCTGAACCTACCTACTCACAAATATCAAACCACATCATAGCCTACCAAGGCACTCTTCGGGCTTCACTATAATAGATGTAGATGTAAATAATCAATTCAACTGCAAGGAGAATTATTGATCATGAATAGAACCAAAATTCTTGTCTAAACCCTGCTGCACTCCAGTCATTTCATGGAGTTACAGGATAAAGTCAAAGTTAATCTCAAAGGAAGGAGTTTGCAATTAGTTGAATGGGGTCCTTCAGTAATCTCTAACGGATTAATTTTTTTCTACATTAAACAAATTAACTGGGTAGTTACCTTCCCTTTAACCTAACTGGACAGAGTCAAAGGGGAAAAATAGAAGTTGCTTGCACATCTTAAGTGTTTTCTTCTAGTAGTTTCTACTTCGTCCAATATTGCCTACTTACATGATACTTGCAGTAGGTCCTTGAACTTGCCGTATTTCTTCATGACACCAAGCAATTATTCAAATTCTCTCTACCATGTAGATAACCTTTTCTGGACCTCAGCCCCCCCAGACCTAGCTTTCATGTCGTTTTCTCTATCCAGCCCACAACCGTCACCACACCCTCCAATCTAATAAAACGGATTACTCCTTCTGTTGGGACCCAACTCTCCCTGTACCTCTTTCTGCATTAATATTGATAACATTTACTTCTGCTTGATGAGTTTTAGACCATCTCTTTTCACAGAGATGATCTTACTCTTACTCAGATGTGCAATGCCTATATGCTTGTTGAATACACAACGGATTATTCAACAGCTATTGAGCACCCGCTCTTTGCCAGTACTTGTTAGAAGTCAGAAAGGCATCGATTTTCATCTCTGTTCTCAATGTACTCACGACCCACTGGGGAGGATAGACTTTTATAAAAACTAAACTCAGCAAGCCTAAGAGAGGGGTCTGGGCAAGTGCTGGGGGTGGGTTGTTAATTAGCAAGGCCATGAACACACAGAAAAATCACCATATTTTAATATCTCTTCTATGGTTGTCATAATCCAAACACACCTGCTTCAATCATATGTTCTACCTTGCTTACTAATGTCTTTTCAGTGTAGTCTGAACCTATGCTTCTCAAACTAATGTGCACAAAAATCACCTGGGGATTTTGTTCAAAGGCAGGCTCTGATTTAGTGGGTCTGGGGAGGTCTGCATTTCCAGCCAGTTCCCGGGCATTCCACTGCCGCTGGTCCACAGACCACATGTTGAAGAGCAAGTCTATAAACCATTGTCATGTCAACATATAAACATTGTTAAAGTGCCATCAGTTTTTGGAAGAACTCCCAATGCTCCCCACCTAGAAATTCTTCTGACTGTAATTAAACATAATGAAAGCTACAGCAAGAGAAGTAAGACTCAGCAGTGACCCCCAAGAAACTGACAGGATACCTTGAAACTGTTTATTCCTGCCCCGTTTTATTGTCTAAACACGAAAGATTCCTGCACTTCAGGTCTGCTGCTACCAAGTGACTGTGGTCTGAACGTGTAGCCAGGTTTTCCCAAATATTCGATTGCCATTCTTTGCTTAAGTCTCCCCTATATTTAAACTATAATACCCCAGGCCCTTTATGTATTATAACAAAATTATGCAACTTTAATCATGCAACTTCTCTCATGCAACTTCTTAAAAAACAGACTCTGCAAGGCACCCATGGGAATCTAATTTCTTATTAATTCTTAATGGTTCCTATGACAACATCTGTTTACTTTTTCAATTTATTAGAGTCTGCCACTCATCCTCAAAGTCAAAACTCGTTAGACCATGAGACTCTGGGCCCCCACTCTAACATCTTCTGTCATTTGTCAGCTCTTAACTCTCCTTCTTTCAAGACAAGATACTTACTTGAGCTGTCTTCTTTTGCAGGTCTTCTTCCTCTCTTCCTCACACATTCTCCAGCTCTATTCCAACCAGACCAAGGGCCCTGTGTGTATCTTCTCCCAAGCACGTGAGAAAACATGACACCTCTTCCTGCCTGCTTTTCAACACCACCTTACGACAATCGTACGCTATATAACGGGGCGTCTTGCTTATTTGGTTTCCCCTCACACTCTCATCATCACATCACTTTCCCTGACAAATAACAGTGAACTGAACAGAAGTGGAACTGTTTTCATCACGCAGGAATACAGAAGGCACTGGAAACCTTAGCTTGCCCAGTGTCAGAGTCTGGAGAGGACTCTTCTAAATGACCTTGACCCCTTCTCACCTCTCATGGTCTCATTTAGATTAATGCCAAGGATGATGAAGGCGTCATCGCTGGATCCTGGGACAATGTCTATGCTTATGGCATCCCCCCATCAGCCTGGACTGGAAGTGTTGACATCCTGTTGGAATACAGGAGTTCTGAGAATCCAGTCCGCTATGGTCAGTGCTGGGTTTTTGCTGGTGTCTTTAACACATGTAAGTATCCAGTTGAGTAATATATTTTTAATGCAAAGGAAATTTCACCTTAAGACATCTTATCTATAACCTGGCAAAGCAACCTAGCAAGCTCTGTTGGACCTATAGAATTTGTGGGTGGCTATTCTGGGATGCAGCCAATGCATAATTAAATTGTACTTGGCCACATATGCTCCTAGTTTCTCTTTGACTGCCGAAGCTTTATAGAAAGAATGATGGACTATTTCCTACATAATCCATCGTTCAATACCCAGAGAAATGGAACGTCTCCGGGGTCACATAAGGATGTGAGGGAAAGGCCATGCCGTTTTATTTCTTAGTAATCCCCACATTTTAAAAGGCTCAATTAGCAAAATTTAAAATAATAAGCTATGTACTGCTTGTTATTGAGCAGTTTTGTAAATATGCTTATTTGCTTACTGTTTATCACTGAGAATTTTCTAAACATACCCACTTAGTTTTTACCCCAGCTATGGAAGGGACTGTGGCAGGTGGGTTCATCTTCATTCTTGTATGTGAGTCTCAATGCCCCTGAGCAATTAGATACCAGAACTTAATGAACGATCTGTACTCCCCGGCTTCCCCTTTTGCTTTTAATCCACCCAATATCCAATCCATAGAGGAAAGCATATGGGAAGAGAATTGTTCTCTTCGGCCTCATGCATCATTTTTCAATATGGCATTTGTCTGTCCCAGCCCAGACAATGTTATTGTTAATTCAGTGGGTATTTTTAAAAAACATTTATTTCAGTATGTCTTCATCATTGGTAATGATTTTCATTAACACGCCATTTCTACAGCCCTGTAAAAAAAAAAAAAAAACATTAGGCGCAAGTCAAAGTGTCCTTTCTGCTGGCTCATTAATAAAGACTGTTTTACCCAGTTAGCATGTTTTTAATCAGAAAAATCGAGGAGGATCTGGAGGCTGGAAGCCAGGATGAGACCATTTTTTTATAAATGATTATGAAGTCTGTCAGTTTCAGCTCAAAGTTCTGACGGTCTAAGAATTAGTCAGTGGAAAGAAATCATGAGTTTGGGTTGTGCGTTTTGTTTCTCCATGGCGTCAAACTGGATAAGATTATTTTCTTAGCCATTTGCGTATACCCAAGGGCTAAAGGAATATATATTTCCTGGGAGCAATGAACGGCATTGTAGCCAATGTGTCAGTGTCCTAGAAGGGCTGGTCTCTCAAGTTCCACATGGAAGCCTGAATTTCACGAAGGGCTACCAGTTGGAGGTAGGCCCCCCTCCCTCATGGCTCCCAAGCCAAGTCTAAGTACAGGGTGCTCAGTAGAGGCAGCCTCTCTTATGAAATGATCCCAGGAAAAGAGAAAGGACTCGCCTCGTCCTCCTGATGTCTGAAGTTTCACTCTCCCGGTGTAATTCCTTTAGGTTTAGAACCAGATAAAATAGTAAACACCTTCCATTCATGTATGTTTTTGTATAAAAGGGTCCTCGAATCTCTTCCTGAACACCGGCTTTGGTGATAAGAAAAGGCAGAGGCCCAACGTGTGATGTCACCGTGAGGATAAACCTGAAAAGGAAATTTGGAGGGAAGGAGGCACTGGTGCCCCCATGTCAAACTTCACCAATCTTAAAATTATGAGTTCGGCAGATTCTGTAATCACGTGAATTAGTGTTAAGCTAGAAATAGAACTAGAGTGCCAATCATTTCTTTGGTAAAACTGTAGCAAGTGTAGGGGCTGTAAATCCATAGAGGAAGATGGAAGTGAGAGGCAGGTGGTGGCTGCCATCTGTGACGTTTGGGGTGTTAAGATTAAGTCATTGACATATACGCGCCACTATATATACAATAGATATCTAATACGGACCTGCTGCAGAGCACAGGGAACTCTGCTCAATACTCTGTAATGACCTGTGTGGGAGAAGAATCTAGAAAAGAGTGGATACATGTATCTGTATAACTGATTCACTTTGCTACACAGCAGAAACTAACACCTCATTGTAAACCAACTACACTCCAATAAAAATTCATTTAAAACAAGATTCAGTCATTTAATGAGGACCCTTGAGTCTCTACCAGATTCAAGTTTGGACTTCCAAGGTTGTTCTATTGAAGGAGGTGGATGGTCTTTGGTTAAAAATGCTAAACAATTCTGAGAGGAAAAAAAAAGGGAAGGCAACTCATTAATCTTAAAAGTGTCAGCTGAATTATTTTCAATGAGCCCTGAGGTCTGGTGTCCTGGCAGCCAGGGAGGGCATTTGGATTAAGTTTAATCAATAGGTGCATATATGGCAAGAGACACATCCAGGTAATTTATTATCTAATGATTAAAATGAATCTGTGCTGTCACCCTCCACCAAGTGTCACAAGAGCACGTTCCAGCCGGGAAAGCAAACCGCACTGAGGGTCTGCTTGGTAAATTCCTAACTTCCTGTTAGCTGAGGTTTTTAAATTTTATTTTCAGAAATTTTAGTCCATTAGCTGGATTAAAATAATCCTACTTTGATGATCGTATGACTAGCAGCTA
The DNA here is from genome assembly GCF_059928025.1 of Delphinapterus leucas. Lineage (NCBI taxonomy): Eukaryota > Metazoa > Chordata > Mammalia > Artiodactyla > Monodontidae > Delphinapterus > Delphinapterus leucas. The sequence continues at coordinate 4,234,496 of NC_143138.1, read as the reverse complement.
AACAACTGGATCCCATTCCCACTGGCTTCGTTTGGTGCCAACTGCAGTTTGTATGATCAGGCAGCGAGGCTTCTCTCTGCAGCCCTGGTCCTTGACAATAGGCCCCCTTCCTCAGTGTGGGACGTTTGAGAACAACATGTCCATGTTGGTAAAGAAGAAGGTCCCTTCTGAGAGGGGATTGTTCACTCTGTATTTATCAGATCTCGGTGATGTGCTTAGTTGTGGTCCATCTTTCTTTCCTGCAGTTTTGCGATGCCTCGGGATACCAGCGAGAGTCGTTACCAACTATTTCTCAGCCCATGATAACAATGCCAATTTGCAGTTGGACATCTTCCTGGAAGAAGATGGGAATGTGAACTCCAAACTCACCAAGGATTCAGTGTGGTGAGTTTGATTTACAAGGGCATTTGCTGATATCAAATTGAAGTGACATACATTTACCAGGAGACAGAGTCGGTCTAATGTTTCTTTCTGTTCTATTTTAAGGAGTATTCGATACCATAGGCAGAAAAGTCTGATTGTCAGAGATTGTTTTTAGCTAATGAATGAGAAATGTTACTGAACAGGTAGTTTGGGCTTCGTATAATGGAGATGGATCATCCCATTACGACGGCAACCGCTGGAAAAGGCCATGGTTTTAGTGGCCAGAGCCTATACTAGTTCCTCTCTACCTTAGTGTATGACTATTATGGTGAATGGCAGAGACACCGGAGCCAAGCCTTCTCTACTCTAAGAGTAAGATAGCCAACGTTTACTGAGCACTTACTGTGTACCAGTCTCTGCGTGAGCATGATCTTATCTAAGCTTTTTAAGTTTTATCAGGTGGGTGCTTATTAATATTCCATTTACAGATGAGGAAACTGAGGCACAGAGAGGTTAAAATAATTTTCTCAAGGTCATACATCTGGTAAGCTAAGAATAAAACCCAAGAGCATCTGACCCTAAACCACAACCCTTTTTTTTTTTTTTTTTTGGCCTTCGCAATATAGGATTGCTCTTTGAAGGTAAAGATGTGGTTCCCCCGATCTGTGACCTCATCTTTCGCTCAGAGATAGAAGTGGAAATAAAACTGAAATTATTACCAAATACCAACCACACAGTTTTTTCACTGCCCTGAACAGCTATATCACAAGCTGGCTGCAGGGAGTTTAGGATTCCAAAGAAATTTCTTTTTTCCATTGGGACCCACTCAGTCCAAAACAATATTCTTGTTTTATTCTTGCCCAAAAGAGGGGGAAAAAATCCCGAGAGTCCAAATGTAAAGGATATTTACAAAGGTCTGCATGGGAGGGAAATTGTCAGGCATTGAACTCAGTGGAATTTGGCTCAGTGGAACTAAAAATGTGTCTCCTAGAGTGGTTCTTTAGAAGCAGTAAAGCTAAAACACTGTCGGTTGTAAAAGCATCCAGATGGGGATGGTAGGAAGTTATAAGCTCATTTAAAGAGAAATTAAAAGTTAGAAGTGTCTTAACTGCCCCATGTTACAGGAATGGCGCACACTTGTAGGGGCAGTACTAACTCAGCAGTGCCGGTGAACGCTCATTCGAGAATGGGGAGAGAAGGAAAGCGCTGAACTAGTAGCAAAGCGCTACTGTGAATAAAACACACTGCAGTTCATCTGAAGGGAAAGAGCTGAGCAATGACTAGCTAGCGGCTATAGCCAAGACAACGCCTCACCCCTGTAAACTGAAAGGCACGTTGAAGCACCATTTAAGCCCTTGGAATTACAGCACAGCAGCCCTGCATGTATGTGGAACGACAAAAACAGACCCAAATAGCCATCCCCTAAGCCTGCTGTGACAGCCCAAAATGGCAAAATAAGGATTATTTGGCATCCTGCACTGCTCACCTCTTCTTTACACACCCCACCGCCCTGCGCACACACACACACACACTCACACACTCACTCAGTACCCTTGAAGCCAGCTGCCGCTCAAAATTATTCCTCCCGATTCCTTGATCCGAAGGCCTCCCACCGTAAATCCCCACGGGCACCCCAGCAAATAACCTCATGAGGCTGCCCCTCACCAAATTGCTACAAAAGTGTGAAGCTGATAAGACCTTGTTCTCGGTAACCCTTTCCTCTGTCAGCTCTCTGCTCCGAATTCCTTTCCCTGTTTCTATCACCCTTGTCCATTCGTTGTCTTCCCCAAATATCCCATCACCCTGGGACCATGTTCCCTGGTCCGGGGCCCTGCTCCTCACAGCCAGACCACTGCCCCAGGCTTCTCGTCTTCCCTTTGCTTGGCTCACAGAGGGTGGCGGACGGGCTGACTAACTGAATGGGACACGCCAGACCGTGGAGCACAGGGATTAAAGGGCTCCGTCGGGTCTGGGTCATGCACCAAGCAGCTGTGTGACCTTGGGCAAGGCACAACCTCTCTGTGCCTCTCTTTCGTCCTCTAAAGTGGAGATGACAAAATTTCCAAGCATAACAGGTGCCTAATGACTGTTAGCTGCTCTTATTGTGTTCATTACTAGTCACACAGCTGGAATTTCTTGGAGGCAATATGTTGCCATCAACCTAAGCACCTTGAAGCAGTTGGAAGAAGAGGGGTGCCCAGTGTCCTAAGATGACTCTGCTATTTCTGTCACTTTGGGGCATTTTAAAAACAAAAGCAGAAACCTTGCCTCCTCAGTGCAAACACCAGTGAACCCTAGAAGTTACAGAGGTTCCAGAAAACCGAAAGTATTTCTAAGCCCCTCCCTGATTGAGGGGGCTGGTGGAGGCTGTCCCTGGACACGTCCACCAGTTTATGGTCACCACAGCCGCCCCTCACGTCAAGCTCTGGCTTGGGCAGTCACTGGCTGTGTGACCTTGAGAAAACGGCTTTACCTCTCTGAGCTTCCTCATCAGTAGAATGAGGGTAAACTTAGTAGTTACCAATTAAATGGCAATTTAACGAGGCAATTTAAAGTACTTCCCACAGTGCTAGGCCCAGAGGGAGTGCCCAGTTGGCACCTGCTGATGGGATTAGTAATGACCACTGGTAAGAAATGGGGGCTACCTGAGCTGCAGGGTTGGCGAGCAGGGGTGGGGCTGGGGGCAGCAGAGGCTGAGGCGGGGCAGGGAGGGTTCGGTCGGCATCGGCTGACCGCCCAGAGGCCAGTGCAGCATGGCTGGCAACACGTGGCCCGACAAATTTCCCAGCGGGGGTCTCAGGAGCCACCGGCCTCACCCAAGCCCCCCAGCCTCACTTCCCTCCGCAGGCTCCACTCAGACAAACTCTTGGTTGTACGTGGCCCCTGCCCCCCTCTTTCTAAAGGAAGCCACGAGAATGATTTCTTGGTTCTCTCTCCTGGGTCTCCACCATCTCTTCGACACTGAGGTCCTGATGGTACAGGATGTGGTAAATTAATTTGTCCAGTTGGGTCTCGGTGACCCACCGCATCCTCTTTTCCACGGCTCAGCTGGGTCCTGTGTCCCCAAAGCAGAAATAAGGCAGCACGAGGGTTCAGAGGGAGAGCTCAAGGATGCATGCGAAGGTGTGCTGTGCTCAGTGTGACCCAGAGCCGAGAGGGGTGAAGTCTGGATTTCACCCGGTGCTCTCACCCTTTCCCTTTACCACCGCAGACCATCCAGCACCGACTGCTTACGGGCCTGCTTCCTGGTCTGCCACCTTAGGTCCCCGCATGTGTATTTCCTCTCCCAGAGAGCCTCACCTTTCCAGGGGCAACAATTTTGCCCAGAGTGGACATGTTATTGACACCGACAGAGGGAAGAGTGGGCTTCTTAGCGATTCAGGAGAGGGAGGGCCTAAGGAACCTTAGAAGGGCACAGCTGGGCAGTGGAATTGCACCTCAGGTTCCCACCTGAAATTCCAGGAGGGCCAACACAAGGTAACATACCCTGGAAGGAGCAATTTAAGCCTCCTGTCCCCAGCGTGCTGATGGGTTTGGAATGATGTGTAACCTCTGGGCATCCATGAATCACGGTGGACAGTTTAATGAAGATGCTTCTGCAATGTCCAGCTGCAACCTAAACCATGAATAGGGATATGGGGCTCACAATGGGCAGGAGTAAAGTGACCCTTCATCTACCTCCTGATAGAACTCAGCTTGGTCACCTCATCATACGATGGTCACACTGGAAATAGAAACAATTTTAAAAGAAAGGGATGGTGGCGCTTATTAGGGTCATGAAAGGTATTTCAGGAAAAGGCTCCTCTCCTTCTAAATGAAAGTGTTATCCTGTGTCCTACTGCTGGAGAGCATGTAGCCAGATCTGATGATTCTGGGTGGAAGACCTGTGTCCACCTCTTGACTTCCCTCCACCAGTATGCAACCCCCATGGGAGAAGCCTTGTCTGATGTATTTTACTTTTGTTTTGCCAACAGGGTGCAAGGCAAAGAGCAAGGACTTGATAAATGGAATTGGTTGGAAAAAATGTTAAATGCTTATTTAACAGATAAATATCATTTAATTCATTCAACAAACACTATTATACACTAATACTTCCAAATACCAGATGCTAAGGATTCAGAAGGAAATTAAGTAGGTCTCTGCCCTTGAGGAGCTCCATCCAGTGTTCATGAGTGAAACAACCACATACAGTACACTCTATAAAAATATAAGGTGGGCTATAAGGTGAGCCAGGAGTCATGGAGACGAGGGGAAGGGGCTTCCGTCCTAAACCCAGGGGAGCAGGGGGAAGGCTGTTCACATGGTCAGCGGCCGTAGACTCAAAGCCGTTAACCCCCTGCAATCTTCTGGCTGTGCTGTTCAAAGATGGAATGCCCAGGAAACGACCTTGGCCCACAGATAAAACTCAGGGGTATAAGTCTAAGGGGCTGAGATGAGACCATCAGAGGTCAGTCTGTTTCAAGGACCAGGCAGGAAGGAATGGAATTTCATGCAGTTATCCCATATTATTATGACTACAGTTGTTGAATATTGAAACTCACTCTCTCAAGATCCAGCCCCTTGCCACTCCTTCTTGTATGACCTCAAGAACATCTAGCACTTTGTCCTCTTCCTGGAAGGGCTAATGCCCCCCAAGGCTGTACATTCACAAGAGGCAGATGGAGTCAATACTCTTTGGGGATGGGGATGGGGGTGGGTCACTATTACCATCTATCACCACCTCTCCCGCTTCCCTACCCTCTGTCCAATCCCAGGTTCTGCCTCCTTTAAGACAAACCCACCCCTCACTCTTAGTTTTAGAGGGTCTGACAGTCAACAGTGTTCCAGAGTCCTTCTTGGCGCCAACAGCTTCCTAGACCCTGCCTCCTTCTGGTCCATCTTCTAGGCCTCTCCTTCATGCGCCCCTTTCCATCCCGCTCACGTTCCCAGAAGAAGGTCTTCACCCCTGGACGATGGAGTTCCAAGTGGGGTGGGTGGGTAGAAACATGTGCTACTCATGCCCTCAGGATGTGAAGAGAAGGGGCTGTGCACCTGTGTGCACACCAAGGCCCATAAGCTGACCCTTCTGCTTCTCAGAGGCCAGCTGATTGGCCAATCGGCAGATGTAGAAAATTGCTGAACTCAGAGTTTTAAGCATCTCATATGATATTAAAGATAATTGGAAAGATGATGAATGCTAAAACAATTAACAAGTCTTTCTTTCCTTTATTGCCTTTTCATTTCAAATTAAGTGAGTTTGATTAAACTGGCTTTCTCAATTTAATGTTTTAAAATAATTGTGAGCTAGCAAATTTGTATTTATCAGTTTCAGCTCAAGGTTGGGACAGTCTAAGAAATAGTCAGTGATCCAAGTGGAAAGAAATTACAGTTTTATTTTGTTTTTCCTTAGGATCTCATGGAAAAACACCAAATCAAGTCAAACTATTCTTACAATTTCTTTCCCTCCCTCTCTCTCCACGGCTCACGGCAATATGATTAGCTCTTCCACTGACCAGCTGAGTGACTTTGGGCAAGTTGCTTGATTTCTCTGAGCCTTAATTTTCTCATATGGCTTTGGATTTAATGAGGTATAGGGTCACCTTCAGCTCCAAAATTATTATTTTTTAAATAAATGTCACTGTTCTTCCAGCCAGGCCTTTCCTCCCACAGTTAGCGGGTTCTGTCATGTGCTCTGAGTGAAGATCTGCTTGCCTTCACAGGACCAGGCTGTGATCCACTCATCCACATGTAGGTGCTGCTTTGCAAACCGTCTTCATGTCAGCTCTCCAGGAAGAAAAGACACAGAAATCAAACAAGCCACAGAAAGTTGCTGTAACTCTTTGGCTGGCCTCAATGCACCTGATTCTTAAAAAAAAAAAAAAAAAAAATCCCAACTTCCTTCAGTACTTTTCGAAAAGAGTACAGTTGTTATTGTTTTGTTGTGTTTTTCACTCCAAATGCAGAAAACTCTGCTGCAATGGGTAGCATTGAATCTATAAACAAAGCTCTTTCAAAGCAACTTTTATAGCAGAAGTTAAGCAGATTTCACACCTGGGAGCCAGCCCTGGGTTTAACCCAGTCCCACCAATCCTAATTCTAATTGCAGTCTGCACACTTGGCATGCTGGTTTGCACATCATAGGTACATTTTTGAATTCAGACTGATCCACTTTGTACATTGTACAAAGTACGTTCCAACTAGTTGAACTTTCATATTGTTATATTTCCCTAACTTTTAATCATGGCGTATGAGAAGAAGAATTATCCAAAAATGAATTCCAAGTAAAAAAAAAATAGAAGAAATATTCTGAATATAGGCCAAACTGTTTAAGATGCTTACGAGTTTGTAAAATTATCCTGTGATGTATCCAAGTTACCAAAGATAACAGCTACCAAAGATATTTCTTTTCAAATAAATTATCTAGTTAACTACATTACTGTCAGCCAAATAGCTTTTGAGAAAATCACCTGGAGATAGATCACGAGAGCTGTCATTAGAGAACTAAGAATATATGCCGTGAATCCACACCAGAGTCTTGAAGGAAGGATTGAAAAGGTTATTTGCCACCTCCAAGAATCAAAATAGCTCATGCTTATGGAATACTTTCTTTGTGCCAGGCCCTAAGCTAAGTGGGTGACATGTATTAATTCATTTAATCCTTTTAACAACATGTTAAGGTACTACTATTATTGTCCTCACTTATAAGTGAAGAAACCGAGGCACAGTAACTTAACCATGGTCACCAGCCTTCTAGCTTCCATGGCTTCTGATAGGAAGTCATTTTTAATTCTATTGATAATCCCTTGTACATAACAAATCACTTTTTTGTGTGCTGTCTTCAGGATTGTCCCTTTATCTTCAGCTTTGGACAGTTTGACTATGAGGATTTTAGGTGTATATCCCTTTGAGTTTATCCTCTTTGGGTCTTTTAACTTCTAGGATGTGTATATTAATATCTGTCATCAAATTTGGAAAGTTTTCAGCTATTATTTTTTCAAATAGTCTTTCTGATTCTTCCTCTCTTTCCCTTCCTTCAGGGAGTTTCATTATGAGTATGGTCCACATGCCTTGGGGCTCTGTTCATTTTTCTTCATATTTTTCTTCTGTTATTTAGATTAGATCATTTCAGTTGACTTATTTCAAGTTCACTGATTCTTTATTCTTTCTACCTGATCAAATCTGCTTTTGAGACCCTGTAGTGATTTTTTTGAAATTTTTATTCCAGTTATTGTACTTTTCAGCTCCAGAATTTCTGTTTGATTCCTTTCCATAATTTCTATCTCTTCATTGATATTCTCTATTTAGTTAGACATTGCTGCCATGGTTCCCTTTAGTTCTTTGAATATGCTTATAATGGCTGAATTAAAATCTTTGCCTAGGAAGCCCAGTGTCTTGGCTTCCTTAGTGACAGTTTCCCTTGACTCGTTCTTTTTTTCACTGTGTATGGGCCATACTTCTCTGTTTCTTTGTGTCTTGTAATTTTTGTTAAAACCTGGACATTTTAAATAATATAATGTGTTAACTCTGCAAACAGGATATCCTGATCTCCAGAATTTGTTGTTGATGTTTTGTTGTTGTTGTTGCTCTTGTTTGTTTGTTTAGTGACTTTCCTGGACTAATTCTGTAAGGTCTGTATTCATCATGCATGGCCACTGAAGTCTCTGCTGGGTAAACTCAGTGGACAGCTAATTGTCTTCAGTGTTCCAGCAGGAAGTACACAATTCTGCTGTAGCCTTCACTTCCTGCTTGCTCAGAGTCTGAAGTTCAGCCAGGGGTGAGAATTTAGGACCTTGTTGGGGCTTTCCTGGGCATGCTTACAGACCTGCACATCTGTGTGGCCGTCTAGACTCTCAGGAGTATGTCAGAAGTGTTCAAAGTACCCTAAGGAAATTTCAGTCCCTCCTGTTAAATTTTTTGGGACAGCCTTTTATTATCCCCAGTTGGTATCACCTCTTCAGGTACCTATAATGTTAAACAGTTGCTTCTAATTGGTTTTGAAAAACATCCTATAGGTAGGGCTATTTGCACATAGTAAGCTCTGAATCAGATCAAATAAAAATAAGCCCTGGGAATGGAACTTTTCAGAGGGCTGCCAGACAGGTTAATAGTGACAATTCTTTTATTGAATCTTAGGAAGTTCCAAGCCCATTTTCTCCTCTTTGTTGTTTGCTAGGCTGCAAGTTTTTATGGCTACCATAGTTGTAAGGCTGTTCATTTTCAAGACTACCATGGAGCTAGGGAGAGAGGGGTGGAAATAAGGCAAATTAAAATGCCACAAAACTCACAGTTCTGAGATTCTTTTGTTCTTGTTGAATAAATCCTCCTTATATTGTTGCAAATCTTTGGTTCATTTCCAGAGTTCTGGAAAAGTTGGTTTTGATCATGTTTGTTAGTATCCTCATTATTTTTATGAAGGAGCAGATTTTTGGAGGCCCTTACTCTGTCATTCTGGGAGTGTTTCTCCAGAACACACTTTTAACCACCCTACAAGTGGTTCCAAATTGGGGGCCTACCACACCCCTTGAAGGGTTTACATTTTGTAGGAATAGTTTGGTATCTAATACCATCTTCCTGACATATATCTGAAATACATATTATTTTATGTATTTTTATTTCTTCATTTCTTCTATACATTATAGGGCATTATATTATCTTTTAGAAATTGTGTATAGAAATCTGTGGACTTCATTTCAGTATAATATAGAGGTGTTACAAAATATTTGTTTTAAAACTAGGAAGGGACATTAATTTTTGAAGGTTGAAAATCACTGCACTAGACTCTCCTCCCATTCCTTTCATATATCTACCCTAGTCCTGTGGCTACAATATCTCCAAAGAGTGCCTGCAGTTCCTATTCTACTCGAGTTCCACTTAAGAGTGAACGGAGAGGGAGTTTGGGAGGTAAATAAAATCAGAGGTCATTACAAATACCTCTCAGGAAATTAGAATGAAAAAGAAAGTGGGAGCCATCTAATAAACCACATAGAAAGTACTAAGGCATTTTTCATAACAAGAAAAATGTCATGTTTTGGTTAATCATAAATTCTGCTTAAGAGAGTCATCATATATACTGATCAAAAGTTACCAGTTTTCAAATAATTAAAAGCTAATAAAATATGTACCACCTAAGCTATACTGAATGCAATTTAATTTCTTTTGATGATTAATAAGACCTCTAGAAAAATGTCATATAAATAAGAGCTTTTAGAATAGTATACTCATAAACAGCTTTATAATGCAAAGCAGTAATTTTGGTACCTACTAAGATTGTTGGCTCTATTTTTTAAAACTCCTTTCAATAATTATGGATAAGCTTGGCCAGAATTTATTATAGAAAGCTTTTTATAACTTACAGTCATTCTCAAAATCCAATCTTTTCTTAATTTTCAGCAGGAATATCAATTGATAATTTGCTATGCAAGAGAGAGAGGTAAAGGGGTTCAGGGTGCTATTTTCAAAGTAAATCCAGCAAGGGGAACTCAGCAGAATTACAGAAGGCCTTCTGCTAAGTAGTGGTGTCAAACGTGGCTCATATGGATGGGTGTCATCTACTTCCTGAACATTTTGAAGGTTCCATTTTGGTCTCTCACACATGCTATCTTCAGCCCCTTAACTGGGTCTTCCGTGCTACATCAGACTGTGCTTAAACTGTGACTTCTTTTTTTTTTTAATAAATTTATTTATTTTATTTATTTATTTTTGGCTACGTTGGGTCTTGGTTTCTGTGCGCGGGCTTTCTCTAGCTGCGGTGAGCGGGGCTACTCTTCGTTGCAGTGCGCGGGCTTCTCATTGCAGTGGCTTCTCTTGTTGTGGAGCATGGGCTGTAGGCACACGGGCTTCAGTAGTTGTGGCACGCAGGCTCAGTAGTTGTGGCTCACGAGTTCTAGAGCGCAGGCTCAGTAGTTGTTGTGCACGGGCTTAGTTGCTCCGCAGCATGTGGGATCTTCCTGGACCAGGGCTCGAACGCGTGTCCCCTGCATTGGCAGGCAGATTCTTAACCACTGCACCACCAGGGAAGCCCTAAACTGTGACTTCTCAATGAACATCATAGGATCCCTTCCCTGCATATTATAAGCAAAAACAAACACCTTCATTACTTTCTCTTTTTTCTTGATGGGTGATTGGTTCTTACAGGGGGCACTGGCTTGGTCTCCACCTGATTGGACTTTTGGCCTTCAGTGGAGAAGACCCCAGAGGAACTCCAAATGCCCCTTCCTGGTTTCAGCACTGCAACAATGAACAGCTGCATTCTGAACTAGCGTGGCTCTCCCAGCTCCCAGCTCCATAAAAGATTCCTCCAGCATACTTCCCTTCCTCTGAATAATTCCTTTCTGTTGTCTTGCTTCATTACCTTTCCCAACTGGCAAGCTTTTTCTTGGTCCAAGCTTTTATTTCCACTTTGGAATGTCTTACTAGGCAAGCGTCAGAGTCCCCACCAACTTGTCTCTACTTCTTTCCCACCCCACCCCACCCCCCTTCGTTACTGGAGTGACCAGAGTTTAACAAGTCCAGGGCGTGCTGTCGTTTTTGTCACCAGTATCATTGCCTGCGTCAGGAGTATAACAACAGGGCCAGAGAGGTAGGGCTGTGCCCATCTGTGACAAACACAAATAGTTTGCAAGATAGACCAGGGTCTTTCTTCTACCCCCTGCCATTTGTAAAATAAAAGAATTCGAAGACTTGGTTTATACTTGAAGTTGGTCTAAGACATCTCTGCCCCTGCTTTCTCTCAACCTTATTTGTGCTCTCCCTTGAGCCCTAATAAAGCTGCAGAAACAAAATTACAGTCCCACGTCTCTTTCTTCCCTTTTAGGGAAGAAAACCTTTCTGCACAGATTGCAGATGAGAGGACCCTGTGGAATGTTTAAGCAGTTAGCCAAGTTAAAGGCAGTAAAGGACTCCTTGCTTAAATTATCCACTCTATTTTCTTTGAACATACAGCACACAGAGCCCCGAAGCCCATCCTGGTCTCAGCTGTGTTTTCTGTCCACTCTGCACCCTCCCATGGGCACTTGTCACCCTGGATGTGACCTTAGCCAGTTGTTAGAACTGTGCTCTTCCTTCTTTAATAAAAAAGAGTCCTGCTAATGGTTTTTTTTTGGGGGGGGTGAGGGGGACTAGTATATATTTATTATAAAAATTTCAAACATTGCAGAAAAAAGTATAAAAATAAGAGTCATCCACTTTCCAGCTACTCAGAACATTTACAACACTTTGCTAAACATTCTTTAATGGGTCCCTTTGCACATTGTATTCATTTTTTTATTGCTGCACAACAAATTTCCAAAACCTTGGCAGCTTAAAACAAAACAAAGTTATTATCCAACAGTCTCTGTAGGCGAAGGGTTTGGGCCCAGGTTAACTGGGTCCTCTGCTTAGGGTCTCAAATGGTGGCAATCAAAGTGTTAGCCTGGACTGTGGTCCCCTCTGATGCTCAGGGCTCTCTTCCAAGCTCATTCAGGTTCTTGGAAAAGTTCAGTTCCTTGCAGCTGTAGAACTCATGGAAGCTTCCATCTTGTTCGAGGCCAGCAGGAGAATGTCTTTGCTGCTTCAAATCTCTAGCTTGCTATGTCCCAGACCTCCCAGATTTAAAGGCTCACGTGATTAGGTCAGGCCCACATGATAATCTCCTTTTTAATTAACTCAAAATCAACAGCATACTTACCTTAATTTATGTCTGCAAAATCCTCTTTGCCATGTAAAAATGTAATCACAGCAGCAACATCCCATCCTATTCATAGACTTCACCCACATTCAGAGGGAGGGATTTATACAAGTGTGAGGATCGTTTAACGTTCTGCCTTCCGCACATCTATACATACACAATGAACACTGTACCTGGGGTTCTGTAGCGTGATTTTTAAAAATTGATATGCCATGGTTATTTTTCCTACCTACTAAATACAGATCTGATTTTTATGGCTGAATAGTATTTCATTTTGTGATTTAAAATAGTTAATCACATACTGGACAGTTTCTGATTTTCCTTCTTAAAAATTATGCAAGGATGAACATTTCACATTCTTGTCTCTGCATGCGTGTAATTCTAAGGAAAGGCGTTTACCAAATCAAAGGATAAACTAAACCAATGCTGCCATGTCCCTTCCAGGGTCCTCCAGCAGTGCACGGTGCTGCTTTGCTAGCGAGGCTCTGCTTTTGGTGAGGGTTCTCTGCGCCTCTTGCTCTGATACCGCCACATTACTACATCCTTGAAAGGAGTTCTAGAAATCACTAGCTGTCACTGCAGGACACATACAGGAAGTAACACAAAGTGAAGATGTGATGTTCACTTGTCACCTCCATCATCTCCCCAAAGAAGTTATTTTCAATTTGATTAAATAACTTTGGACGAGATGGGGGCTTTATTTTAATTTCTACCCTGCTCCTTTAGAAAGAGGCAACAAGGATACTAGATCACATTGAAGGTTGATAATCTTTTTAACTTTAAAAGGACACTGCATATTTTGATGGTATGTTGGGAAGTCGGGCTTCAAATGAAGGCTCTGAGAAAATACAAAACCGTGAATCTTAAAAACAAACACACAAAGATTTGATTAGGCCTGCCTGCCTTGCTAGGAGATATCTTTAACTTTCAAGCAACCAATACTTTGTGAGCGCCTCCTATGGGCCAGTTCTAGTTCTGGGAATGCGATGGTGAACAGGCAGGCGGAGCTCACAAAATGAATCCACACACTTTGCAAGTGCATATGATGAAACAGCAAGATACATTTATCCAGATACAGATCTAGGTTAAAAAGCTTTCAAATAAAAAAAACTTTCCAAGAAGCATATATATTTTCCCAGCCTGGATAGTAGGTAAACGGAATTCAGCAATGTCTGTAAATGTTAACCCCTTTCATTGGAGAACTTGAGATGTAAAAGGCAGGCGTGTATACCCAGAAATACTGAACATCCAGCCAAAAGGGGACCCTCGTGGCATGGGTGGCCCAGGACGCATATCCCCTGGCCATTCCTGAGCAGAGAGAATGGCATGATGGAAAAAGCCGCATTTCTTCAGAGGTTGCAACCTCTTTCTCTGCTCGTGGCAATCTGGGAGCCCAGCTACTGGCCTTCCACCCGTTGACTAAGGCCCAACCCCTCCAGAGCATAAGTTCTGTTCACTTCACCCACTGCTACAAGTTCCTCACCCTTTTGTTAAACTCTTCCACCCCAAACACACAAATAAGGTCTCAGTCTTAGGTGAAAGTGGAAGAGACCGTGAGTACAGAGAGAAGAAACCTTTCCCCATCTCCTGGTCATTTGAAAGGAAATAAAATCCTCAAAGCAATGTCTTTACCTGAGATCTGAAATGCAAAGCTTATTTATCTTGTTCAAGGCTCACCTGGCCCAGGATACTTGAATTTAAATAAGGAGGTTCTGGGGCCTCTTACCCTAGGGCGGTGCTGGTGAAAGCCAGGGTTGCTAAACATCGCAGGCTGTGTAGGAAGCGTGACTGTGGCCAGTTGGGATTGCAAGTGTCTCACTGCTGTTCTTTCTGGATCTCTCTGCCCGATGGTGCAACGTTTACCGTTCTTAAGGGGGGCTAGCATTGCTTATTACCTGATCACCGTGACCTTCTTTCCAGCTTCAGAGCAAAGATAGAGGCTCTCAGGTGGGAGCCAGCCTCATGCTCGTGCCCCGACACCTCACACCTTGACCCTGACCTACATCTGCACCCCCGTCCCCTGCAGACAGTGCCTCGCTCCCCACACTTGTCCATGGCGCTGCTCTCCACCTCATCCTCCTCCATCCTTGGTATTTGAGCCTTTTTTTATTCCATCTCTCCCTTTATTCTATCTTTATCTCACTCCCTCTCTACTGGTTCTTCCTCCATAGACATGACAATCTCTCCTAACGTAAAAATAATCAAAACAATCTTCCCGCATTGCATTAGTTTCTAGCCACTGCCCTATCGTCTGTTCTTGCATTCACAACCTAGGTCACCCTTGGGGGAGAAATCCACTCCGCATTTCTCCCCTCCTGTTCCCTCTGCGTCTGGCGTTTGCATTCACCACTCTCCTGCATCAGCAATAAAGATGCCAGTGGCTTCCTACGTCAAATTCCGAGTGTCACGTGTGTATATAAAAATGCCTCTTGGGTTTCATCCTTTGAGTTTCTCACGGGCACTCGAGTTCATCATGTCCCAAATGAACATGTCACCCACCCAACACCAGCCCCCAACACAAACCTTCTCTTCTTCCTTCATTCAGTCTTAGTGAATGGAACCATCACACTCCCTGGAAACTCAAAAGCTTCCTCAACACTCACAGTTCCCTTCTGACAGCTCCTCTCCTTCTCCACGGTGACGAGGGGAAACTCGGCTCAGTCTCTGGTCCTCGCCCAGCTCCCACAAGTACAGATCTGCAAATTTAACTGGCCCAAGGATAAAACCAAAATATTTAACTTGGGATAAAAGGATCTCACAATCTCATCCTCACCAACAACATAGCTCAGTGTTTAAAAGCATGGATCCTGGAGCTCTATCACTAACTCACTGTGCAACCTCAGGCAAGATTCTTAACCTCTCTGTGCTTCCGTTTCCTCCCTTGCAAGTGGGGGATAATAATAACGATACCTTTCTCATAGAGTACTGGGAACATCGTATGTATTCACGTACATAAAGACTTTAGAACAGTGCCTGGCCTACAGTTGCGCTATGTGTACCTGACGGTCTTGTGATGTACTGCCCATTTTCACCTGCCAATCCTCTTCTCCCATGCACGCAAGTATGCGGACATGCTACTCACCAGCCACAACAGCATACAGGTCACCAAACACACCATGTTGGCTATTTCTTGCCTCCACAGCTTTGTTCTTAGTTCTTTTGTTAATCTGCTAAACTCCCTTTTATTTTGGGGGACTCAGCTCAAATACCACTTCTGCTGTGGGGCCTTCCCTCCTGCCCCAAGGGCTTCCCCACTGAGACCCGATTGTACCCCAAATGAATTTCCCCTGTAGCATGCATCACTTCAATCAATTATTTTTAAAAGTCTGAGAGTTACCATGTTTGAGCACTTGTCATATGCCAGACCCTGTTCTAACTGCTGTACATGTATTAGCTTGTTTAAGCCTCACAGCAAACGTATGAAATGTTTTAACAATTGGTTTCTGTGTTCATCATTCCTCCTCAGTCGTGGGGCTCTTTATGGGCAAGAACCTATGACTTGATCATGACTGGGTGTCCAGCATGGTGCCTGGTGCATGATGGGCCCATAGATAAGTGAATACCTCTGAACTGAGCCAATCAAAGATGAGCTGAACTCAGAGAGAGATGGGCACATGCACGAATTACTGACACTGAAGGACGCTGAGGTATGGGTGGATGGTAGCTGGATCTGAAATTCACCAGTGCTATAAAGACTGCTGTAACTGCCTCATGCCACCATTAAATTGTTATTGCTATATGAATATTTTCTATAATGCCGACAGGTTAATGTGCTCCCATTTGTTTCTGTAATGTCATATAATTTCAGGTCTTTCCAAGGACATAATAATACAATTCATGATGATATTTTTATCCCATGCTCTTGTTTCAAGGGTCACTTGCTAAGTCTGAAAAGTTTTGCCTGGCCTTCAGCTCATGGGTCACCCACCTTTGATAAAGTGTAAAGAGACACTCACCCTGAAAACCTTTCCTTCTTGTTGGACACCAGATGGAAATTTGCCACAAATTATAGACAACTAAAGTCAGGAGTTAACATTACAGTTTCTATGGCAATAGTCTAAGCCCATAAACAAAAGCATTCTGTTGCTTAATCGTTACAAAGGGATATGCTTTTTATAAATCTAATATACATATAAATATAAAAGGAATTCAAAGATAATATGCATCTCAGTTTTCATTAACTTTTCTTCCCTGCCATATCCCTTGAGCCCATAGTAAATTCTGTTTCATTAGGCAGTAGACAAGGGTTAAGATCAAAATTGTTTAAGGCATTGATTAGAATATCTCTGGGTGGCCTTGAAGCTGATATCAGTGGGGGAGAGAGCAATGTCCAGCCATATGAGTGCCGCCCCAGGGGTGCCAGTGGAAAAGGACGTGCACAGAAAACTTAAGTCTAGAGCCCCAGTATATCTCTGGGAAGCTTCCAGCTAGCTTAAGCCATTCTGATAATTCATAGGTAGCACAGTCACAGGAATTTTGGTCACTTTTTGACTTCCTGGAGCATTGAATGTGATGGGAAGTTTAATCTCGCTGGGGTGGTGTTTTTTAAGGAACTACCACTGCTGGAACGAAGCCTGGATGACGAGGCCTGATCTTCCCATTGGATTTGGAGGTTGGCAAGTCGTGGACAGCACCCCGCAGGAAAACAGCGACGGTAAAAACCGCATCCTCCCTCAGGGAAATGGATGAACTGTGGGTCTTTATTTTGCTTTTATGATTGCATTTGATGTGTGGGAAACACTCCCTCCCAGTGGGAACAGCATCAGAAGTGTGCTTCCTGGGCGCATGTACCGGGTTGACTTCATTTCACTGGTCGTCTTTACTCTGATTATTTTGTCACTTTTAGGGGGGAAAAAGCATAAGACTTAACATATATAACCTCATCGATTCTTGCTTTGATAAGCAGTTTTGAAGACAAGGGAAAATGTATCTGGGTAAGCACTTTTGCTAGGCTATAAAATAGACTTCAGCCCTGCCTGATAAACAGTGATAAGATAGATGGCAGTGGTGAAAATAAAGAACTCAAAAAATAATTACAGATCATCCTTTAACTTGTTGTTTTTCCAGACGCTGATTTCTTTTTAGGTTGTGTGATTTCTTTCAAAACTTGAGTATGTAGGTACGTATCTTCTAACATGTGTGCTAGGTAGTGGCAGCTATGACCTCCCTCTCCCACCGAATTTTTATAAACTCACACACATCATGAGGCCCCATTTTTCTTTAGCATGATGATAAAAATCAGTGGTCTAGGACACGACTTTTCTCTCCCCAGGTGTTGATATAATATATCGATGTGTGCATACATATATACACAAAAACGTTCATTACGTACTCATAAGGGAACGCCAGTACAACACTAGATTTTAAGAGAGAAATTTCAACACTTTCTGGTGTTCCAGATTATATATCATGACGAGATAGCTGAGTGACTAACGGCAGCTAATCTCTTATTAACAAGAGATAGCTGGTTAAAATTCAAAGGACTTTGTGAAAGTCAGCGTGGGCCTACTGACTTCCTGAGTGCACATGATCCATGTGTGTGGCTAATGTCCAGATTCTCCAGTTAAACTTGACATGTGTCCATAACGTCCAAACACAAAAAACAAAAGTGAAAGCAAACAACAACACAAACACTGAGGACGGATCACTGTTTCCAACATTCCAGATACGAGTTACGAAAGGATAAGCCCTGTGTAAGCCAGCGGCTGGGCACCAACACACTTGAGTCTGTTTGTAGCTGGAAGAGTAGATGCAGAAATAGTGTTGCCCTATATTCTTTTCGTGGCTTCAAATTTTGGTTTGCAGAGTCATTTCCAACAATTCCCTCTCAATTACACACATGGGTCATTCACCCGCTCCGGCCATGGAAAGCACTGGGGCTACCTCGGTGATGAAGTAGAGGAACATTTGTCTCTACGGAGTTACCTCAGGGCTATGATCCAGATCAACTCTGTATCTGGACAGAACTGAAGATGGCAAACTCATGTTGCCCCTCCTCTGTGTGATACAGGGATGTATCGGTGCGGCCCGGCCTCTGTTCAAGCCATTAAGCACGGCAATGTTTGCTTCCAGTTTGACGCACCCTTCGTTTTTGCAGAGGTAAGTGGGAAGCTGGGGAAAAGAGCTGCTTTCCTTCCCAACCCCTTAACACATCAAAAAATAAGGTACTGGGCTGTTACTTCTAAATTTCCCAGGTACATAGTGTATGCTTCATGTTTACAAAGTTAACTAGACATCAGTCCAACCCGCAGGCACTGCATGCTAAATGCAGTTCTTACTTAAACATTTTTCTCTCCTTGATGTTTTGAGATTTTTCTGCCGGAAAACAATTGCTTTACTAACCTTAGCTTAGTTCTCTGGACCCCTGAAGTAGGTATCAACTGCTCCCAAGAAATTAAGTGACTAAATGAATCACTCAACAAAAAATTGGTGGAGACGGTCCGTGAATTGGAATGGCAGAGTGTCCTTCACCCTGAGACTAGCCCAACAGTTCACTGGAACAACACCTGAACACACCCCAACTACGGTCTTAGTCTGGGGACTCCAGTCCATTTCCTGCCATTCCAGGCCATCCTCCAACAGCGGAGACAGAGAGTACAGCTGCTAGAATACGGAGGGGAGAAGAGGGTCTAGAACACTGCACACTAAAGGGTGGATAGGGACGGTTTGGGAAAGGGTCTGAAATTCTGCAAGAACTGGATGGAGGTCGGAAGCAGAGAGGGCAGTTCAAGGGTGCTCCAAAGAGAGCTCAGAAAGTCAAATTAAATGTAAGAGACATCAGGTGAGGGAGAAGGCCAGGAGGCTGCTGAAGGTAGGGGTGAGGAACAGAGATTTATGAGAGGCTGAGAGGCAGGACTGACCTAGAGTATAATTTCACGAATGAACGCAATGAAATAACGCCTACTGCTACGCAATCACTTTGCCTACCATCGGATGCTCTTAGCAACCCTTTAAAATGGGTGTTATAATTCTTCCCATTTTACAGAAGAGAAACATGAGGCAAAGAGCGGTTAAATAACCTTCCCACAATCATCTAACCAACAAAGAGTAGTGCTAAGATTTAAAGCCAGGGAGGCACCTGAGCTCATGCCAGTAAACACCACTTTCTGCTGCTATTCTAGAATGAGTAAATGTCTATTCCCACTATGTGCCAGACACTGTGGGAATTCAGAAGCCTATGTCCTTAAGTAACTGGATTCTTGATGGAGATGGTGGTATGTAAACACAGCAACGTTTAAATAACAATAACGCAAGGGATGCTATGGAACTAAATGTCAGACAGCAATGTAGGTGATAAATGACTTGCGTTAAAGTTAATTGAGAAATATGAGCTAGAAACTGAGTCAGGACAACAAAGGCCACAAGCCCCTGTCTAGGGAGAGTGATCTGGGAACAGACGCAAGGACAGCTACATGATAGCCGCAGTACGATGAGTGGAGTATTACAGGAGCCCATGGAAGGAGGGCCAGAGATGCTGCCTGGAGGGAGTAGAGCCTGAAGCATGTCTGGAGGGATGATTAGTGATTATTCAGGCAAAGGGGGTAAGAAAGAAGCCAGAGGAAGGAAAGAATTTTACACAGAGGAGAAAACTTGAGCCTCCGAATGGTATGTGCAGACAATTAAAAACTATACAGCCTCATGAAAAGTGATGTGTTGGGAGGCTCAAATGATGACAGCTGAGGGAACTAGACAAGGGACCTTCTGTCCTGAGAAACGGGCACCCCGTCCTGTAAACGAGAGGCTTCCCACGGGGAAGGGACGGGAACCTGTGCAGGGAAGGCCTGGGGCGGGGTGGGGGGGTGGGGGACGACGACGACACGGGAAGGCTGGGATGTTACTCCACGCCCAAACCAGACAAACGGCGACAGGCGGGGAAGGAGGGGGCAGGAGGGGGCAGGCCTGGGAAATGTTTCGGAAATAAGCAAAAGCGGAAATGTGAATTACACAAAAGGAACAGTGTCTCTTCTACTGTTCCTACCATTACAGTTTCTAGACGCCTTGGGAGAACAGGCAGACCGTATTTGGAATTTCACCCTCTCGACTTCATTTTGAGATTTAAAGATTTATCCAATCCTCCCCAGCTGCCGTCTGATCATTTCTGATGCTACGAGCACTTCTTAATGGGAAATCACGCTAAAACTCGCCAAGCCTTGTTTTTTGTATTTTCATTAAGCTTTGTTGCTGCGAAGGGGAGAGGAACAGCCTCCCTCCAGGAGCGAATTGCCTAAGAGCTGTTAATGCGAACGCTTTCTGTTATTAAATATAGATCGCGGTGTTGTGAATGTCATCGGGACTCTCAGGTTATAATTACTCCTCTCTCACCCACTGCAGACTTGTCTGACAGCGTGTAGGATTGCTGCTTTGGCACGGGCTGAGCTTCAGGGCTGAGCCATTTATAAGAGATGCTCCAACTGCTGAAAAGTGCGTGAGGACTCTTTTCTCAAGGGTCCTAAAGTAGGACTCCATGGGGCGCGTCGGATTTCACTTTAATGAGAGTCTATGTGACTCAGGTTCTAGACAGCATCTTCCCTCCCTTTCTCGCCTCCCTGCTGCCTAAGCTTGCCTCTCCCTGACCCCAGCCACGTCAGCCGGAACGTGCCTTTTCTTGCCTCTCGGCAGACTGACTTTCTTGGTCACTCCTTACTCATTTCCGGGCCAGATCAAGCATCATGTTCATTGACTTCCTTTGGTTTTCTCAGGGCTTTTTTAGGGAAAGCACGACCCCAAATAAGAGAGGTATGCACGAAAACATCCTACCTCTGCCCTTCTCCTCTTCTCCTCCGTTTTGGAAATCTACGCTTCCCATTTCTAGATTTCTTCCAGGGATCGAAGCTTACTTCTCCACCCCCCTCCCTTCTCATGCCCTCAGCCCTGCGGTGCATTTCTTGGTTCTGGAGGCTGTTTGGCCTGTCCTCCCTGACTCCTGGGGACCTGGGGCTCCTAAAGAGAACAGAACGGTTCTCAGTGTCGGGGCTACTTTCCCAATTCCCACGCAATTTTCACATTCACTAAGCATTCAGGAGCTGCTGCTCCTCTCCTGTCTTAGCTTCTTCTGGTTGTGTCTGTTGACCCCCTCATGCCATCCCACTCAAACTCACGCACACACACACACACACACACACACACACGCACACGCACGCACCCATTTTCCCTCCCTGGCCCGGAGCTAATTTTCACGGCAGCAGTGACTGGCTCCTCAGGGCCGCAGTCACCACCCCCTTGCTCCAGAGGCCACACCTTCCCTTGCTCCGGGCCAGCAGTTCCCTGTACGCTAACTGTGCAACTGCTTCTCTGCAGATTCTTCGTTCTCAATTCAAGCTTGTTTACTTTGCTACCACTTACGAGATGCAGCCCATTTTTTGGCATCTCCTAGTCTGATCTAAAATAATTCACCCATTCGTTCAAATAACCTATGAAACTTGGAAATCATCTTGGCTTCTCTTCTTAACCTTCCTCAGGCATCTTGCCGGAAATATAATACCTTCCAATAAGATCACAGATCCAACCACGCCAGTGATCTCCATCATTACCCTCTGAGCTCTGAACAGTGCTGAGATCTGGGACGTCTGCCCCTAAATCACCTGCTTCCTCCTCGCTTGCCCCTTTCCTGTTTCTTCTCCACAAACCAGCCGGAAGTATCCTTCATAATGTAAATAGAAGCATGTCACTCCCCTGCCCCAAACCTTCTAACGGATTCCCATCCCTTTTACAATACACTGAGGCATAAACCATTACAAGGTTCTGTGCGATATGGACCCTGGCTTCCCCTCCACCCCCATCCCTTTGCTCATTTCCTTCCAGCCACACTGACCTTGCTATTTTGTCAGAGTCTTTACACATACTGTTCCTTTGGCTATGACAGCTCCTCCCCTACCCTCCACCCCACTTAGCATGTCCTGTTCCCTCCCTGCGTCCAGATCTCTGTTCAGCTCACCTCCTCGAAGAGACCTTCACTCACACCACCTCGCACCTGAAACGTCACCACCTGCCCTGTTGTTTCTGTCCTTCTACTCTGACTCAGTGTTATTATTTCTCTCCTTGCTAGAATGTAAGTTCCACGCAGGTAGGCTCTGTTGGCTTCTCATCGCTGAAAGCAGGGTCTGGCACATGGCAGCCACCAGTAAATACGTGAATAAATGGAGCAAGCAAAAGCGTGTGCATGGTACACCGCTGAGAGCAGCATCCCAGAGAGACAGGGGTCACATGGCACCCTCAAGTGCCGGCAGTCCTGGTGGGAGATGAGGCCCACGTACGCAGCAGCAGGGGGCGCACACGGGAGTGTGGCCGCGTAGCCAGCGCCCGCGGGCTGAAGGAGTGGCAAGCACGGGCTCGACGTCTGGCAGCTGTGCCAGGAGGGCTCCAGGAGCAGGTGGGCACCCACTGCGTTCCTTCAGAAGCCCTGGAAGGAGCACCCCCTTCTCAGCACAGCCTGCAGGGTAGTTACTTCCCCTTGGGAACAGATGAAGAGAGCAGACACTGTCCTGGGTCCCGAAAACCAGAGCTTCCATCCTGAGAGGTGAGAAGTGTAGCTTCTGCCGGCAGTGGACACACGTTCACATTCCTTGGGCAACAAGCAGAAGTTTGCAGAGAGGCCCCTCTCTAGCCTGAGGACCCAGCCCCCCTTTGCTGAGCCCCAGGGGCCCTGAAACATCCAAACATGCTCTCGTATCAGAGTCTTTATACATACTGTTCCTCCTGGTAGGAAAGCTCTCCCCTACTGTCCACTCCACTTTGAAATGCCTGTGTCTCGCCAAGAAGCAAGGGGTGGTGGGGCTGAGAATAGCCGTATTTCACGTTGGGTTGCCTAGGTTCTGCGTGACCAGAGCCCTTTCAAATGTATGGGTAAGACCAGATGGTCCCGAAGACTCATTTCCACTCAAAAGAAATTAAACACAGGACTTTCACAGGTGTTGCTTATCTACTTGCCAGCCTTGCAAGGGAGGTATAATCAAACCCAGGCTCAGAGATATTCAGTAACTTGCCCAAAGTCACGGAGCCTAGGTCCGATATTTCTTCCCCTTATGACTGTTCTACCGTAGGGATCCAGCTGGTCTTGCATACACTTTCTAAGCCCCTCGGTGATTCTAATGTGCAGTCAGGACGGAGAACCGCGGCACTAGCGGCTGCAACCGAAAAGAAAGCTTGCGGATGTCACTTGGAAAGGGTCCTTTCCCTACACCCTCACGCCCAACATACATATGCAAAAGCCATTTTATGTGTGTGTTTCTCCTTCCCTTTCCTCACAAGGGACAGTGTAGTGCGCTGGCCTGAGATTTTAGCCTACATAAATTTCCTAAGCTATGCTCAAGGGGAGACGAGGATTTATCCACTTTCATATTTAGCCTTGTCTCCCTGGAAAACTGAAAGCTGCTTTAAGAGTTGTTTATTAAGAGGACATTTATCATCATTGTGGCTATAGTTTGCAAGTGAGGAGGGAGCTGTCCATGCCTGCATGGTCTCCGCCAGAGCGACGGCTGAAATTCTCAGGAAGCTCATTTAAAGTTTCCCTGAACTTTTTTCTCCAAAATGAGAAATATTCTTGAGGTGTCTGCTCCGTCCTCTCTTGTCCTGATTCCTGGTTTCGCATTTCAGCCTTTCACATCACGTGCCTTTCGCCACCGAGCCCTAGATACTCTGCTGAGGAACAGGGCCAACACCATCACCCCTCAGAAACCTGAGGCAGCATCGAACCACCCAGGCCCTGGGCCTGGAAGCGCCTCCCTACCACGTGGTGCCATGGTCCTGTGGGGTGATGCGGGAGAGGCAGTGAGCTGCGAAACTCCAGGGAACATGTACGGGTCACCCCGGGTGAAGGTCAGGGCATGTGCTATGACCACCCATGGTGAGGGTCAGGGCATGGGCTATGACCACCCAGGGTGAGGGTCAGGGCACGTGCTATGACCACCCAGGGTGAGGGTCAGGGCATGTGCTATGACCACCCAGGGTGAGGGTCAGGTCATGTGCTATGACCACCCAGGGTGAAGATCAGGGCGTGTGCTATGACCACCCAGGGTGAAGGTCAGGGCGTGTGCTATGACCACCCAGGGTGAGGGTCAGGGCACGTGCTATGACCACCCAGGGTGAGGGTCAGGGCGTGTGCTATGACCACCCAGGGTGAAGATCAGGGCGTGTGCTATGACCACCCAGGGTGAGGGTCAGGGCATGTGCTATGACCACCCAGGGTGAAGGTCAGAGCACGTGCTATGACCACCCAGGGTGAGGGTCAGGGCATGTGCTATGACCACCCAGGGTGAAGGTCAGGGCACGTGCTATGACCACCCAGGGTGAGGGTCAGGGCATGTGCTATGACCACCCAGGGTGAAGATCAGGGCGTGTGCTATGACCACCCAGGGTGAAGGTCAGGGCACGTGCTATGACCACCCAGGGTGAGGGTCAGGGCATGTGCTATGACCACCCAGGGTGAAGATCAGGGCGTGTGCTATGACCACCCAGGGTGAGGGTCAGGGCGTGTGCTATGACCACCCAGGGTGAAGATCAGGGCGTGTGCTATGACCACCCAGGGTGAGGGTCAGGGCGTGTGCTATGACCACCCAGGGTGAGGGTCAGGGCATGTGCTATGACCACCCAGGGTGAGGGTCAGGGCATGTGCTATGACCACCCAGGGTGAAGATCAGGGCGTGTGCTATGACCACCCAGGGTGAGGGTCAGGGCATGTGCTATGACCACCCAGGGTGAGGGTCAGAGCGTGTGCTATGACCACCCAGGGCAAAGGTCAGGGCACGTGCAATGGGCATGCCCCTGCCCACGTTTGTACTTCTTCTCCACCACCTCCCAGCCATGTGGCCACAAACACTCTCTGACTCTTGGTGCCTCGCCTATAAAACAGGGATAATAGTACCTGCCTCACAGGATTGTCGCTGTGGGGTTAAATTAAATCATTATAAAATGTCCCTGAAACATTATGGGTCAATAAATATTGACTACTTCCTTTCTTCTTAACGGAGATCAGACTTCACGTAAATTCAGAACATTTTGTGAGAAAGCAGAGAAAAGTTGCTCTCTTAAACCTCATCTTTAAAAGCGAGGGATCTATCATCAAGTTTTCCCATTACCTAGTAATGATCATTACATTTTTACTCAATTTTGATGTTTACAAACCTCTGTAAGAATCATGCTCACATAGATTCTATCTCGCTCAGTCCCAAGGTGTTCCTATGAAACTGGCAGAACAAGTGTAATTATTTTCATTTTATAGAAGCAGGAACGGAGGTTCAGAGAGGACAAGGTCACTTTCTAAAAGTACACGCCCAAGATCAGAGCCCGTGTTCCCTGCGGCTAATCCAGTGCGTCTACCCAAGTACCTTCCTCAGAACCTTTGAAGCGGCCAGTCCCTCTGCCTATCACAGCCTTTCTTCTCTCCATTTACTTGCTTTAATTATTTTAAGCTTTAATGGGGTAAAATTGATATTTAAAATGCATACATTTAATGTATACATCTTGATGGATTTGGACCTATGCATCTACCTGGAGAAAAGTCTCCCAGGAGCCACCCAGCAGACTTTCTCTTCTTCCTGGAAGTAGGTCGCACCGTCATTATCAGTTTAAAGAAGTCTGAGGAGAGTAACGGGGTACTTTCTGCTTTGCCTTAGGAGGTAGGATTTGCCAGCAAGAGAAAGGAAAGAAAGAAATGGTTGGCACTCATGACTTAGCACAATGAATAATGCTGCCTCCAGGAACCCTACATGGCTACACTCTTGAGAGTTAGAGATTTTGGTGACAGGAACATTGGATGCTGGCTAATGGTCTCCTCTCCTGTTTTTAGGTCAACAGTGATCTTGTTTACATTACAGCTAAGAAAGATGGCACTCATGTGGTTGAAACCCTTGATACCACCCACATTGGGAAATTAATCGTGACCAAGCAAGTTGGAGGAGATGGCATAAAGGACATTACTGACACCTACAAATTCCAAGAAGGTAAGTTACCGCAATCGAATGAAGATTGCTCTGCCCAAGTCTGCTCGGCACTTTCGTAGTTACAGTCACTGTCACCGCGAAGACGTGTTCCGGAGGAGGCGTGGCCATTTGCAGCATTTGGAAGTTAGGAGAGAACTGGAGTGAATACGCATCACACCCACAATTTCTCGTGTCATTGTAGCTTTACTTGTTTGCTTTTGCTTTGAGCGGAATTCTGCTTCACATGGCTTTTGAAATAAATGCTTTAAAGCCACGTCTATTTTAACAGAATATAGAATGTGTTCTTGTTCAGAAAAATATGAAAGAATCTTAATTGCAAATAATCCTATTAGAAAACATTACATAACTAATGTACTTTTAGTTCAATAATGAAATTTAAATACCTGTTCACATTTATTTAGTACCTTGAAAACTATTTTCACATGCGTTGTTCCCTTGACATATCGTGGAAATCCCCTGAGGTAGATGATACAACATTAATAGGACACTGCAGTCTCACTAATTCAGGCCAATTAGAATGGAGGTCCGTTTCAATCATGAAATGACGTTAAGGTGGTTTTTGTTAACTCTTCGCGTGTGGAATGTTTGAAATGGAGCTGTTGAGTTCAGTCCTGTCTCCATCGTACTGAGTGCCTGCTGTATGCCTGGAGTTGTTGTTTGGTGCTGGGATCCCCACGGTGAGTAGAACCCAGTTTCTGGGCAAGTGATAGGTTCATTCTGCTGAGGGCTTTGAAAACAAAGAAGAGGGGCAGTCAGTCCAACCAGGAGATTCAGGAAAACAAAGCCCGATAAGAGAAGTCCCAGACCACAGTTAAGGAAGCTGGACCAGGGTTTCCAGGAGATGAGAATATGACAAGGCCATGGGGGGTGAATCAGCCGGTGTGTTTAGGGTCCTGCAGACATTACTAAACATTAAGCTCATTAAGTGCCCAGAGGCTGGAGTCAAATCTCCCCAACGCCAGTAGTGGACAGGAGGTGGAGGACCTTGGGTGTCTTCACGGGAACGTGGAATATATGTTACAAGTGATTCACCAACAGAGCTTCTTAGGAATGGCAAATGCCATTTTAGTAAATGGATAAAAATGAAGAGCCGTTTGCATATACCTAAATATTCATCAGTGTCCCTGAAATGCTGAGTGCAGAATTTGTTTTAAATATTTTAGATCCTCTGTCTCCCTACTCTTATTTACAAAAGCAATTTGCACTATAAAGAGAAAGTTTACTGAATTGAGAAATTCAGGATTTGTGCCATCTGAACCCATGAATTTTTGCTGTATTCCTGAAATAGATAGCTCTTCTCTTCTGTTGGTTTTCATCCACTGCACAACCTCGATACAAAAGATTTTTTTTTTGGGGGGGGCTTTTTTCTAAAAAGAGAGTTTTTAAAAACATAAGCGAGGGCTTCCCTGGTGGTGCAGTGGTTAAGAATCCGCCTGCCAATGCAGGGGACAAGCGTTCGAGCCCTGGTCCGGGAGGATCCCACATGCCGTGGAGCAACTGGGCCCGTGCGCCACAGCTACTGAGCCTGTGCTCTAGAGCCTGTGTGCCACAACTACTGAAGCCCACACGCCTAGAGCCCGTGCTTCGCAATGGGGGAAGCCACCACAATGAGAAACCTGCGCACCACAGCGAGGACCCAACGCAGACAAAAATAAAATAAATAAATAACTAAATTTATTTTTTTTAAAAAAGCACAATAAAACAAAACAAATGACCCATGCCCTCTTGTGATAGAGTGACAGGCAAAAAGATTTGGAAAGGGAAAAGGATTCCATATAGGAATGAAAGGAACCGGCTGTAACATCCGCGCATTTATTCATTCATCCTTTCAACTACTTGCTGTTAACCACCCTCCAGATTCCAAACACTGTCGGGATGGAGACACACACAGCCCTGCTTTCCCATCTATAATAGCTAGAGAGACGGGCGGGAAGCTGTGTGTTGGATGCCTAGGACAGGGGTGGTTGGACAGATGCTCAGGGATCCTGGAGGACCTTAGCTGTCGGCTCCCTGAGTCTGAAGGACAAACAGGGAAACACGGGGATGACTCTTTCCCCAGGGAACAAGTTCTCCAGGAAAAGGCAGCAGGACAGGGATTGTGGATAAACTCTCCCAGTGTGGAGGAGTCCTGAGCAGACAGTGTCTAGAACAAGAGCTGAGCCGTCCTCTAGGAAGCCGTCCAAGTGACCAGCTATCTTGTTTAAACTGCTCGGCAAGATGCCCTGCGTGGCCAGCCACAGAGGTGGTGGTGAAGACCAAATCAGGGTCAGACGTCAGTCCATGAAAGAGGAGTCAGGAGCTTGGCCAAGGGAGAATCCCAGATTAAAAAAAATTAAATGTGCCAGCTCTGAATGGGGAAGACAGCTGAGGTCCAGGCCTCCAAGGTCTGGCAAGAAGGCAAGGCTCAGAGGAGTGAAAAGTGTGGGGGGCTTGTCCAAGCAGAAGAGTCCCTAAAATCCGCATAGATAGTTTAAGAGGCATCCCATCCTGCTCCTGGCCTGGCGTCTGATTCCAGGTGGATCGTTAGCTTCTTAATCAAGGATGGCATGTGGGTTTCATATTCTAACATTGGGAATGATGGAGTGAGTGCCGTTTAAGAAGGAAGCTGACGCCGCTCCTGTGTATGCGGTGGGAAAGGGTGAGTGGTTATCCAGGGGCATCTGGGAGAGACTGCCAGCATCTGGGCCCGTGCATTAGCCACCCTGGTCCTCATTATTGAATCTCTTATATAATTTCTCTACAAATGCTGAGTGTGGCCACTAACCTGTGGTGGGTGTGAAAACAGAGAAAAAAATGTTACCAGATTTAGGCACTTACTATTTTAATTAACTAGACTGTGGAAAGATCATTTTTCACTTTGATGAACTAAAGCTTAATGTCTATTTTATACCCTTCTTTAAAATATAAGATGAAGAAACTATAAAATTTGGAAAACTAGAATTCTTAGAACTTCTCCTGCGGTGATGTCTTCTTCTGTGATGGTGTCCGGGTCCCGTTTCCTCTTCGCTCCATCAGTTATACCTTCTGTCACTTGTATTTTCATCTCTCCTTCTCTATTAGCTCCTTCCCATGACCATGTCACCTGTGTTAAGAAAATTTACAAAACTCTTTTTCAACAATAAAGTCCCCTGCAAACATGGTCCATCCTTTCTTCTCTTTGCCTGCGCGGCTGCCCGCACCCAACATCCTTTTCCTTTTCCTTTTATGTCTCATCCACTGTGCCCTGAGGTCTGCCACCTGCTCACCCTTGAAGCCCTTCTCCTCAAGGTTGCCAAGACATCTGATCGCCATGCAGAATAAACATTTTGCAGATTTCAACTTGCCTAAAACCTCCTGCATTTCTTGATGCTATTTGCTCACTCGCAGTTCTTGAAATTCTCTCTTCTTTTTTTAATTAAAATTGTTTTTTAATTTTTTTAAATTTATTTTTTATTCAAGTATAGCTGCTGTACAATATTATATAAGTTACAGGTGTACAATATAGTGACTCATAATTTTTCAAGGTTATACTCCATTGATAGTTACTATAAACTATTGGCTATATTCCCCATGTTGTACAATATATCCTTGTAGTTTATTTTACACCTAATAGTTTGTACCTCTTAATCCTCTACCCTCCTATTGTCCCTCCCACACCTTCCCAATGGTAGGCACTAGTTTGCTCTCTATATCTGTTGAGTCTACTTCTTTTTTGTTCTATTCGCTAGTTTTTTAGATTCCACATATGAGTGATATCAGACAGTATTTGTCTTTCTCTGTCTGACACATTTGCCTTAGCGTAATGTCCTCCGAGTCCATCCGTGGTGCTGCAAATGGTAACACACGTTCATTCTTTTTTATGGCTGCGTAATATTCCATTTTGTATACATACCACACCTTCCTTTTCCATTCATCTGTTGATTGGACACTTAGGTTGCTTTGACGTTCTCTCTTCTCTTTGTTCCTATGATACAGCTTTCTCCTGGTTCCATCCCAACCTACCTGACTCGTTTTTCCATCTTCTTCTGCAACTCAGAGCTCCCCTTTCTTTGCCCCCCTCAGAATGTTTCTTCCTTCTAGGCTTTGTTCCTACCCAGTAGCTGGTGTTAACATGCACACACATACTGATTCTCCCAAGTCTGTCTCCAGCCTAGACTTCACTTTTAAGCCCCACATTCACCTGAATGTCCCATAGGAACCTGAAACTGAACCTTCCCAAATGCCACCTTCTATCACTCCCTCCCCACCCCAGATCTATTTCTCCCGTGCTCCCTGCCCCAGGGAAGAAAACGATGATCCACCCAAACTTAGCACGTTGAGAATAAGTCAAGCAGCAAATCCTCTAAAAGTCCCCTTCGGACTAGTTCAAAGTTATCTCCTCGCCTCCATCTCCACGGCCCCTCCCTGAGAATCAAATGGTGCTGGGTGTGGAAGCCCCTTAACATAGTCCCTGATATGTAGTAAATGGCCAACCAAAGTTAGTTTCCACTCTTGCTGGTAATTCTATTATTACTACCATGCTCCTACTATTGGCTTGGACTCTGGTTATTTTTCCCCTGGATAACTGCTATAGCTTCCCAATTCCACCTTCCCTTCTCACCCTCTTTCCCTCTGTTTAAGTCATTGCCTCCAAAGTGACATATTTAATGACATCAATCTCAACCTGTTGCCGCACTGCTTAAAAGCCCTCACTTGCTTCCGTTGCCTGCAGGGTATTCCAGCCAGAGCTCGCCAAGCCTCTGCTGGTTGCCTTTTTGGCCCCTCGCAGCTCTTCCTGGCCATACCCACAGGCATTAAAATCGGCAGACAGGTGAGCTGTGACAGTTCCTCCACCAAGCCAGGCTCCCACCTGCCTCCATGCCTTTGCTCTTGCTCTGGAAGGAAAAACCCTCCGAGAAGCCTCCCCTGCCCCTGGGTGGTGTCAAATCTCTGCCCCGTGTTCCCTGCGCCACACACAAACGCTTGACCCAGCATCTGTGACGGATACGCGTGTGGTGATCCCTCTGCACTAGTGCCCTTAGACCCGGGTGGGAAGGGCTGCGCTTCTCACCTGAGCCTGGCACGGTGCCTGGACATCACAGGGGCACAACTAGCATGAGATGATCGAAGGAATGGTAGCTCAGGTGGCATTTGCACGGGTGAGCTTAACCGAGCAGCAGATGTCCTAAACCGGACTATTTCATATCTATTATAAAGATGAAAGTTGTGTCCCTACATGAAGGCAAAGTGCTTCTCCAAACCCCAGCCCTCCAGAGCATCTGTGCCAGGCTGGGTCCCAGGTCCTGGGGACACAGAGCTTACTTTCTCCTGGGGGAAGTAATGTCACATGGCGACGAGTACTGGGAAAAGGAAAGAAAACCAGGTAAAGTGTTAGTGAGAGACGAGAGGACCAGAGTAACGGAAGTGGGGGGGACACTCTGAGAAGGTGACATTTGAGCTAAGACCTGAGCAATGAGAAGAGGGGACTCTCATGACACCCAGTTAATGGAAGGGTGGTTTTGACCTTGGTCCTGGAGCCACAGAGGAGCCTCAGAAAATGTGATCTGGCTTTAGATCATTCTCTCGGCCCCAAATTCATGGCCCTGCGTTATGTGAGACATCAGAGCTCAGACCACAACTGCAGAGAGCGGGGATTCCGGCGAGCTGGGATTTCTGCCTCTTACCTGGGCCTGTGCCTCCTGGAGACCCTCGCCTGCCTCGCTGACAGCTCCTGCTCAGAGGGACAGGCTGGTCCCCAGAAGGGAGCTAGAGGTTCCTCCACCTACGACCCGCTGTGAAGTCCCTCCTAGAGCCCAGAAGCTTCCACCGCCCCT
This sequence comes from Delphinapterus leucas, assembly GCF_059928025.1. NCBI lineage: Eukaryota > Metazoa > Chordata > Mammalia > Artiodactyla > Monodontidae > Delphinapterus > Delphinapterus leucas. The sequence continues at coordinate 4,202,760 of NC_143138.1, read as the reverse complement.
CCTCCACTCGGCCAGCTCATCCTCTCCCCACGAGGCATCTCTCTGACCATGACCATGTTCCCACTGCTGGCGTCCACCTCCCACATTTCGCCTAAATGCATGTTTGGTGCCCGTCCAAAGCCATGATCATTAATGCTCTCTTTCTTGGGGACCTATTTGCCAGATGCTCTCCGCTAAAATATTTCACTATGCTTTCCCTATCACAGCCACTCCTTCCCTTTAGTATTATCTCCCTCTTGTCGACTGTGAAACATGTGCTCTAGCCAATGCTTGTCCTGGACCAGTTGTTTCTGGCACATTCTCGCAGTCTTGACAATCAGAGAAATTGTTAATGCACACGCAGAAATACACATTCATTTGTTCACAACACGTGCTGGCATTTTCTCTGTCTTTGCAAAGTCCCAGTAGCTGCCAATCCTTATGCATGTCCTACCTGTAAACCACTTACCAACCCTACCACGTATGCGTCCTTATTTTACACACAAGGAAACCGATGGTAGTAATGGTCCCCACCTTGCAGAGTCCTTCTGAGGATTAGATGAGACAGAGCACAATATACGCTTCCCATGACACCTATCACATAGATAGCTCTCAGTGATGCTTGTTAGCACTATTAAATAACCTCTTCATTTTCGTTGCAGTTTTCTATTAGTTAAGTGAGAGGCAACATCTTAAAAGTTAATGTAACTATAAAAACCAGCATTTTTATTTCAAAGTGATTCTTCTTTTGCTAGCCATCTGCATGACTAGCTTTCCCAAGCCAAGTGGGACAGGTCCGAGTGGAAAGAGACATCAGGAAGACAGGTCTTGCCGGGCAGACCCATGAATGGGAGAAAACTCACATTGTAGAAGGTGCAAGGCAAGATGCCACTCTTCCGGCTACGTGGCTAGGACATTGGGAGGGAAGCCAAGTAATCCCACAGTTTGAGAAGAGTTAGGTTTTGCCAGTTCTATCTGCTGAGCCGTGAAAGAGTGACCCTGGAAAAACAACCCTTGGAGTATGCTCTGTAGCAACCCCTGTTCAGATAGGCCGAACCCGGCAGCCGGGCAGGTCCTAACTCTCTGGGAACTTGAGTTTACAGAATGTATAACACGGGATGACGATGACACCTGCCCCAGAGGGAAGCCTGTGGCTCACAGAGGCAGCCCGGCAAGCCCTGCAAGCAGTGCCCACAGCACACTGTCCATTAAGGTGATTTTCTCTCGGGTGGCTTACATTGGCCTTATCTCTGCACCTTTCCTAGGTCAAGAAGAAGAGAGGTTGGCCCTAGAAACTGCCCTGATGTATGGGGCTAAAAAGTCCCTCAACACAGAGGGCGTCGTCAAATCGAGGTCTGATGTCCACATGAATTTTGAAGTGGAGAATGCCGTGCTGGGAAGAGACTTCAAGGTCACCATCACCTTCCGTAACAATGGCCCCGCCCACTACACCATCACAGCCTATCTCTCAGGCAACATCACCTTCTACACCGGGGTCGCCAAGGCAGAATTCAAGAACAAGACATTTGATGTGACACTGGAGCCCTTGTCCTGTAAGTTAACGAGGGGGGCTGTTCTCTCCAGGATGTGTCACCTGCTTCCTTGTCTGGCTTTCTGTTGATGTTCCCTAATAGCTTCCCGTCGAAGTTAAAGCCCTGGCCCAGAGCTCAGGAGCATATGAACCACGGGGCAGGACCCAGTCTTCCTAGAAAGGCCCCCACTTTCATCTCCGTGACTTGTGCACAGAAGTGAGCACTGAAATTTTCAAAGCTTAGAGCCCCATGAGTCGTGAACATTAAATGTCACTGAACCTCTTGCTACGTACAGGGTGGGCCAAGGATCTGAAGCATCAGCACCTACTGAGCGCTGGTCAGAAATGCAGACTCTCAGGCCCCACCCCAGACCCATGCATTCTAACAAGATCCCAGGGGGACTGGTGTGCACAGGAGAGTTGGTGAAGCTTGTGTCTCAGAAAGCAGGCCCGCTGGCGGTACCTCTCTCCCAACGTAGGGACAGCTTTGGGGGGCCGCCCAGCAGGAATGGTGTGTTTGGCTTTACCGTTTAGGGGGCAGGGAGATCTAAGCTCCGCAGGGTGGGCTGTCTGATGTACAGGGTCGGGAGAGCCCATCCTTGGGAGAGGAAACTCGAGCCTCGGGATGTGTTGTCCAGGAAGCTCTGGAGGCTCTGCTCTCCCGGCCATCTCCCGGGGGCCTCTCCCGCACCTCGATCCCTCACCTCCCTTGCATACATGGCCTTCCAAAGCGTCTTCTTCACTATGAAAAATGCAGACTAGTTTAAGTAGGACTGGGATTGACAAGCCGCAGCTTGCACTGGGGACTGCAGTTTCGACCTGTCTCATTCCCTTGGGTACCAGTGTTTGGTGTGCACAACAGCTGGTCACTCAATTGGCCAAATGAGCCAACCAGAAGAACCTGGTCTCCAGGCAGAGCACACGGAGTTAGAAAACAGAGCATGTTGAAAGGGCCAACATGGCAGGGCACCAGATCCATTGACCTGACAGGTGAGTCAGGAAAAGAAATGGAAAAAAAGGTATACGAATAATAATTTTTAAAATGCAGAGGCAGACAAGACTATGATCCCACCTGGGGTGTGGCCAAACCACATGTCTCACTTGTTTTCAAGCTTCCTGGATTCGATGTCTGTCCCAAGCCTCAGGAAGTACCTTTGGGAGGCTTCAGAAGGATATTCCCTGAAAACTGAGAAACTATTCCTAAAATATCCTAATTTCAAGAAACCTACTCAATCTTGAAGGAAGCAAATCCCCCTCGATTCAGTAGACTAGCCAACAATTAAGAAATCACCGTAGTATTTGTTTTGGAAACTGGAAGATCTAGCACTTGGAAGAAAGGTAATTCTTACAGAAACGCGTAGTCAGTATAAAGGACTCAGGAGAAAAAACAGTCATCACAGCTGTTTACGACAGACTCAGTGGATTTAGAGGGCCTGAACCTTGGAATTAGACAAATCTGGAGTTTAGCTGTGACTGTGTCACCTACTAGTTGTGTGTCCCTAGGCAAATTACTTAAGTAATCTGAGCTCATCTACACGTGGGAACAATACTACCCACATCACTGGGTTGTTGATTCACCCCCGCTACACACACACACCTTTATTTAATGCCTACAAGTCCAGGTATTATTTTGTGCTGGTGACACAGCAATGAGTTGCTTCTTGATGGTCTCCTGGGGGGAAGATGGGGGCTCCACAATAAACAATCAAACAAGTGAATATATATGGTTCTGCGTAGAATAGCAAAATACAAAGCAAGGTAAGGAAGACGGAGTGCCGGGGGTGGGGGGGTGTGGTCAAGGAAAGCCCCTCTGATAGGGTGACATTTAACAGAAATCTGACAGAAGGGAAGGAGTGAGCTTTCCAGACAGAAAAAAAAAAAAAAAGTAAGTGCAAAGGCCCTGAGGCCAGAGCTCATGTGATGTGTTCAGTGAGCAGCAAGGAGACCAGGGTCAGGAGCAAAGGCATCCAGGGGAGGCTAGTGGGTATAGACCAGGTAAAGACCTGGAGGCCCTTGTAAAGATTCTGGCCATGATTCTGAGTGAGCTGCAGAGCCTTAAGACGGTGTCGAGCAGAAGCGTGCCCTGGTCTAACTTGGGTTCTGAAAGATCACTCGGCTGCTGTGCTGAGAACAGACTATAGGCGATGTGGAATTGACACTTAGAGACTAGTTAGGACGCTGTTGCAACAGTCCCGTGAGAGATGGTGGTGAAGGTGAGGGAGGTGGTGACAGCTACCAGATCCGGGTGTTTTCTGAAGGTAGAGCCCTCGGGATTGGTTGACAGGTTGGATGGGTGGCGTGAGAGAAGGGGGCTGTGGAGGAAACTAAATGAGATAATATATGCAGAAGGCTTCCCGCAAGTAGGCTCCCCATAAATGCTAACTTCCAACGTGTTTACACTTTGGGAAACTGAGACCAGAAAGGTGAGTTGACGTGTTCAAGGCCACACATAACAATTAGAGGCAAAGCAGGTACCAGAGGCCACATCCCATTCAGGCAGGTGTGGTGAGCCAGCTCCGTGCATTCTTGGGCCCTAAGTAGGCCCGCCCCTTACTTGTGCCCTGTTGCCTGCGGTCCAGCTGCCCCTCACTCCCCTGGACAAGGAACTATATGCCATCCTTTTCCCACCACACTAGAGTTCCATCTCGCAATCTCCTTCCCCTTCTCTCCATGATCCAATAAAAGCCTGAGCTTACGTGAGTGAGCGGGCTAGAACGGCATGATACATTAGCCATCTCAGTCATCGATCTAGGGATACCGAAGCCTGACTCAGTATCAACACAGCTCCCACACACTCAGCCCACCCCAAGGCTTGTCCTCAATAACCTGAAGGGAGTTGAAGACTGTTTCTTGCTTTCCCCTGCGTGTAGGTGGCACTAACGGCATGCGATAAATTGCATATTGCAACCTAAAATCAATTGCAATACATGGCAAAAAGCCACAGGATTCTAGACATCGATCAAGCAGGTCAGGGTACAATCCTAGGAGAGTCCGTCGCAAAGAAAGTTTTCCAAGTAGAACGGGAAGCGTATTTTCCACATTGATGATGAAAGGGAATGTGTAGGCTAGAATCAGCTGGGAGGATCTGAATAACTTAAACCTCCCATACCTTCAAAGGTGCTATCGTTTCCACTTGGCTATATTTAGTTTTCTTTGCTCTTTGGAAAAGAGATGAAGCAGCTCCTGTCTGTGTCCCCCCCTGGCTTTCCCCAGACACCGTAAATGGTATTGGCAGGGTCCCAGCTCCACCACTCAGAGAATGAAAATCTCTTCTTCTTACCACATTTAATAAACTTTATCTAGAACAATTTCTTGTGTGGTGGCAAAACACAGCATTTACATAATGTACTATTTCAGGAGCCCTGTTCCCTTGGGCTCAGAAACACAGCCCAGTTTCTTTAGTGCCAAGATTTAGAGGATGTTCTACCTCAGAGAATGAAGAGTCCCGAGGCTGATATCAAGGCAGCGAGAGCCTCTGTAACGATGTCAAGCACATCTCGCCAACCTAAACAGCCCAGTGGTCAAACACGGCTCTCTAGAAATAGCTAGAGGATGTCCTTTTTTTATTATTATTATTACCGGAGGCAGCTAGAGGCAAAATGCGTGTTCTTCAAGGCCTGTCACTTTGCTGCTCCATCTGGCGAAGTGAAAACAACCCCCATGTGCTCGTCTGAGGTTGTCTCCAACTGAGGGACAGAGCCTTAATCTCCTGGACGATTCACTGCTCGGGGAGCCATGGAGGAGGCAAGGTCCAGGCTCAGTCCCAAAGAAGGCGACATGAGTAGGTCACCCAAAAGGGCAGAATTCGAGGGTCAAGGTCAAGACAAGGTCTTCGATTCCAAAGGCCAGCTCTAAGTGGAATGGGACTGCCCTAGGCAGTAGGCCGAGTTGCTGACTGCTTGTCTAGGGCGGACCAGTACGTTCTAACAACTCTGCATAGCCTGTGGCCGTCTCTCAGCCTGGGCACCACGAACTTTCAGACCGGACAGTTGTTACGGGGCCTGTCCCGTGTGTTGTGGGATGTTTAGCTGCATCCTTGGCCTCTACCCGATAGATGCCAGTAACAACCTCCAGCTGTGACAACCAAAAGCATCTCCAGACGTTACTAAACACCCCTGGGGGGCAAAATTGCGCCCCGTTGACAACCACTGGTCTAGGATGACCATCCTTTCCATTTTGCCATCAATTTCCATTTTGCCAGGAATTGGGTGCATTCTGGGGTGCAAGACTTTAAGTTTCAAAACGGAGACCGTCCTAAGTTCACCCAATTCCACCCTAACGCCGCCCCATCTCCTGCTACAACCTCCTATCTCTGGGAGCCCCTCAAACTTGAATATGTACCATCTGAGCATCACATTCAAATACAGATCCTGATTCCCTAAGTGTGGGTGGGGTTAGAGAACCCGTGGCAGGCTCTTACAGGGCTAGTCTGGCGGTGGGAAGGGCGGGTCCCCCTAGTTGTTGAGCAGTACTTCTCAGCCCCGCTGCACGTAAGAGTCATCTGCAGAATTTTAAAACAAAGCCTGGGCCCCAGCCGCCAAGATTCTGATTGAATTGGCCTGGGGTGGGATCCAACAGGGCAGGTTTTTAAATGTCCCTAAGTGATCGTGAGGTAAAGCCAAGACTGGGTGATCACAGCACCTACTCATCCATGCAGAGACGTTGAGGCAGATGGTAGGCACGGCCTGATGCACCGTCGTCTGGGAGCCCAAAAGGCAGGAGACCTCCCTGTGCCCTGGAGTTCACCCCACAGGGTCTTCCGTCCTGGGTCCTGGACGGCCGCTCGTGAGGGAGGGCTAAAATGAGCCACCCTCTACACTTGAAACTATCAACCTTGGGAATTGTTTCCTTCAATAACTTCCACCGGAGGGAGGAATCTTTGGCCAAAGGCAGACATTGAGCAGGGAAGCCATGGTGGAAACATTCGATTCCATGCAGGGGGATGGAGGCCCCTGGCTCTGCCCAGGCCCGGGCTCGGCTGGCAGGACAACTGCCCTTTGCCCTTAAGAATCCTGGGCTCTGGGAAATGAGAGTGAGAGAAACTGGGCAGCGCAGCCAAACAGAACCTCACGGCTGCGGCCAGAGCCGCAAGACAGGATTCCCGTCCTCAGCCCGGATGGTGAGCAGAGGGGGGCCAGGACCATGCCCTCCCTCCACCTGTCATCCTCGCTGGCTCGTCCCCAACACCTAAATGCTCCCCTTGTCTGTGCCTTGAGATCACAGAGGTCTTTTAAGTTGCAAATAGCAGAAGGGGTGGGAGAGAGTTGCATGCCTACGGTGAAAACTGGTTTCAACTGCTTCTTTCTCTTAAATAGAAAAATCAAGTCAGATTGGTACAGTACAAGCTGGAGAGAAAGTGTGGAGCAAAGGAATCAAGGAAAAGGTTTAGGCCGTTGACAGCTTTGCTCGAGCGTGGCCCGTGGCCTGCGTGAGATGTGTCTTATCACGGGAGGGCACGTGGCACGGTGGCCGTGGACATCACTGTCCCACATCTGTCACCTTGGGACTGTTTCTGCCTAAATCCAAGCAGCCACAGCTAAAACCCCTTAGTCCTTGATTTTAAACCTCTTTGTCACGTTGCATTTTATAACAGCAAAAGCACTGGTGGGAAAATTTGACACGTTTTCTCTAGGAAGACTTTACTGAATGTGAAATTTCCAGCACATTCTTTACCCCAGAAGCCGGAGAGCTTCTTGTCCCTGATGGGCTCTGTGTTCCACTTGCCCTCACCTGTGTGTGTTCCTGGTGGAGACTGTGCTAGCGTGGCAAAGATGGGGCCCTCAGGGAAGAGTGAAGCAGCTCCTACCCCAGGTCCTGACATCGCCATGTTTTTTTTCCTGCTGTCAGTCAAGAAAGAGGAGGTGCTGATTCAAGCGGGCGAGTACATGGGCCAGCTGCTGGAGCAGGCGTTCCTGCACTTCTTTGTCACAGCTCGTGTCAACGAGACCAAGGATGTTCTGGCTAAGCAGAAGTCCATTGTGCTGACAATCCCCAAGGTCATCATCAAGGTCAGTGTTAACATCTCAGATGAGGGAGAAAGGCAAGGTTGTTAGTGTTTATGAATATGTGTGTGTGTGTGTGAAAGTGTGTCCTGCTCCAAAAAAAAAAAACAAAAGAGCTAGGATCCTCCCGTTCTTTGAAAGAAGTAAACCACCCTATACACTGGCGTGCATGTATAACACTTTCCTCTCCTCTCCAGATTTAAATATACAGACGTGGCTGCAGATATAAATATAACCTGGGGGTATAAACACGCTTGTGGAGGAAGATAGAGATGTGTAAAGGATGCAGATACGTGGAGCTCAGTGTCTCCAGAATAAAGTAGGTCAGGCATGGCATCAAACAGAAGCCGCCTGGATCCCCTCCCACCTGCGTTTAGGACTGTACCGTTTTCCATGAAGCTATCGCTGTATACAGTAAAACGCACAAACCGAAACGTCAGCGTGATGATCGTGACTTGTCATGTGTGTCTACACCTGGCAACCACCAGCCAGATGCAGACACAGGGGATTTGTGACATCCAACACCCCAGAAATCTCCCTCACGCCTTTTGCAGTCCATCACTCTCTCCTCCGTCACCGAGACAGCCATTGCTCTGACCTCTATCACCGGAGGGCCTTTTTTGTCCGTTTGGCTAATAGTAGTTTTAACGTTGTCTCTCCATTAGCCGCCCTCTCTGTCCAAATGTCTCAAAGGCACTTGGCAGTGGAGAGGTGAGCATGGGTGAAAGGGCAAGGCAAATAGGCAGCCTGTTTGCTCCCACTTCTCAGGACCACTGGCAGCGTCCATGGCCACATCCCCGAGACACCTCCTGCCCTGGGAGCAGAAACCCAGGCGTCCATCAGGGTTCTTGGGGTGCGACATCTCGTGTCAGCCTTATCCGGGGCTTGGAGACCTTTCCAAGCGACTGAGTGATTCGCACAGAGCTGAAGGTGCATTCCTCTAATGTGGTAGGTAAATCAAAATGTTAGAGGCACTCATACTTTAAAGCCTCTAGAGGTGGGCTGTTGGCAATGGGTGGGCAGGGAGCGGTAGGCCTTGTGTCTCTTCTGAATCGTTTGCTGAGAATCACTTGTAAAGCTAATAATGTTGTGTAGCATTCAAAATGGCAGCCTTGCCCCTGGGTCCAGTGCCGTGTGGACGGCCCTTGAGGGGCCGATGAGGGGACGATGAGTCCCACCAGGCCGACATGTAGGGCCCCAGAGGAAGAGAACCCCAGGCCCTCCTTTTCTAGGAAGGATTGAATCTTTATGCCTCCTTGCTTCTTTCACCCCGGTCACCTACACGAGAGGCCTTAAGAGATAGCATAAAAGTGAGGGGTGCAGGTCTGCAGGCAGAACAGGGAAGAATGCAGAACAGAGAAGTGGTACTGGGGTTCCTGCAGAGGAGCCGCCTCTCCCCTGAGCATAAGGCGCTGGTGCCATGACTGGGGCGGCCTGCCCACCCGCCACGTGGCGGCTGCCCTCGTGGCGGGCTCTCCTGGGACACGTGCGGTGCCCCACAGGCCTCTCCCGGAGGCTGGGGGAGACCTCCTTTCCCGCTGCTTCAGGAGCTCAGCCTCTGAACCTTTCCCACCAGAGGCGAGGCCCACACACTCACCTAATTATGAACTGACAGCTTGTCCCCATGAAGGGCTCAGGAGAGAGCTCTCCCCAGCTGGGAAGTGATCCAACCCCAGCATAAAATAGAATTTAATTGCACCGCTGGTAATAAACTGGATGAATACAGGAAACTGATAACTTTCATCTTTTAGACCTCATTAACTGAAGGATTATTGACTAGTCATCTTCCGAGTTTACTCAGAGAGCAGTTTAACTCCCCACGGGCAGAACCCAAATCCCTTCTCCTGCAGCTCAAGTGGCCTGGACGGGGAGGGTGTACTTTACTTTACACAGAGTTCTGTGGGTTTTTTGCTTTGTTTTGTGTTGTTTTTCAATTTCCATAAGGGTGTCAAAAAGGCAGTTCTTAGAGGTGATGCATTTAGAGGGTAGGGTCATTTGACTGGGACTCCAGCAGGAGAGAGATGGAAATTGGTCCAGGAGTGCTCAGGAAAGCAGGCAGGCGCATCCTCACAGAAGCGGTCGCTTAACCGCTAACCTCATCAACTGTATTAGCCCCGAGGACAGACTAAATCCGAGCCGCGGAAGAGGTGTTCCTGGGTAAAGTCCCTCATTCCCTGGAAGCCACCCAGGTGTCCCTGAGCTGTGAGAGGCCCCAATTCCAGAAACTGGCTAATGGACTGGCGACCAGGATTCTAGTTAATCTACTGGAGGCGTGGGGTACGGACCGCGGGCATCCAGACGGCAGGTATCCTGAAAGCGACTGCGGGGGGGGAGGACACAGACAAAAGGAGGAGCGGGGAAGGGAGGAGAAAAGAAATATACATTGAAACAAATGTTACCCAGGAGACCTCAGGGCGGGAGTCAAATAGACTGCATAAACAGGAGTTGGAGAGGAAGCTAAATGCAGTGAAAGTACAAAAGCACGGTGGCTCAGAGGTCCAGACCACATGGGACACATGTCCCCAGGTTCTAAGAAAACGCTAGAACACTTGGTCCATCTCTCTGAGCCTGGGGCTGGCCCACAGCTTACAGAGCCTCCCAAGGTCACTATGATGAAGACACAGGATGAGAAGGTGTGAGAGACAAGGGTCAGGAAGGAGGATCCCCCCACTCCGAGGCAGGAGGGGGAGGGGTGAGACTGGCACACAGTGCTGACAATGACAGTAGCTATGAGTACTCAGGCCTATGCTATTATGCTTCTCCTGTGCTATCTTATTTAATCCTCATTTCCACCCCACGAGGTGGGCAGCATTGTACCCATTTTACAGATGACAAATCTGAGAGGCCCAGGGAAGGCAGTGCCCTGTAGCATGGTGGTCAAAACACAGGCTCTGGGACCAAACTACCTGAACTCAAAGCCTGTTTCCTCAACACACTAGCTGTGTAACCCTGGACGCATCACTTACTGTCTCTTAGCTCCTGTTCTCTCAGCTGTTTAACAGAGACCATGGCAAGTCTTACTTCATAGAGCTGTTGTGAGTGTAAAACGAAATAATGGGTACCTAATGCCTAGCTCACGGTCAACGCCGAGTATGTGTTGGTTGTTGGTATTGTCCTTGTTACTGTTCACAAGCCACTTGCCTGTGATCACCTGCCTGATAAGGGAGGGAAGGAAGCTTCTAACCCAGATCTTACTGATTTGGAAGCTAGTACAGGTAAAGGCTCGGCTACGTTGCTCTCACACTGGAACTTTCACCAGAATAGAAGATGGTGACTGCATTTACCGAACAGCCTGGTGTTTCCAGGGAGGAGAGATCACAGGAGTTGGAGTGGAGTGGGGTGTCAAGGACTAACGCTGTAGAACCATAGATGATCCTTGGTGAGTGGATAACATTCAGCCGGTAGAGATGGATGGAGAGACCACTCCAGATGTTAGGGAAAAAAAAACATAAGCAAGGGCAGTGTGGGGAGCAGCTGGAAGCTGCCGCAGCGGGAGTGCAGGCTGGAAGCAGGTGACTAGTGAAGAGAGACCAAGCAAGGCAGCCTGGGGCCACTTTGAGGTGAGGCTAAAAGGTTTGGATGAGAGCTTCCTAAGTGATCTGAGAACAGGGGGGCTTCAGTGGAGATTCTAGAGCATGAATGTAGCATCATTGTCAACTCTGACCTCCCAAGAGTCGGAGCCTCTTGCATTTCTCCCTTCTCTTCAAAGCCTTTGCCCAAATCACTGTCTCCTGGGAGACCCAGCTCAGCCTGGGGGCTGGAGCTGCCTGAGGGCTAGTTTGCAGCTTTTCTTACCCAGCTCCCTTTCTAGAGCAAATAGACACCAACCTGGACCACGATGGGGCCCGCCTGTCTGGATCCACATCACCGTCAACCAAAGCAGTTAGGCCAGTGGACACGTCCTTACATCCTAAGGAGCCAGTCTTGCATTGCATTCGTCCCCGTGAGCACAGATATCGGAACTGGGTTAAATTGTGCTCCCAGTTGACTCATCCCGGCACCCACCACGCATGAGTCACAGTGTGTGATCCTCATATGGAAAACGGCAGGGAGAGGCAGTCATTAAACTTTAATGAGCACACATCTCTTTTCTCAGGCTATCAAAATATTTTGATGAGAAAAGCATATTTTATTAAAATCAGACATAGAATTTGTCTCTGCCTTCCCACGCGTTGATTGTTGTTAAGAGGCTTTAAGTCAGGAAAAGATTCTTCAGCATTTTGATGTTTAAGGCACGGCTATTTGGGGGAGGGGACGGGGGCAACAGAGGGCATTCAGCTGGTCTGCCGGCTAGAGGCTGGTTTGCAGGGGTCGTGGTGTGTGACATGGGGGCAGAGTGCCGGTGGGTTCCTCCCACTCTTGGGGAGCAGTGAAGCTTTCACAGTTTTCACGTCCTCACCCAAGTCAACTAGAGCAGGAACGCCGGGGTGGGGGGAACCCTTACAGCCCCTTCTGTAGAGAAGCCCCCCAGCACAGGGGCTTGGATGGCTGGACCCGGACATCCCGAGTTCCTAATTCTACCTGGGCTGCTCTGGGCTAATTCGTCAACATCTCAGATGTAGAATGGGTCCAGGAATACTGCTGACCTTGTTGGGTTGCTGGGAGGGATAATGGAAATAATCCTTATAAAGAGCTTAACATGGTACCTTGATCACAGTAAGTATGTGATGAAGACCAGCTTCTGTCAGCTTCCATCACGCGGCATAGCCACCACCAAGTCTCCAGACCTTTTCTCCCTTTCCTGCTTCCTCTCATCCTCCTTCTTTCTCCTCTCTCTCTCTCACACACACATCCTCTCTCTCTGAACTTCCCTGTCCCTTTTTGCAAAATGACACACTCATAATACGAGTCCCAATGTTAACTGCAATCATATATAAAACCCAAAGTGGTTAAGGACTAAATCTGGGCCGTTTCTGAGAATGCTTAACCCCTGCCAGGACCGGTGGCTGCTGGTTGGTGTTTGCTCCCTGCCCGCCCAGTCCTCTCTGTGCTGGGGGTTCTGTAGTCAAGCCCCTGACACTTGCTCAGGGCAGGAGCCGCCCTCTGGCCAATGCTCACCTGGTGGCCTTGAAACCGACCCCTGGGCGTTGAGCACGTGCATTGTTCCCTGTGGGAGCCTCCTGAGAGGGGGTCGGTCCCGAAGAGCCTGGAGGAGACTTGGGGGACAGAGGAGAGGTGGTCACGTGTTCCCCCATGACCTCCTTTCAGTATCTGGGAAAACAACTCCCAGTGCCATTTAAAAGTGCTCGGGTCCCACCGCATCTTTAGTATTATCGTGTAGGACAGTCCTGTAGCCTTTTCAGAACATGATGAGACACCAATAGAACTCATTCTCTCCTATGAATGAGGAACAATTTTGCTAGGAAAAAAATAAAACCACTTTCTATGTATGTGATTTTAAAAAGTTACAGCCACGAACAAACCATAAACCAACAGGTGCCCCTAGATTAAAAAAAAAAAATCTTTTAAACATTTAAAATAAGAACAGTTGACCGTTGCCAAGATTTTTTTCACACACATTTTAACGCGCCTCCCTGCTTCCGCCACCCCCAGGTTGTGCACAGTCCGCACAAGTGCAGGAGCTGTCCTGGAGTGGCATTAACATGATTTCAACATGCGTTTGCTCATTACTTATCTGTTCTGTTGGCCAAAAGAATTTTTCGGTATTTCTCCATCCCGATGTTTAGTCACTCACTCATTTATTTAATCATTCAACAAAGAGTTATTTGGTGACCAGGGGCACTCCTCTTGTACCGGGCAGTGTAGCCAGGGCCTAGGAAAGGGGGTAATTCCTAGACATCAACCAGCAGAATGTCCTCCCGGCACTCTGGACCTGCAGCAGTGAGGAGAAGGCAGGTCACGTGGGGAAGGTCCCTGCTGCCCCCCCCCCACCCCGGGTGGTGGCTTCCTCTGGGTGGCTCCACTCCAGACCAGATCCGACACTTGTGGGAGCTGTGCCCACACAGTGGATACTGAAGGGACCAAATCGAGCCCACTCGCCACTCACCAAGCCACGCAGCCTGGCAGGACGCTGCGTCCACTGGAAAAGGGGCTCCCTTTCCTAACTAGCACAGATGCACCGGCGCCGGCTCCACGCCCAGGTCGCTTCGGAATCAAGACACTGTCCTGGCTTTTCTTAAGCACCACCGTGCTGCTGTGTTCTAACTGGAGCCCACCACTCGCCTGAGGTCGAGTGTAAAATCCTCTTCGTCCCTCTTCTGCCCGTGCCCGTGGCAGCCCCAATTTTAACCAGAGAAGAGCAAAGCCGGCAGGGATGCTGCGGCGGACGCCTGGGCCAATCTCCTCCAACATCCCAGTTCATGTGTTGTTTTACTTTTTAACCGGAGGACAGGTTAAAACTGGGGAACCACCTGAGGAATAGCGAGTGTCCCCAAATGCTTGACAGCCACCAGGTACATGGTGAGACTTAACTGCAGTTTCACTTCATTCTGTGAGAGCCTAGATACCTGCAGCTTTCCATCAAGGCAGAAAATGAACAAAACTCTGTGTCTAATCATCCCGAACCCCAGCCCCTAAACCGTTTCTCCTGCCGTGTTTCCCACCGAGCATGTTTCTCCCTCCGGGCCTCCCGTGGGTTCTCCGTGACTCTGACACGTGTTCCAGTCACCAGGACGCACCCCTGCCGTGTCCACAGCCCTTCAGTGGGAGGCTGGAGCAGGGCACGGGGTGTGGGCTTCTCCACATCTCTTTAGAAAGTGTCAGTGGAGGCCGCCAGCTTCTCTCCTCTGTGCTTCTCGGCTCCGGCACCTGAGAACCCGAATCCACATCACTCCCCACGGGGGAACTTGAGGCTGAGGAAGTCCTCCTGGTCACCCTGGCAGCACTGTCTCCCTCCAAACCTCCATGGCATTTAGGGTCAATAACTGCGATGTTGCAGGTGCTCTGCCAGGTCACTTCACGTACGATGTCACATTGAATCTTCCCAAGAACCTCGTAAGAAACCGAGGCCCAGAGGGTTCAAGTGATCGGCCCGAGGACACACAGCAGTGGTCCCTGGTCTTCGGACCCTGAGTCCAGCATGCTTTCCCCTCAGCGTCCCCCAACCATGGTCACTGTCTTCGTCCCGGCCACCACAGGGGTGCCCTCAGCGCTGCCGTAAGCCATCTGTGGAGAAAATCAAAGTCTGTCTGTGAGGTCCCACCATGAGGCGCTCTGAGCAGGTGAAGTCCACGGACCTGGGGAGGGTCCCAGGCAGGGTACCACCAGCCATGGCTTTACATGCTCGGATAGCTGACTCTCTCTCCATCCTCTGTTGGTCCCGGAGGATGAGGCAGTGGGTTACTCCATTGGCCAGGAAAGCACGTCCCAGACTCTCTGTGAGCGAGGCCTCCACTGGAAGGGGAACATGTCCCCCTCCCTCTCAGCACAGCTGTGGAACAAACTGCATTTGAGAATGAAAACGAAAACCACTGGTAACTGGGGTTCCTAAAACAGGCTCTCTGTGCATTCCTGTTCACACGGAAGCAAAGTAAAACAACAAGAACAGCAAATCTCATCTACCTTGTCGTATGATCACAGAGTACTTGAGCTACTGGCTCTTTTCTTAAAAATGATGTCTCTATCTTTACCCCGAATAGCACATCCTGTCATTATCAAGTAATACAGTGTATCAAGGCCTCAGTCACATTGTCACATTTTACCCTGGCATAGAAATCTGCTTCTTTCCCCACAAAGTCAAAAAGAAGGAGTTGAGTAGTAATATATATGTTTTCAATTTAGCTCATAATCGAATTGTAATCACTGTGCTCAACCGGTAGCTTAGTGACGGCCAAAGGTAATACTGCAAATGATCCTTCGGTGGGTTTCAGGAAATAAAGAAGCTATTTTCGGCAGAAAAGGTTACTATTTTTGCCTCTCCGCTGTCAGAGCTGACAGTGTATGTAGTGCTTAAAGATGAAGGCTTTGGAGTCAGAAAGACCTAGATTCATATCTGGGTCCTGCCAACTTACAGGCTCTGTAGCCTGGGGATTTTGTTTGTCTTCTAAGTTTTAGTTTCACATCAATAGAATGGGGATAATGTTCATGTCCACTGCCGAGTCCATAGAGGATCAAACAAGATAATGTAAGTGAAAGGATGCCTAAGTAAACACTAAAAGTAATGTGAGTTGCTATCATTGTTATTACTTACCGGAGTCAGCGCAGCGGGTGGTTAAGCAGTGACTCTGGCGCCAGGCTGTCTGCGTCCAAGTCTCGCTTCCCCTACTTGCTGTGTGAACTTGAACAGGTCACTTCACTTCTTTGTGCCTCACTTTCCTCATCTGTAAAATGAATTCTCATAGCGTCTACCTCATAGGGTCGTGAGGATTAAACGAGTTAATATAAGAAAATCCCTTAGCAGCGTCTGTAATGACGGGAATGCCCTAAACCTGCACCTTCCAATATGATAGCCACTAGACACATGTAGATGCTGAGTACTTGAACTGTGGCTAGGACAACTAAGGAACTGAACTTTAATTTAATTTCGTTTTAATTCAGTTAAATTTAAATAGCCCCTTGTGGCCGGTGGCTACCACATTGGACGGTGCAGACTTAGAACATCGCCTGACTGTCGTAAAACCTGACCGTCGTCAAAAAATAATTTGCATTATTTAGTCAAGGCGAACCTAGGTGGGCTAGTGAGAAGCAACTGTGGTGCCGGTGCTGGTGAAGTGGTTTGCAAACAAGCAACTGCTTGTTACCAGCAGTGACCGTAGGGTGGGGAGGAGGGGAAAAACCGTTTTCCACTAATTCGTGGAATCCATGATTGACAGCACTTGAAGTAAGGGCTGTGACGTGAACTAATAAATCATGTGAATTACATTGACAACTAGGTTCATTCTTTCTCAAACTTTTTCCTTCATTTCAGTTTTGATTTTGAATACAGTTATTATGCATGTTATAAAGCATATACTCCATGGAAGAGAGCTTCTGATTTCCTAAAAAGTAATTTCCTCCCAAAAGTGTGTGTGTGTGTGTGTGTGTGTGTTTTAGTAACTTTCTTGTTTATCAAAGAAACAGAATACTGATCATTATGAAACAGCATAAAAGACAAGAACTCAGTATGTCAATATCGGTGAAGGGTGTTTAACTTGAAAATGCATCCTATTTTATGTCGGTATAAAAAAAACAGAAATATTTTAAATGGAATATTGAAAAAAATCAAGGTGCAAAAGTATTTGATGTCACTGAGTATGACATATGCTTCATCCTTTTCTCTGGTCCAGGTAATGTCCGGTCTTCTCTATAGTGAACACACACTGCGAATTGCACACCACTTAAATCAACACATAATATGAAAATACTATGTATAATGCTCCATTTTCCTTGAAAGCGGGAGGAAATACCTCCACTTAAATTGCCTAAGCAGAAGACAGTGATGCTGAGTGCTGGGCAGGCTTTATATTTGGTTTGGTTTGTGTTTCTAAGTTTCGTTATTATCTCAGCAGTCAGGTAAAGGACGTTTAAATCCGGGTGCAGGAGACCAGTGTCAGAAAAGGGACACGAGCCTTTGTTAATTGCAAAAGAAACACTCTACGACCCGAGAAGGGCCCCCTCCTTCAGGCTCCAGTATCAGGGAAGGCTGAGAAGTACTTATATACCCACGCCGGCAGCTAATAACAGAGGTCATATCTGGAAGCAAACTGATTATCTCTGAAGGCCTAAACCCTGGGCCAGCCTTTCAAATACTAAATTCCCCTTATTTCTGCCATCAGTCACCTGGAAGGGTCCACTTTGCTTTCCACAGCGGAAGAACCTTCCTGTAGAGGTAGCCTGCCATTATGTAAAGGATCCTTAACTTGGAGCCCATCAGCCCCTTGAGGGCCATGGATAGATATCCCGGGTCTGTAGTGAACCCCCTAAAACTACCTGCAAAGTGTATGTATCTTGTATTTGTCACTGTGTTTGTCCATGGGAGGAAGGGTCAGTAGCTATTATCAGATTTTGAAGGGGTTGTCCCCGTAATCTCAATAGCATACCACGAAGAAAGCAGATGACTCCAAAATATTCTTCCCCCAAAATCAAAGTGATCATAGCAAACACTTTCACCAATAGTGTCTCTAAAGCAGTCCCACTTTCTCCAACTTAGACAGCTTTTGTAAATGTTATCTTTATCCTGTATTTTTAGAAACCAAAAAGTGTTCTGAAATTTTTTTCAACTTAGGAAAAATATGTTGGATGCACTTGAGAATTAAACCAAAGATTCTATGTAAAGTATTCTAATAATGCACTTTTATACAGTCATCCCTCGGTATCCATGGGAATTGGTTCCAGGACCCCTGTAGATACCAAAACCCATATCCACAGGTAGAGCATGCACAAATTCAACCAACCTTACATTCTACTGTGCATGCCAGGTTGAGGACCACTGAGACACATTGCTTGGCATACAATCCATGCTTTGTAGGTGACACCTGCGGTTGTCATGACCATAATCAGTGTCTGCTCCACCCCGACTCCTCTTTCCAGCCCTCCACCCATCCCACCTTAGTGGGTGGAGACTTGAATGTAATGACCATGGAGAATTGGTTGCAATTTTCATTTTTCTTATAGATTTTTTAAATCCCATAGACATAAATTTAGTCATCAACATGTCTTAAAGAGTAAAGCCACTATTTACAATGGCCAGGACATGGAAGCAACTTAAGTGCCCATCAACAGATAATGGATAAAGAAGATGTGGCACATATATACAATGGAATATTACTCAGCCATAAAAAGAAATGAAATTGAGTTATTTACAGTGAGATGGATGGACCTATAGACTGTCGTACAGAGTGAAGTAAGTCAGGAAGAGAAAAACAAATACTGTACACTAATGCATATATACAAACTCTAAAAAAAAAAAAAAGGTTCTGAAGAACCTAGGGGCAGGACAGGAATAAAGACACAGATGTAGAGAATGGACTTGAGGACACGGGGAGGGGGCAGGGTAAGCTGGGACGAAGTGAAAGAGTGGCATGAACATATATATACTATCAAATGTAAAATAGATAGCTAGTGGGAAGCAGCCACATAGCACAGAGAGATCAGCTCGGTGCTTTGTGACCACCTAGAGGGGTGGGATAGGGAAGGTGGGAAGGAGATGCAAGAGGGAGGAGATATGGGGATATATGTATACGTATAGCTGATTCACTTTGTTATACAGCAGAAACTAACACACCATTGTAAAGCAATTATACTCCAATAAAGATGTTAAAAAAAAAAAAAGAGTAAAGCCATAAGGTTCTAGTTCTTAATGCTAGAGCCAATGAGCGAGAATCTTCTTCTCTGGGCAATGGCCTTCCTCTTTCCCTCTATTCATGAGAAAGGCTCATTTCCACATGATTTTTCCTGTGTTATAGACCGCTTAAAAAATAAGGCAGTATAGTGCCTGGGTTGATGTATAGAAAACTCAGCCAACCAATAAATTTCATTTTTAAGCAGTCAACCTAATATAACAAATTTCTACTGGACACCAGCTAGATGCTGGAGTTGAAAGTGGGCTAAAATAAGGTGAATAAAGCAAACTACCCCAAGTATTGCTAATCCAAAAAAGTACGAGCTATAATGTATTGAGCCTTTGTCAATGCGCCATGCATTGTGTTGGCTGCTTTAAATGTGTTAACTCAACCTGCTCCTTTCCTGTGATGGAAGAACTACTGATATTATCTCCTTCCCAAGTTATTTAGAGCTTATACAGACCCATCCATCTGGCATACAAAGCCCCTAGACGAACAAACAAATACTATAGCCCCCTGGTCACTTTCCAGCACGTCGTGTTGGTGTTGGGAAAGCATATAGTCCCAAGTGTGTGGTACATCGTGAACACAGCATAAGAACTAATAATAATAACAACAACAATAATAATAGCATTCTACACAGATTACCCCATAGGAACGCCGGTCCTGTTTCAGAGACAAGAAAACGGAGTCTCAGAAAGGTTGGAAAAGTCACCCAAGGCCCCACTGCTAGTAAGCGTTGGAGCTGTCCTTGAACTCTGGCCACTTTGCCAAATACCCAATACTTCTGACACTTGTGATGGATAAACTCACCACAAAAAGCCTTACAGCCTCCTGGACGCAGGTGCTGTGGCTGCAGAGGAAAAGTCCCTTTTGCCTATTTTAGTGTCCAGATTCCTCTCCTTCAAGTTCAACGGTGAGGCCTCCCTCCTCGGACATATTTCTTTCTAGAGTGCCTCCAAGTAAGAAGGCGCAGGCCCCGTGGAGTGTTTTCTTCCTCTTGAACTCAGAGATCCCTCCTGTCCCGGCAGGAAACTTGAACCCCTTCCAGGAGCAGAGTTCGCCTGGCTGCCCTCACCACGGAAAGCTGCTGCTACACCAGATGCACTTCCACCTCCTGCTGAAGGCCACAGCTGGGGGCCACGGCTGTTCACCTCAATTCTAATTAGGGTGGTTTTCATAATGGGGAAACGAGTGCGATTCTAATTAGTAATTGTCCCATCTTTTTCTCGATAGGTATCCCCCAGTCAAAGCAATAGCCTCGTCGCACTGGTTCCCTTGCCAAAAAGTGGCCATGCTGTAAAACACAAAAAAAGTAAAGAGGGTTAAAGATACAGGGGAGCATAAACAGGCGTTATGTGCTGCTAAGGAACTTCTCTCTCTCCCAATTCACTTCTTAGGTCCATGGCGCTCAGGTAGTCGGTTCTGACATGGTTGTGACCATTGAGTTCACCAATCCTTTAAAAGAAACTCTGAAAAATATTTGGATTTACCTGGATGGTCCTGGAGTGACGAAACCCATAAGGAAGATGTTCCAGTGAGTGCTGGGAAAGTGGGGAGGTGAGGTGGGGTTGTAGGAAGTTCTGTCTCTCTCCATGTTTTCCAAACTCACATCCAATCCCCAGCGAACATGTCTGAGAAGCTGCTACCTCCAAAAGCACAGCGTTGCTTTGACCAACACTTCCATCATTCAATCCTTAAAACCACCTCAATGGGCTGAGCACTATAATTAGCTCGCTTTGGTGGTGGAGGAACTTGAGGCTTTGACAGGTTGACTGGTTTGTCCCAAGTTGTGCATTTTATAGAAGTAAGCCAACATCCAGACGTGGCTGGCTGATTGCAGATCCCGAAGTTCAAGACTTTTGCCATGCTCCTTCCTCGTGTACTCATTCTTCTTGTATTTACGGAGGAATCACGCTGAAAGATATCCCTTTTCTTGAGTCCTTTCTTTCCAACCCCACCTCCAAGATCTTACCAACCGGCTCTCTAGAACTGTTGCTTTCAGTAAAACAAAGGTGAGCCTAGAGAGTTCTAGACTTGGTTCCCTATTCAAGGGACCAACGACCGCCCTGCGCTCTGTAGTAACGCGAATGAAACTCTGCTTCTTCCACACCTCGCGCCATCAGATTGTGCCCTACAGTTCTCAGCTTCTGTGGCTTCTACTGACAAAGAGTGTCACCCAACAAGGCAGCCCATTTCGTGTTCAGGTACTTCTAGTCGTTAGAAAACAATTCCACCTTTCAATCCCACCGATGATCCAAACCCCGTCATCTGGACCTGTATACAGAGTAAGGCACATTTGTCTTCCAACTAATGGTTTGCAAATGTTTGCAAAAAGCTGTCCAGTCTTCCTTGCGTCTTCTCTGTTCCTACACTGACTTCATTCCCCTCATCCCTAACATGGTTTCCCACATCCTCCAACTTGTCAGTACTCCTCTTAAAGTGTGACACCCAGAATGCATCCCAATCTTTGAGGTTTATTACTCTCATTTCTACCACAAAGAAGTCCCTGTCAGCATCAATCAATCTAGCATATTTCCTGTGGGGTGACCTTCTAAGGTATAAAAAAGGAGGTGCAGGGATTTGGAAACTGCCTTATGACCCAGATATGTTAAGAATTTCCCCAATGCCCTTTATGGGAGCTACCCCGCTCGGAGTCTGTGAGACAAATGCGAGGCCTCTTTCGCCCTTTCTGAAGCACCTTTAAAGACAATGTGTGCACTAGGGGCTCGCTGCATTTGTTTGAAACTACAGTGCTCACAGCTTCTGCATCCCATCATTTAAGAGGTACCTGATGCTGGAGGATGCAATAAACAACAGAGAAAATAATTTGAGTGCTTTTTTTAAAAATGCAAAAGCACAAAACATAACAACATTCCTGTGCTAATAGGAGAGCTGCAAGAAAAAAAAAATTAAATTAGAAATCAACCCCAGCTAGAGGGAGAGGTCAGTAGAGCTAGCCCTGCTTTCATCAGAAACGACAGTCTCACTCACCCATTCTCACACCTTCCCACTCGAATCAGATGCAAGAATCGCTCAGGCAAAGTGAAACGCACTTCTTCTTTAAAACAGCCCCCTGCTGTAGCCAATTTTTCCTTCTCCAAAAAGCCTCATCTGAGGGTACTAGAACCTCCTGCCACTTTGACACCTTGGCTGTGCAAGAATTCCACCTTGATCCCAAACCAACGCAAGGAAGGAGATAATCTGTGTATTAGAAGAAAGATGAGTCCTAGCGTAGTGCAATGACCCACCATTTAGGAGACACAGGGCTCAAAGAGGGTTGAGTGTCCAGGTGCATTTCTCACTGTTAATATCTGACATTGGGGTAGGACAAAGGGGGGTGAACTGGGGAAAGGATGGAAGAGGCCAGTCCCTACACGGTGGACACAAAGCAAATGTCCCGCCCGCACTCTGCCGTTGGCTCTATCGGTAATCACCTTCAACGCATAGGTCTATGGCAGATCAGTAACAGACAGAGAGGCAGGTCCTCAATCTCTTATGGGGATCCAGATCCAGAGGGTGGATCTCTCCAAAGCTAGGGAAGCTTTATTTCTCAGAGACTGTCAAAAATTGGAAATAACTTGACATAGAAAATACTTATGACCTAGGGTGGGCTTGGGACTTCGGAGAGACCACTGGTTTCTCTGTTTCCTCCTGATTCCTCCTCACACCTTCACAGCCCGGATCTGAGCCATCTTTTCGGGTGGTTGAAACACTGCGGTGTGCCCTATACCGCCAAGACCTGCTCAAAGAGCGGCAGATCAATGTGACAGCTTGGACCCTTAAGAAGTGCAATTCTGTAGAACCAGAACCCTTCACAAGACTGTATTCCTTTCCCAGATCCACGCCTTGAATAGTCAAGGGAGTCTCCACCCCACCTGCCCACCCGAGGGCCCTAGGCGTTAGGGGGTCTGCAGCTCCAAGCAGAGGGTCTGGAAGGCGGGAGCTAGCGAGCAGGGGATTGAACGAGGAATAGGTGGTGCCACGTCCACTCCTCAGTCAGGACACAGTCAACTCCACTCCAAAATGATTTACCTTCCTGCTCTCCCCCCGACCTCACCACACCTTCCTCGGGTGCTCGGAGGTGCTACTCCCACAGACCGGCAGCTGTCCAGCTTCTGCACTTGATACTTCTGCAACATCAAATAATTCATCTTCCAGATTCCTTTTTCTCTTTAAAAAATGATGAGGTTCCGTAAGTTATTTTAAGAGAAAAGTTCTCCGACTTTGTGATTTTGTTTTAAAGTTTGAGTCTCTCAAGTAGGACAGAGGGCTAGACACGTGGAGGACAAACCATTGATAGTTGCAGCTTATTGCGGTAATAATCCCCTACGCCCGCTTGTGTTCAAAATGATAAATGGCCGGCGTATCTCGATTGCTCAGCGCATTACTGAGAAACATTTATCACAACGTCTATCCCTGGGAATATAGGATTATTCCAGTATTACTCCACTTTTTTTTTTGAATTTTATTTATTTATTTTTTATACTTCCCTTAGCAAGATGGGGAAATGATGTTTTACTTTCTTTGTGCATGCATTTTTCTGTAGGTAAATGCATACTTAGGCGTGCATGTGTCTCTTCATGTATGAGTATCTCCATTGATGCTCATGAGTGGGCATAGATACATGGATGGATATCATTACGGGGACGCGTTAATGAGTTAGACCAAATAATGAAGTAAGGCTCAGGGTTTACAGTTTCTGTTTGAGGGAGTTGCCTGGACTCTAGGCCGCAGGCCATATCCTTAAGTGGGACAACTCTTTTGCAAAATGTTCTGGATGGATCACTTGCGGAAACCAGGGAAGAAAGAATGAATGGATCAGGGTAAAAACAGCACAGCTACTGAGAAATAAATATCTAAAAACCTATATTCATACTGAAAAGATTATTTAAATTAAGGGTAGAGAATTGTTGCTCTGCATACAAGCCAGAAGAACTTTCCTAAATTACGTTGCAGGGAGTTCAGGCGGAAAATAATGACCACAAAGGTGATGGTGATAATAATAATAGCAAAGCAGCAGCGTATTTAACCACATCTTGCCACGGTTCTAAGCGCAGCACAAATACTAACTCACCCACCCTCTCCACACCCCTCTCAATATTTCATAGTGTCCTTTTACAGGTGAGGAAACCCGCAGTGAGCTCAGCGTTTTCCAAACCTTGAATCATAAAAGTAATTTACTGAGTTGGAAAAATACTCCCGTATGTAGGCTCTGGGTGTGCGCTTGTCACATAATTTGGCTTTTCTATAACTCAGTAAGATAATTTATATAGCTTCATTTCTAAAGAACAAAAATTAAGAGCTAATGACAAATTAATTGAGATGTTGAGACTCTCAGAACCAGTGCCTGGAGCAGCCCTAGAGAGAGGAGTCCCCTGGCCTTAGAGGCATTTCCCAATTCACTGGCCACAGATACAAGAGTAAAGGGATTTCTTATTTAGTGGCTAGATTTCTAAGATTTGGAGCCTTTCCCCTATTCATCCCAGAGGATGTACACCTGCAACCAGGTAAAATACGTGTTGTTTTAGTGATCTTTGAGGATATCATGGGACTCTAACTTCATGTACAGTAGGTCAAGCACAGGTGGATGGCCCCATATTTCTCCTTCGCTCTGGCTCTGTCTAAAGTGATGCTGTATGGCCCTGACCTCCAAGGGCAAATGGGGGCTCTTGTAGCTGAGGCCTTTGAACCACTCTAGACTCACCGACAGTCCCCTTCTGTGCCACCCTCCCACCACCGCTCCAGTTCAAAGCCACAGTGCTGCCATCAGCTCCTTTGGTTCCCAGGCCACCCCGTGGAGCTCGTAGGAAGTGCCCTCCCATCCCCTGAGTCCTCGCTCAAGGGGCTAAGGATCTACCCACCAAATTCCTCTGCACAACACGTTCTTCATTTCTGAGCACCCTCTTTGTGTCCCCAGTGTGTGTCTCTGTTCTTCCAGGGTCTGGGCCATCAGGACCTGTGACTGTGGAAGATTCCACAGGCTCCGTAGGACCTCAGAGTCCTCGTCTGTAAAATGGGACAGTCGGATGAAGTGATTTCTAAGTCCTTTCCAATTTTGACATGCTGTGCCCCAATAACCCCATAAAATGAGTCTGGTCCCTTTTATCTCTTTTTAAGACATGCATGGTGGTCTCCATTCAAATCCCTGATGCTTTCCCAGAAAAATGCAGACCAAGGGTTATACACAAAGCTGCCCAGCTCATGCCTGGCCTGAGTCAGAGAGCGGAGACCAGGAATCCTCCAATAACAAGACCTGCAGGAAGCTCTCAACACTGAACAAAAGGGCATCTGTCTTGTTTGAGAAATCAGACATATGAAAAAGCAAGCACAGTGGTCGGAAAAGGCATTTCATTGGAGGATACAGGATGAAATCTAGTATAGAGAAGTAGAAAGAGCATGTGCTTTAGAAACAGATAAACTTGGGTCCAAATCTTGCCTTTGCCCATTAACACCTGTGTGACCATGGAAACGTTACCTCCCGTGTTTAATCCCTTCATTTTTCTTAACTAGAAAATTTGTCGAATAGTGTCCACCTCAGGGGACTATCATACATATAAAACCGGCATGTAATCTCCTCCTGAGCTTACATCACATCGGGAGTGGGGAGGGGCGGGGGGGATATGTGAAATACTCCAGAGAAACCTAAATTCTCCATCCTGATTGACTTCATCATCCATTGGGCTGGGCTTGGCCATGACGCTTAGGAAGACCTCAGAGCATGGCCGCAGGGGACGAGGAAAAGCAGGACCATTGAAGGCCCCACCATCAGGATGGATTAGGGCATCAGCAACAAATGCGTAGCAGCAAGGTATGTGGGCAAGGGACCAAAATCAATTGGTTGAAACAGGATTTTGAATTACAGAGCATGCTGGGTGATGTTCCAGATCCTGGGCCTGGGAACAGGTCTATCCCAAGGGGGTTGACCAGAACCAATTAGAGCGTCAGGACCTCAGTAAAGGCAGCTGGGGGTTCAGAGAGAAGTCTGATGCCAGGAGGGTACTTTAGCCCACAAATGAACCAAGGGAGATCAGTCATGTCCTCAAGGCTACTGTGGAAGCCTGGGGATAAGCTGAAGTTCAGCTGACTCATGGCTGGCCGGGTGCTCAGCTCAGCTCTACCACACACTGCATGGACCACGTCCACCACGGCCAGCTGATGCATCCGTGTGGAAGGAACCAGGACCCATGGGGCTGTCTCTGCTTGAGCCTCATCTAGGGGCCTCATTCGGGTGGTCACTGGAAATCAGCCACCCTGGCCCTTCCGTCTTCCAACCACCATCAACCAAAAGAAAGAGAGCCTGTGACCCAGGCAGGGGCCTCGCTGCTTCCTGGTCAAGGTGGGAAACTGGATCTGCCTCTCTGGAGCATAAAACCTTTCCTGTCTCTTCCATCCTTTCAGGGAAATCCAGCCCAACTCCACTGTGAAATGGGAGGAGGTGTGTCGGCCTTGGGCTTCTGGCCCTCGCAAGCTGATGGCCAGCGTGACCAGTGACTCCTTGAGACACGTGTACGGCGAGCTGGACTTGCAGATTCAGAGACGACCGCCTATGTAGATGCACAGGGGCCTGAGATGGGCCCGAGCACTTGGCCTCTTGTAGTCTTGGCTAAGGAAATTCTAATGCAAAAATAGTCAGCTCTTGCTTTAACTTAGCTGTGAAGACCCGGACAGGACTGGTAGAGCCCCAGAGTGGTGATGCCACGTATTTTGAAGACACACTTTTCAGCGTGGCTATTCAATGTGGAAGTTAGTTTTTAATCGCTCCATCTTCCAACGGATTCTGAGCATTAGCTTAAATTAAGCCCTAATTAAGCTCTCATAGGTCATAAGAGTAAAAGTGATCATTTCTCATCTCAGATGGCTGCAGCTCCAAGTACCGGAGGACTTCCCTTAGAAAGGGGATCGGCTCAATACCTGGCCTCACGTAAAACACCTGCCGCTCAGCCTTTTCGGGGTAACATACTCCCCAAACAGGAGGCCAGCACATGATTTGGGCCCTAGAATTCTATTCCCCTTTCTTGGAATCAGTTTTATCCTCTGTGTCAGAATATTTTTCCCAGGAATTGAGCGCAGCATCGTTTTTCTTCTTGGCAAAGCCAGGGAAAGGTCTTTCATCTTGCACCTGCAGCAAAGCTACAGCCTGCCAAGTTTCACAGATTTACCTTGTGAGAAGATGTGGCCCCATATTAACAAATTGCATTTGTGGAAAACTTAATCACCCAAGAGGAGATAAGAAAGCAGGTGCAATACTCAGATCTATTAAATAATGTAGTTTTATAGTGCATTTTACAGGAGTTGTCACGCTGTGGCCTGATTAGCAGGAAACATTAGCCCTAACTTTAACCCTTTGGAGGCTGTAGTACTAGAAAGTAACAAGGCCGACTTGGGACAGTAAGGGTGAGCAATTAGTCTCTTTAATTAGTAATTATACTTCACCTGTCTCTCTGGAAGCATCTCCTTTGCACAATGACACAGGTCCAGATACAGTCTCAGAGATGGAATAAACCCAACAAGTTGGAGAAGCTGGCAGATTTAGTGACCAGACACGTGGAAGGATGGGCAGCCACTAATTCTCTTGTCCTTCACATCACCCGTGTTGAGACCTCAGCTCGGCACACAGGTGCTACAAGGTAATATGGACTCCACCCTGCAAACTACCAGCGCTACCACACACCCAGTGACAGAGGGTGCTGACATCATTTGTATTAGGCTCCAAGGTTCCAACAGACAAGGCCATCTGATATTTATTGCAAGGCTGATTTATTGTCAGAATTACCCATTGATATGCCTAGAATGTGATTTAGGTCAGTAGACTGTGATTCTTAGCCAAAAAAAAAAGAAAGAAAAGAAAGATAGAAAAGAAAAGAAAAGATGAACAGTGAGAAGGAAGCTGGGGAAACGTCCCAATGAAATTCTCTGGTCTCTACAAGCACATTTCTAAGCCTTTGAGACTGTTCCTGAACCTTCAGCACCAGGAATCCATGAGGGTCAGCTGGTCCCCTCTATAGGTACATCATACCTAACTGTACTAGGTAATCTTCCAGCATTTGCCAGGCCTTCCAATACTCCATTCTAAACGGAAATGCATTTAGCTGGACTGTTAAACTGGCTTAATAGAGTATATTCTTATTAACTAGAATGTAATCCAAGCTTAAAATAAAGTTCTGATTGTATTTGCATCTGCACAGAAGTGAACACTTTTACTTTTCGATACAACATGTTACTAACCACAGCTGCCCAAGAAACCACCCTTCTTTAGCAGTAGATAACCCACCCTGGAGAGTGAAACAAGCCTCTCTCCTTTAGAGAAAAGGACTCGAATGGGTAATGATGTTATAGTTAGCTTTCCTCACTGCTCTCTCTACATTTTATTAACCTCATGCACCAAAGGAGCAAGTTGGGTTCAAAAATCAGTTTCCAGAAACTGCAAAATCTCTGTAGATACTTTTTCATGAATAATGCCATGAATCATTACGGTGACTCAGTGGACAAGCCAGCAGGAATACCTATCATAACGGACACCTTTTGTGGTCTTAGAACAGAGATGGGAAATATATGACAGATATGTATCAGAGGTCCTATATTCATGGCAGACATCACTGAACAATTGCACCTTAGGTAGGGCCTCAGGATCCTTCTGCACGCAGTACTCCAAGCAGCTATTACCAATTGATAAGGAGTGTTGGCACTCAAAATAAAACCTGTTCGCCATACCTACCTCAGAGCCAGCCCATCCCCTTTGACAGCTGGGACTCTACACTGTGTAATAATGCTGTGGCTCTAAAAATCATATCTTAGCACTGGTAACAAGCAGCGTACCTCAGATAGCAGCAGAGACTCTAAATCCCAATTTTTGCCTGTTATAGTCCTCTATTCTTTTTTTTTTTTTTTCTTTTTTTTTTTGCAGTACGCGGGCCTCTCACCGTTGTGGCCTTTCCCGTTGCGGAGCACAGGCTCCGGATGCGCAGGCTCAGCGGCCATGGCTCACGGGCCCAGCTGCTCTGCGGCATGTGGGATCCTCCCGGACCGGGGCACGAACCCGCGTCCCCCGCATCGGCAGGCGGACTCTCAACCACTGCGCCACCAGGGAAGCCCAGTCCTCTATTCTTTGAATGAATCCTTATTTGTGTCTATAGCTTCGATGACTAAAGAGGGGTAACAATACTTTTATTTTCACAAGGTTCTTCTGGGAGTATATCAAGCAAGACTTAACAACAACACATGCAAAACTGTAGATAGATAGATAGATAGATAGATAGATGGTTGAGTGAGAAAGAGAGAAATGAGAGAGATTGTATGAATATGGTTGTGTTTCAAATAATTTTACTGTATCAACCCTTTAAAAAAGTAAATATTATTATTTCCAACCTGTTGATGAGAAGCTAAAAAGGCCTAGGAAGCCATGCATGGAGGCAAACCAGGCTGGGGTGGGAGCAGGCAGTGAAATCAGTCTCAGCTTTACTGTACACTCTTTAAATCTCATTTTATCTCCCGGAGTTTTAAGAATACTGGATTAAAACCAACTCAAAACTCTTTGAAGAGTTGCAGTATAACAACAAATAAAAAATGCACAAATTTATAATAGGAATATGAGGTGAAAAGGAGTTTGTGCTACACTCACTGGCAATCAAAAGTCACAAAGTTCCAGGTGTAAAGTTATCATTGATGAACATCCTTCCAATGTTATTTTAAAATAGTCCACCCAGTCATCCATGTATTCATCTTTTCTACCTCCAGCCGTCCTCCCACCATCCAGCCTGCCAACATTCCAACCACCTGTCCATCCTTTATTCCAACCATCCATTTAACCATCCTTCACTCATTAATTATTGTATGCAAGCATGAATTCAACAAGTATTTATTGAACAGTAAGCATCATACTAGAGATTCAAAGATAAAAAGCCCATGGTCCCTACCCAGAGAGAGTTCACAACGCCAGATGGGAAGCCAGAGAGAGAAATAGATGAAATATGTATGAAGTATATATTTATCAATCTGTAACTAGATGGGGATAGGTATGTTAATAGAGGTATATATCTAGAGTACCACGGGAATAAAGAGATAAAGATGCCTGAGAAACATCCCCTAGTACCTCCAAGAATAACGGAGAAAAGATTTAAGTTGCATCTTGAAAAATCAAAAGGAAAGGAGGTAAGTTGGAGAACATTAGACAGAGAAGAGCTCGGGTAACAGCCTAGATGAGGGAAAGAGGACGACCCTTCTTGGGAACTGCAGTTACCTTGGTCTGGGGGGATGGTGAGCACCCAGCAAGGAGAGGCAGCACTCTTTGTATTCGCACCCTAATGACTCATGGGGTCATTCATCAGAAAGTTGCTACAGAGATTTTAGCCACAGAAGTGCAGGTGTGAGTCAGAGGTTGGAGCACTTCCAGGAACTAGACTTTGTTCCTTGTAGGCTGTGTTGTGGAGAAAGGCTAGAAGAAGTTGCTGATCAAAAACTGGATCCCTGGTGGCGCAGTGGTTGAGAGTCCGCCTGCCGATGCAGCGGACGCGGGTTCGTGCCCCGGTCCGGGAGGATCCCACGTGCCGCGGAGCGGCTGGGCCCGTGAGCCATGGCCGCTGAGCCTGCGCGTCCGGAGCCTGTGCTCCGCAACGGGAGAGGCCACAGCAGTGAGAGGCCCCCGCGTACCGCAAAAAAAAAAAAAAAAAAAAAAAGAAAAAACTGGATTCAGAGCTAAGAACTACGGTGGGTCCAGGAGGGACAAGCAAGTATGGGGTAGAATACCCATTCAGATCAGGAAGGAGGGTAGACGACGGGGCGTGGCTACGTTTGGGTTCAGGGACGGGAAATGAGGTGTACTAGGGCCCAAGTGGATACAGTGGGAGAGGAAGTGTGTCAGGGGAGCCATCCATCTCACAAATGGATCCAAGTGTGTGACAGGCAAGTTCCTAGACGCTAAAATTTGAGCATCCCCACTACCAGGGGCAGGGACTGCTAGAGGCCCAGGATCTTGCCCCCTAGGGCCGTGCTCACCTCTGTCCTAAAGGCAAAGCTGTACCCACGAGAGCCCACTGCTTCCAGAGACACTCCTTCCCCTCAGGACAAGCTTCCCTCTGCTCTCAGCACCTCAGCTCGGTTCGACTCAGTTTTACCCCCATAAGCCTCTACAGAGGAATGAAAACAAGAAAACCACATCAACATCTTCTTGAATGTGTCTGTCAGAAATCACTCTATAAAAACAAACACATAAATAAATGAGAAGGGGGGGAAAAAAAGCACCTCGGTTGCAGCAAGAAAAGTTACTAGGAAATTTTGTTCACCTCAATTGCCAGGAGTTTGGGAACATCTTCTAGCTTCAGAGACAATGGACATTTTTAAAAGATGCTTGATAAGTTTGCTGCTAATACAACTCATGAACTCCCGTTAATTTTCACACTAATCGTGTTTCTAGGACTTCAGTAATTATCTAAGCAATGTTTCACCACCCTGAAACTAATTCAGACATAAGGGGTCCTAATGACTACTTCCTATTGGTAAAAGCAAGTGCCTGTAACACAAAAGGGCGCTCTTTTCTCTTCTTTCGGGTTTGAGCAAGTTTAGGCGGTGGGGATGTACAGCATGAAAAAATTACAATCAGAATTTGTTATCTTATGACGGTAGAATATAAATAACCATAAAATCATTGTCACTCCTTCCACTGAGAGATGGGATCCACCTTTCCTGCCCTCCCCTTGAACTAGGTTGACCCTCCTGTCACTTTGACCGATGGAATGTGGTAGAAACAACTCTATCAGTTCTCAGACCCAGGGAGACGGGTGGCTTTCACTTCTTGTCTCTTGAAATCCTCTCCATGGAAGTCCTGAGCTTCTATGTGAAAGTTCAGCTTCTTTGAGTCTG
Source organism: Delphinapterus leucas (assembly GCF_059928025.1). NCBI lineage: Eukaryota > Metazoa > Chordata > Mammalia > Artiodactyla > Monodontidae > Delphinapterus > Delphinapterus leucas. The sequence goes on along the minus strand of NC_143138.1, from coordinate 4,171,171 downwards.
CCATACTGGAGAAGCCACATGGAGATGCTCTGGTCGACCATCCTAGCTGAGCTCAGCTTTCCAGCTGCCTCTCCAAGGTGCCAGACATGATAACAAAGCCATCATAGCTTAAAAGGAAGAATTAAAGGAACTGGCAATATTTAAACTATTAGACTTGGGAGGACACATGTTAGATCTCTTCAAATGTGTGGAGATTAAAGTTAACAACAAACTTTATATCTCTATATCTCTGTATATTTTTTGGATATAGGAAAGATAAAGTTCAAAACACTGAGCATCTCCTTCAAGCAGGAAGAACATTAATCAGTAAGTTGGTCTCCTTTCTGAGACTTCTGGGCTAAGTGCTCTGGTTATATCTTACTGCATTGCAGGTGACCTTGACTTTGAAGCTATGATTTTTCTAGGCCTTTCCTCACCTGCGTCTCCATCAATATTTGGTTAGATACCACTAGGGATAACTTGAAGACGAGAGAGAAGACACAACAATGAAGGATGGCATTGCTCTTTCACAAAAACTTAGGAAATAGGACCATTCCATCGAGAACCTCGAAGAGATTTCAGTTCCCCTAACACCCCACCAATCCAGCTTTCCAATGAAGTACCAGGGGACAGTTAACGAGTCTGGTCACAAACCTACATGCCATTGTTTCTCCCTGAATGTCTTAAAATGCCTTGATTTACCCACAGGTCAACTCTGATTTACCTCTAACTATGTGAAACAAAATGAAATAAAGTTAAGTTATTTTTATGTTAGCTGTACCTAAACCCAAATTTTATGGCCACTGCTACAGGTAAGCAGCCTAACAGCCTAATAAAGATTTGTTGGAAATTAGCCATGAACATAGGAAATGTCACTCTCCTGCCACAGTTGATGGCAGTGACCCTAGACCAGCCTTGCCCTCTAGAAACGTGTCCTGAGTACTCACCAGTGGTCATAATGAGTTGCCCCATCCACAGAGCTGGGGATGAACCCTTGCAGTTCTGTACCTGTTGTCCTACGAGTCAGGAGTAGTGGGGGAACACAGGGTCAATAAACGATGTACTCCCTATACTCAGAAAGAAAAAAAAGCACCATCCAAAACCCACAGAAGAGCCATATTCAGGCAAGTCCTCCACGTCTGTGGCAGGATGCACTGGAGATCCTTGCCACGCTCACCAGCCCAGACACCTCCACTTCCTCAGAAAGCCGAGGGCATCTGCTTTGCCAGTCTATACCTTCCCCCAGAAAAGTTTCCTCAACTTATAAGAACATGTCCTTATATTATGAACCATGGCATTTAATATGGATTTTGAATATTTTCCTACCATAATGACATCTTTATTCTCCTACTCTTAACGACATTTTATCATTTGCTTCTCCTTTACTGTTTCCGGGGCTAGTTTCTTATGGCTAACATTACCCATATTTCAGATTTGGACGTCTGTATCTTCCAGGGATTTTTAAGTGACAAGGTCACACTCCCACCAAGTGTTTCCGTACTCAAACCAGGCCTGCCCAGGCTCGAGTGCCCACGGTACTTGCCTGCTGCTGCCAAACCTGATTTTCTCTATGCTGCTTTTATTATGGACACAAGGCCGAGCTCATGAGTATTATTCTTTTTCTTGGCTATAACCATGAATTCAAAAAATATGACTCTAATAAAGAAATCTGTTTTTCATGCAGATCATTAAAAGAAAAGCTAGGTATCTTCAATGATATCCCAACTATCATTATCGAGTATACAATGCTAAAAACTCATATAGATCAACAAAGTGTTGTTATGACATAGAATTGAAAACTAGGTGTAATCCAAGAAAAACACTGTCTATGATGAAAAACAATAGGCTTCAGTGATCTCCTCACCAGCAATGTTAAGCAGAAAATGAAGCCGTTATCTGGGAAATCTAAGCTAAAAAAAACAAAGCCAGAGCTCACCTAAGTAACCTAAATATTGAAAACATAATATAAAAGTGTTCCGCTTCAACCATTTCTTTCCTTTAATCCTGGTCATCTCCTAAGAAATCTAATTTAAGGACAACCATGGTATCTACGTATTCTCAGTAGCGCTTAATATTTTGTCCTATTAGTGCTTGATACACATAAAGTAATAATACATAATGAAGTCCTGTCTGTATATTGCTTTTTGAAAATTAAAACATCAGATAATTAGGTATGCAAAAGGTTACCTTTGCTGTTATTATTCTTCTTATTAGTATTATTACCAATAAAACATGCCATTAAAATCCCACGGCCTACTTGGCCCCATGCTGAATTGAGAAGCAGCAGAGTCCTGCCGAAACAGTGAGATAAAAAGCTTGGCCTTGGGCACTGCTGGCTAGAGTGTAAATTGGTACAACGCCTTTGGAAAGCTGTTTGCCAGTGTCTACTGAATCTGAATACGTGCTGGGACCCAGTAATGCCACTCCCAGATATATATCCAACAGAAATATGATGCATATATTCACCAAAAGATGAGTGTTCCAAAATGTTCATAGCATTCGAAATAACCAAAAACTTCAGCAATCCAGGCATGGCTTAGCCGGTTGCTCTGGTTCAAGATTGGCTGCCGTCAAAGTGAGCCGGGGCTGAGGTCTCATCTGAAGGCTCAACTGAGAGGCTCTGCCTTCGAGCTCATCTGTGGGCTCCTCACAAATGCTGGCCTGAGGGCCTCAGTTCCTCACTGGCTGTTGGCTGAGGCCTCTCCTAGTTCCTTGTCCTGCTGGCCTCTCCATAGGGCAGCTCACAACCTGACATCTGGCTTCCACCATAATGAGAAAGCAAGAGAACAAGACAGGAACCAAACTCTTTTTGTAACCTAACCTCAGGAGTGACACCCCATCATTTTTGTCACATCCATGAAACGTGAGTCACTGGGTCCAGCCCAAGGTCAAGGGGAAGGAATCACACAGAGTTGAACATTAGGAGGCAGGGATCATTGGGGCTAATCTTAGTTATGCCTCAATAAAATTTATGTTAAAAAAAACTATTCTTAGAACTGCCAAGTGAAGTCACAGTGTCTGGCTACACAAGATTTTTTAGTTTTGTGCTGTCCTTCTTTGGCCTAAGAAGCTGTCCATGAATACTTCTTGAGTTCTAATTCAGTTTCTCTGGGCTTTTTCCTGCTTAGCAGAAGACATCAAGCTTCAGGATTTATTTCTTGACAGACCACCATTTGATCAGACCCAAATGAGCATCTTTTATTTTAATTTAATTTTTAAAATTTTTTGGCCACACCATGTGGCATGGGGGATCTTAGTTCCCCAACCAGGGATTGAACCCACGCTCCCTGCAGTAGAAGCACAGAGTCTTAACCACTGGACCGCTAGGGAATTCCCCCAAATGAGCATCTTTGACCTGCTTGCTCATCTCCTTCTCCAGCTAAGAAGGCAAAACCTGGATGCCAGAGACAGGGGAATTGCTATTTTCACTTCAATATCACATTACAGACACAGCTTAGAAAAGAACCTGGAAAACCAACACCCTTCGCAGTTAATATTCGTACCACCTCAATTGGGGTTCATGTCATCGTACGCAAAAGCCAACAAATACAGTAGAGATTGTATGGCAAACCGTATGTTAACTTGTGGGAAATGAATAACCTTTAAGCTTAAAGTAGGTTATCTCTTTCCATCTCTGTTGTGCCTTGGCACGGCTTCCCTGACAATTCCTACCAAATGTTGAAAGAAGTTGTAGTATCTGGCTGACCCATCACGATGATTTCCTTTGCCAAAAATGACTAACAGTTTCAAATGATTAAAATAGATCCCATTTAGGCAGCTCTCCACTTTTCCTCTTGTAAAAAGAGCCATGTGGCTCTGGTGCATACATCACTGTGTACCTCGTGCTGAATAATCTGTCAATAGGCATTGCTGAATGAATGAATGATCACAATGGCCACCCAATGGAGTAGGGAGGGAGGGTTACTCTCCCTGGCACGCACAATTCAGGCTGCCCTGTCATCTCGGTTACTCCCATTCAAGTATTTTTCATGCTACTAAAATCCTAAAGTGATGTGTCTCCAATAGTTCATTTCCTTCTTACCATTCCGCCTTCTAGAGTTGACCTAAGCTTTAAAGCCAAAATAATATCAAAGGGAACAGGGGTTAGAACTCGGCCGTTGAACACAGCTCGTTTGAACATAGCCCATTGTCTGTCTGCTCCTCCCTGGGAATGGAAAATCCTGAAGCATTCTAACCTGAATTATCCTGACCAAGTTTTCCCAGAAATCTACCTCCCATTTTCCCATGCACAAGCACCCTCAAGACAATAATCAAAGAGTCAGAAATAGCCTTTTCCCTCCTCATCTTACTGCCAAAGTGATTTTAAACAACTCTGCAGAAGACATCAGTCACCCTAGAGCCCCTTCTGTCGCTGCGGTTCAGAATGAGGTTGGGTTGAGGGAATTTGGAGATTAAGGTTACAGAAGGGAGAAAAGCTGAGCTTTCATTTTCTATCTCAAAACTAGACACTATGTGCTGACCTTCCCACAAATACAATTCCCCATCATGGACCAGACAACCACTCAAGGTAGTGAATCCCCAACCTGGTCCCCAAGTGGAGGCTGGGCTGCCAGCCCATCTGCTGGGAATAGTTTCATGAGATTCTAAACTAGACAAGAGAATGGATAAGATGATTTCTAAAGTCACTTCCAAGTCTAAATATTTATTATTATAAGATCTGTGTTTGGCAGAAAACCTACCATTTCCCCATCTACGCTCTGCAGTAGAAGCACAGAGTCTTAACCACTGGACCGCCAGGGAATTCCCCATCTACGCTCACTGTGTCACCCAGTCCTTTCTGTGACCCAGGTGGTTATCATGGATTGTATTTGCAGTGCGTCCGTAGATGAAAATATCATTACCTCTCTCTCAACCCATAACTTGAGCCTCATCAATACACCCTTCTGGCCGACTCTTTTTATCAGATAAAACAATACGCTCTTGGACTGCTAGTAATGAAAGATGGTAAAAGTAACAAAAAGAGAGAGCCTTCCAACTTATTAGGTAGATTCCCAGGCTTTTTCCACAGCACCCGAGGCCGTTTTTAATGACAGTTGCCTTTCAATTAACAACCATGAGGTCTTATAAAAGCAGGTAAAGGTCTGGAAGCAAAGATGTGTTAAGGGCTGGGCAGCTAATAATAAACCTGGCTCCAAAAATGACTGTTAATTATATTAGCAGGTCGGAAGAGGTCAAATGTTCAAGAAACACTGCGTATATATGGAGACACAAATTCATTGGAAAACTCATTGAGTCATTGCTAGCCAACCACCATCGAGAAGGTGGGTAAGCTGTGAGACGCCTAGGAGTGAGAAGACAGCTCCGGGAGGAAACGCTGTCAGGAACAAGAGAGCTGGAAAATGAGTGACAAGGTGGAGGCTCATCCCCCATCAGAGTTAGCTGGGAGAGGGACTCCTTTCACATGGGAAGGGCTAGGGACCCCTGGACAGGAAGGCTGGGCCAAAGTGGAAGGCCAGAGTGAACGCAACCATGAAGGACCTGGGCCCAACGGAGGACACCACAAAATAGGGAGACAGGGCGTTTGAATAAGGGAGGGACCCAGTCAACCTCTAACCTCCCAGCTCCACATCCAGCCAATATCGTTCCGCCTCCCACCGGCCCCACCTCCACCCTGGGAAGAATTAACCGATTTGTTGGGTCTTCGGCCTTCCTCCTTGGGGACCATGTACCTCTTACTTCATCCACCAGGGGGCAGTAAAGAGTCTCCTATGGTGCGGAGCTGAGCTGGGCTCTTTGTCTGAAGTGGTTCGGTCCCCAGGGTCTGTAACCTGACTAAAGGTCAGAAAATTGGGATGGCCTGCTCTGTAAAGAACAAGGCACTAGGGCTAATGATGCAATTACCACTTACAGAGCACAGGAAACACACCAGCCCTGGAACAAAAAGAGCCATGTTCAAACTCCATTCTTGTGTCCGTCTCTTTGCCTCCCCTGAAGTAACTTTCTGGGAAAGAAAAAGCCTGTCATTCCAGGTATACAGCTTTCCCGTTTAGAATGAAATATAGATGTTGATTATTTCCAAATCCTGAGGGCTTTAAGTGTATGAGAACTACGCCCTCAGAGAAATATGAATTAAAAGAAATGATGCTATGAAGAAAGGAAATGTCTTATGTCTCAGAAGACCAGTTCTGATCTGCTGATAGTAAATGCATTGGCGATAAGTCCTAAGAAAGGGGGGACGGGGAGGGGCTGCGCGGCCCAGGAACTGATCCACCACAACTCAGGGCCCCTCTTTGCACAGATTCCATCCCAGGGTCACAGTGGCTCTCTCCCCTCCCCTTCCCCTGGCCCTCGGGGGGAGGGGGGTCTCAGCATCTTTGCTTCCCCTGTGCATCCCCTCTCTCCTCTTGCTCATTTACATGTGCATATGAAAAATATTAGAGTTTGAAATTCTAGGAAAGCATGATGAAAGTAGATGCATGGCCTCGCTGTGGCTGATCCTTAAATGGATCCAACTTAAACTGTGGGCAGTGCTGAGCACAAAACCAATGTCAACTTCAGAGCTCACCAAAATGATTCCAGATTTGGGATTAAGATAAAGATGAAGATAAAGACATTAGTCTTTCTCTCTAAAGATGCAGCCACTCTCAGCAGGACCTAATTTCATTGACTTTTATGATAATTTCCCTTTGATTCTATTACATTTAATTCTGTCTCATATATGAAGAGAAAGAAAAGACATGAAAAAGATGAGTGAAAAGCTATTTCAAAGTTAAATGGTAAATATATACTTTTTTTTATTATCTCTTGGTGGTCTAGGTAGTCCACTCTATAAACCAATAGTGATGATTTCATTACTAGTTAGTTATTGGAATGCAGAATCATTTTAGTCTTAAAAAGCTAATTCGTTATCTTCTCTTTGGTAAGTATTCATCTCAAGGAGATAGCCACTACACGCTAAGGCTTACAAGTGCAAAATTATACCTCCCGATTTTCAAAATAAATTATCTTTTTTATTGAGTCACCTAAGCCAGGTGTAATTAACCATTTTGTAAGGCCATCTAGGTAAGATTCGTTAATTCACATAATTTGTCTAACTTCTGTGTTGTCCACATCATCGTATAATGCATTCCATGTAGTAAGTTCTCAATTAAATGTCAGTTGAATTTAATTTCATCTTCACTTATTGGAGAGGTTCATAATCCACACGAAAAAGACCATTTAAACTCTTTTTCTACACCAAACTAAAAAACTTTTTAGTTCTTAATTTTTCTCTGTATTCCTCCCAAATGCCTTGGACTTTCTGAGAATAAAAACTATTTAAGGTCAGATTCTCATAGCGTCACACAATGACAGGGCCCAGGAAATCTAAGGTGAAGGATGAAGGTACTCCAAGGTTCCAAATGTGTGCGCAGAGCAGAGACCCCTCTGCAACACCCCCTGGGCAGATTAACCAGGAAGGTAACAAAGCTTGTGCTTCACGGGCACTCATTTGCACAACAGCCTTCCTAAACCCTGGAGGGGTCCTGGCCACTTTCACACGGTCATAAATACTTGTAAAATTTGCAAAAGGAAGATATTTTAACCATCATCAGTTGAATTGGCAGGTTCCCCTTTGTCACACTTCCCTCTGAGTCAGGGGGCATTTGGATATCCACAGGCATTTTGGGGATCCAAAATAAGGGAAGGGTGAATTGGGAATAAATCCACTTTGTATTCAGTTGGACACACTTACGTGGTTCATTGTGCCCTTGTGTGTAGTGAAGTCATTCCTACCTGTCTCCGTGTAAGAACAACCTCTAGGAATACTGCCATATCTTATCCACAAAGGTGCAGGGAACAGAAATCTACCATGGTGTGAATGTGACTTAGGGTACTCCTCCCTGCAAGTATGTGGGAGAAAGAATGTTTAAGATGTAGAGAGCTGGAAGCTAGTTTGTGTAGATGGATAAGCTAAGGATTCAGGTCTTATCAGTAGCAAATCAAAATGAAAGAGCTCTTCTGTCAGCTATGCACTAAATAATACAGCATATATAATTTTAAACACTCTATGTCTGTTTTTATGGGAATACTATAAAATAGGATTTTTTAAATTCTTGAGTTTATCACACACAAACAATTATGTCAGCTGTGGACTCACCTGTTTTATGCATCCCAAGTATCAGGTCACATCTTAGCGGACTTGAGTCACCTAATCCTAATAAATTCTGGTAGTTACAGATGAAATATTATGAAAATTCCCACTGATGCAATGAAGTAAGTTGAAGAAACAAGTATTCCAGTGACAAACTCTTACACATACACACCAATAAGTCAAAGGTATGCCGTAATAGTGATTTGACTACACAGTTATGCAACTAGGTATAATGTAGCAGTAATTTTAAAATGCGTTCAAATCGCTCCTGTTCATGCATTACTACCAGAGAAATTTTGAGATATTTTCCAAATTCTAGATCATACTAAAATTCAAACATGACTGGAAGGAAGAATAGTAATAATATAGCAGTATTAATTTTCTGATATTTATGGTTCTGTTGTAGTTACGTAGATGAATGCCTTTGTTTGAAGGAAATGTACTCAGAGTTGTTCAGTCCAGTGATGGGATATCATGTCAACTAGTGACACTAAAATGGCTGGGGCGGGGTGAGGGGAACAGTTTTTGCATTGTCCTTTCAACTTTTCTTTAAGTTGGAAATTATGCCAAAAGAAAAAAATGTCAAAAATCTCTCTTATGTTATTGTAACGGAAACCAAAACCTATGACAGTTAAGATCAGGAATATAGGCAAAAGAATCAGGACAGCCAATAAAATATAGATAATAAAAATAACGAGAAGAAATAAAAAATATTATGAGAACCAGCACACTCCCAGCCAGGAAACAAAAATTTTCAAATAGAGATAAATAAAAGTCATAAAGTGGTTGATAGTAATAGTTAATAATACACACAATTTTAGTCAGCAGAGCATGTATCAAAGTCAGTAGCAGCTTCATGTCATAAATTTGTTGATTTCAAGTTGTACTGTGATCTTTCCAAATAACATGTTATAACTTAATTAGACTCTCTTTAGTAAAAGACAATTTAATTTTTAAAATCATGTATCCCAAAAATGTTAACAGAGTTTTAGAATAAACAATGAATTTTTAAATGCTTTTCTCAAAAATATATTTTAGTAGTGAAAGTTAACATTTCAAACTATTCTGAGATCTGGAGTAGCCTATTACAAAACTAAAACTTTTGTTATTGTTTTGTCATTGTTTTATTCATTTTGTTGGTGAACTGTTTTCAGCAAAACAAAAATTACTTAGATCAATAGCTGATTCACTTTGTTACAAAGCAGAAACGAACACACCATTGTAAAGCAATTATACTCCAATAAAGATGTTAAAAAAAAAATTACTTAGATCAGACTGATTTTCAGACTGGAAAACTATATTTAAATCTCTCAAAAGTCATAAAGATTCCACCAAGTACAAGGTTCTGTTTGTCTGGATTACATTTAAATGAAATTTAAATGGAAAGAATGAATATATTAAAGAAACAGATAAGAAACAACATTATGTAGAAGTGCTATAAGAGTTTGTAGTTACTACACTTTTTTCCATAAAGAGGTTTACTTTTACACATGTCAAGGTGAAAAATAGCTTTCTTCAAATAGTAGAAATACGATTGGAATTGTCAAGGCAATTGCTAAATTTTACGCACTTTTCATGACCACTTGGAAAGATGTAAGTAAAAGAAAACAAAAGGACTAATTTATCTAAAATATTTCACAAAGAATTAATTGAAATAATGGAGAAATGTGTACAAAATTAATTCGTAAAACTACCCTGTTATTGTAGAATCTACAGTAAATGTGGCAAATGCTGATTATCTGGGGACTATTCTGTATGCACGCTCTAATGTAATAGGCTGTGAATGATCTTCCACGTTTTTGCTAATGGCAAGCCATCTGTCTGTGAATTTATTAAATAAACTGAAACAAGTTCTGGAGAATTATAATTTTCCACTGAACAACACATGTGATCTGTCAACAAGGAAGCTATTGTGAATGGTGAGACATAGGACTCCAGGTTCTTTTTTAAAGCAATGGTAAGACTTCAACTTCTGGCCACGGTGGAATAGTGGTACCAGGCTAGATTTTCATCTGGACAAAATTTAATAAACAAGTGTTTCAAGATGTTGAATATTAGGCAGTGCAGAACTGTGATCCTTATGAGAAGGGAAACAACAAAATGAGCCCTGTTATCTCTCCAGCTTTCTGCTTGGAAGTCCTTTTCAGATTTTAGTGCAAGAATGTTGAGACCAAAGCAAACAGAACAGTCTTGCTGAGCTAAGGGTACAGAGATTAAATTCAAAGCTACTGAGGTGTGAAAACTTCGTGGAACAGGGTATCAGATTGAACAAGTAAAAATGTCTTTATTCACAGATGACATGACTTCTATCTACAAAATCCCAAGGAATCTGCATAAAAACTACTAGATCTAATAAGTAAACTTAACAAGGTGGTGAGATATAGTCTTCTACATACTAGCAGCAAAAATGTGGAAAATTACTGATAAGATGGCATTACGAGGTCCTTACCTATCAATAATTACTTTAAGTTGGATTAAATTATCCGATCAAAAAGCGTAGAGCAGCTGAATGCATTAAAACAACAACAGCAACAACAATCAAGACAACTATATTCTGCCTACAAGACACTCACTTTAACATTAAGGACAAACATAGGCTCAAATGAGTGGATGGAAAAAATATTTCACACAAATGGAAGTCAAAAGAGAGCAGTGATATCTATACTTATATCAGACAAAATAGACTTTAAGTCTAAAATGCTAACAAAAGACAAAGAAGGTTATTACACAATGATAAAATGATCAATTCATCAAGAGGATATAACAGATATAAATATACATGCACCCAACATCAGAGCACCTAAATATATTAAGCAGATACTAACAGACAACAGTAGGGGGACCCCACTTTCAACAAGGGATAGATCGTCCAGAAAATCAATAAAGAAGCATTGGGTTTGAACTATACTTCAGACCAAACGGACCTCACAGGTCTATATAGAACATTTCACCCAAGAGCAGCAGAATACACATTCTTCTCAAGGGCACACAGGTCGTTCTCCAGGATAGATGATAGGCTAGCTCACAAAACAAGTCCTAGCAAATTTTGAAAGATTAAAATCATACCAAGTATTTTTTCTGACTACAATAGTGTGAAATTAGAAATCAATAACAGGTGGAAAACTGGAAAATTCATAAATATGTGCAACTTAAACAACACACTCCTGAACAACCAGTGGATCAAATAAGAAATTTAATTTGACAGAAGTGAAAAAATATCTTGAAACAAATGAAAATGGAAATACAACATACCAAAACTTATGAGGTGGACCAGAAGCAGTTCTAATAGTAATAAATGCCTACATTAAGAAAAAAGAACGAATATAATATTGTAAACCAACTATACTTCAATTTAAAAGAAAAAGAAAAAGAAAGATTTCAAATAAACAACTTAACTTTACACCCCAAGGAACTAGAAAAAGAACAAACTAAGCCCAAAGTTAACAGGAAGAAGGAGATAACAAAGATCAGAGCAGAAATAAATAAAATAAAGATAGAAAAACAACAGAAAAGATAAAACTAAGAGTTGAATTTTTAAAAAGATAAATAAAATTGAGAAACCTTTAGCTAGGCTTACCAAGAAAAAAAAAAAAGAGAGGGCTTACTTGGTGGCGCAGTGGTTGGGGGTCTGCCTGCCGATGCGGGGGACATGGGTTCGTGCCCCGTCTGCGAGGATCCCACGTGCCGCGGAGCGGCTGGGCCCGTGAGCCACGGCCGCTGGGCCTGCGTGTCCGGAGCCTGTGCTCTGCAATGGGAGAGGTCGCAGCAGTGAGAGGCCCGCATACTGCAAAAAAAAAAAAAAGAGAGAGAGGACTCAAATAAAATTATAAATGAAAGAAGAGACATTACAACCGATATCACAGAAATACAAAGGATCAAAAAAACCACTCTACACAATTATATGCCAACAAATTGGACAAACTAGAAGAAATGGATAAATTCCTAGAAACACACAATCTACAAGAGTGAATCAAGAAGTAATAGAGGGCTTCCCTGGTGGCGCAGAGGTTGAGAGTCCGCCTGCCGATGCAGAGGACACGGGTTCGTGCCCCGGTCCAGGAAGATCCCACATGCCGCGGAGCGGCTGGGCCCGTGAGCCATGGCCGCTGAGCCTGCGCGTCCGGAGCCTGTGCTCCGCAACGGGAGAGGCCACAACAGTGAGAGGCCCACATACCGCAAAAAAAAAAAAAAAGAAGAAGTAATAGAAAATCTGAACAGACCAATAACCAGTAAGGAGATTGAACCAGTAATCAAAAACCTCCCAACAAAGAAAATTCCAGGACTAGATGGCTTCAATGGTTAACTCTACAAAACATTTAAGGAAAATTAACACCAATCCTCTCCAAACTCTTCCAAAAAATTGAAGAGGAGGAAGAACTCCTAAATTCATTTAACAAGGCTAGCATTAATCTGTTACCAACGTCAAATAAGGATACCACAAGAAAAAAAACTACAGGCCAATATCCCTGGTGAATATAGATGCAAAAATTCTCAACAGACTACTAGCAAACTGAATTCAACAGCACATTAAAAGGATTATACACCATAATTAAGTAGGTTTTATCCCTAGGATGCAAGGATAGTTCAATGTATGCAAATCAATAAATGTAATACATCACATAGATAGAATGAAAGATAAAAATCAAATGATCATCACAGATGCAGAAAAAGCATTTGACAAAATTCAACATCCTTTCATGTTAAAAACGCTCAACAAAGTGGATGTAGAAGGAACATACCTCAACAGATAAAGGTGATTTACAGCAAGCCCACAGCTAACATCATACTCAATGATGAAAGACTGAAAGCTTCCCTCTGAGATCAGCAACAAGACAAAGGTGCCTACTATCACCACTCCTATTCAGTGTAATGTGGGAAGACCTAGTCAGAGCAATTAGGCAAGAAAAAGAAACAATAGGCCTCCAAATTGGAAAGTAAGAACTAAATATTTTCCGTTTGCAGATGACATGATTTACATATAGAAAGTCTTAAAGAGTCCCCCCCACACACACACCAAAAAAAAACCTATTAGAATAATAAATGAATTTAGTAAAGTTGCAGGACACAAAATCAACATACAAAATATAATTGTGTTTATATACACTATCAATGAGCCATCTGAAAAGAAATGAAGAAACAACCCAGTTTTTAATATCGTCAAGAACCGTAAAGCTCTGGAGATCTAAGGTACAGCATGGGAACTGTAGTTAATAATACTGTATTGTACACTTCAAGTTTGCTAAGAGAGTAGATCGTAAATGTTCTCACCACCACCACACAACAAAATGGTAATTACGTGAGGTGAAGAAGATGGTAACTAACCTTATTTTGGTAAACATTTGCAATATACACATGCATCAGATCATCGCTGTTGTACACCTTAAACTTACACACTGTTATATGTCAAGTATACCTCAATAAAGCTGGGGAAAATGCACACAGAAAGACATCTAAATGGCAGTGTATTTTAGCTGACATTCTCGTTCTCTTATTTCCTGTGGTTTGATGAGCTGCTTTGGTATTACATCTGATTAGTGATGGTTAGTAAGATGCTTTGATTTTCTTTCTTACTCTGTGACCCTTTTTACTCTCATTGGTGACTTTCAATCTATTAATGACAAATCAGTTTTATCCACTAATTACCAAGGTCAACTTCCACAAATGCTGTAGTCATAGCCACAAATCATTTGTCACAGTAGAGCACAGCTGAGGAAGCAATTCACTTATTTCTATCTCGCAGTTAGAAATTCATTTATTTCTATCCCCCTGTTGGGTGATGTGATACATCCCCTCATTCAACACATTGAATGAGCACCTCATACATGCCAGGCGCTGTTCTAGGTGCTGGGCAACAGCGGTAATCAAAACAGACAAATTCTCTGCCCTCACGAAGTGTACATTCTGGATGAGTGAGACAGGTAATAAACAATTTAATTAAATAAGATAGACATTATGTTGGAGGTAAGTGCTAAGGAGAATGACAAAGCAGAGAACGGGGAGAGGGAGGGTCAGATCCCAATGGTGAGGTGGACGTTACAATTTTCAGTGGAATAACTAAGAAAGGCCCCAGTGAAGAGATGACATTGAACAAATACATGAAACCAAGAACATCCCTTGGGTAAATTCCTTCCAACCAGAGGGAACATCAAGAACAAAACTTTGATGTGGGAGATTATCTGCACAAAGAACAGCAAGGGAATCAGGGGGCTGGAGCAGAGTTAGTGAGAGAGTCTGGAAGCTGAGGTCAAAATGTGACTCAGGACCTGATCACATAGGGCCTTAGAGCCATTCCAGGGACTTTGCTTTATTCTGAAGTAGAAAGCCTGTCTCAGTGCATTTGGGCTGCTGTAACAAAACACCATAGAACAGGTAGCTCATGAACAACAGAAGTTTATTGCTCACAGTTCTGGAGGCTGGAAGTCCATGATCAGGGTGTCAGCATGGTTGGGTGAGTGGCCTATTCCAGGTCTCAGACTTCTCATTGGGTCTTCACACGGTGTAAGGGGCAAGGGAGCTCTCCAGGGCCTTTATTGATAAGGCACTAATACCATTCTTGAGGGCTTCACCCTTGTGACCTAATCACCTCCCAGATACCATCACATTGGGGGTTAGGATTTCATCGTATGAATTTGGGGGACCACAAATATTCAGTCTATAGTAAAGCCGTTGGACGGTTTTAAGTAGAGAAGTCACATGACCTGGCTTCATTTTTAAGACTCTCTCCTGCTGCTCTGTTGACAATGATTGAAAGTGGTCCAGGGAGATGCAGGAAGACCAAAGACATCTCATCAATTGCAATAAGACTGCCTGGTTTGACTGGAGATTTCATTGTTTCAGCCTCTGGCCCTTAAGTTTATACATGTAAGTTAAGAAATTGTCAGAGGAGGGAAACAACTAAAGAAAATCAAAGCAAGTCTATCTTGTTCCTTGGCAATGTCATACAAAAATGAGAATGATAAGCAGAGAAAGAAAATATTAAGAATTATTCTCTTACCTTTATTTTTCTCTCTTTTTAGCCAAACGTCACACATTCACCTAAACAACAGCACTTTTGTTTTTCGACACGACTGACATTGAGGAGAAAGAATGATTTGGTGACTTGGTGGGGCTCCTGCTGGGAGGAAAGGAAAGAAAAGTTTCCTAAAAAGGACCAAAGGGAGTCAGGAAGGTGAGTTATAAAATGGGGGAGATGTTCCCAGAAGGGTATAGAAGGATGAAAGGAAATCCTACGACTTGATCCCATTAGGAAGCTGACCCTAGAAAAACTGGGCTTTGTGAGCAGCATTGATCCATTAGCTACAAGGAAAGGAAGATATAAAACTGCTGGAAGGTAGTCAAGATCAACATTCTGCCTGTGAAAGGCCCTTTGTGTTTGGCTGGCGTCTTGAAGTTTGGGAAATTAAAGCACAGCAGATACCCTTGTAGGTCCATCACTGTGATTTTACACAAAATGAACAAGGAGAAACGTGGACAGAAGTCTCTAGGAGAGAAACCATTCGTTTATCATAGGTTACTTAACCCACAGTGGAGAAATGTCTTTAGGGCTGTAAGATCGTCACAATGTTTCCTGCAACTAGTGTGGTGACTGCTCATTAGAAGAGGTTCTAAAAAGATAGTCCCAATAACCTTGCTTTTATTACCCACGGAGTACACGTCTGTCACTGCACGAGCTTGAGGCAGGGCACCCACACCAAGGGCAGCTCAAAAATCGATTGTAACTGGATTATAGGGATTGGCCAGAAAAATAAAGTAGCATGAAGTGTGTTCGATACTGGACTGGGGCCGTGGAGAAGATGCAGAAAACGCTTTCGTCCTGCTTCATGGTTTCACGTGGCACAATCAGGGTTTGAGGGGGAAAACGCTGAAATTGGAAGTTGCTTGTTTCCTGGATGGATAGTAGTCATTTTGAGCAAGCGCCAAGGGCTGAACCTTACAGAGTTGCTGTCCACCATGCAAGCTCCTCACACCCAGGGGGGCGGTCATTCGTGCTATGAACCTTACATACTGTTGGGGATTGTTTTAGGCATTTTTCCCTGGTAGAACAAAAGTTCTTTGACTCACAAAATGGCTCCAAGTGTTGTGATCAGGCTCTTCAAATATCCCCGGTACTTCAAATCCAGGATCATTAATATTAATTTTGCAAGTTCAACATTTATTACAGTCTCTGCAACACTCTAGGTTTGCATGTTTGGAAGAAACCGTTATTTCATGACAAAAGAAAAATTTGAGGCTCTTTGCCTCCATGTGTCAACTTCTCCTCATTTTTTCTTTCAAAGTATTCGCTGGAGTGCTGGAGGGCGAGGAGGGACCCGTATGCCCTAATGCAGCAAGGGCTGCCGTTCTACCTCGTCATGACCTCTTAAGTCTCTGTTCCTCCCCCTTGCCTTTCTCTTGCCAAGAAAGTGTGTTAAGGAATTAAGTCTTGATTTTACTCTGATTTTACTCCTATTCTCTCCCCTTCCAGACACTGTAGGTTGACTTTTTATGTGTTTGCTAAAAGCAAAAGCAACCATCTTAATCATCGAAACATGATATTTACTGTTCGTAACCAAAAACACGGTTGTTACAAAAAGCAAACTTGTCACCCAAGGGTTTGGCCTGTGATAGTCTTGGTGGGCTGACAGATCAGGTCCACACTACCGTCCTGCAGGAGTTGCACAGTTGTTGAGAATTATATTCCGACACTGAACAGGTATACTAACCCATGTTTACTTCTCTCAAAAACTCTAATAATGTATTTGATTGGGCCAGTTTCATAGTCTCTGTAAACTTGGAAAGCTGTCGCTCAGAATTGCCTCTGACCATTTATTCATTGGACAGTCCAGGCATGAGACACAATTTCTCCTTTCACCAGCAAGCTAGAAGGGGCCAAGAGTATAAACTCTTCAGTCAGTCCAGAAATCCTCCTAGAAGTCACTGTTCTTCCCATGGTGACTAGTGTCATACTGAAGGTAGATAGAAGAAGTCATACTACCTTACCATCCAAAGGTTGAGAGAGTCTGGAGCAGTACCATCCAATAGAAATGTAACGCAAGCCACATGTGTGATTGTAAATTTTCTAGTAGCCACATTAAATACTAGTAAAAAGAAACAGGTAAAAATAATCTTACTGATATTTCTTATTCAACCCAATCCAAAACATTACTAGTATTTCAGCATGTAAGTCACAACTTTCCTAATGCAGCTATAAAAAATTACCACAAACTTAGTGGATTAAAACAAGACAGATTTGTTGTCTGGAAATCAGAAGTCCAAAATGGGTCTCAGTGGACTAAAAGCAAGGTGTTAGCCAGGCTGCATTTCTTCCGGAGGCTCTAGGGGAAACATATTTCCTTCCCTTTCCCAACCTTCTAGAGGTTGCCCGCATTCCTGGGCTTGTGACCCCCTTCCTCCATCTTCAAAGCCAGCGATGGCTGGTTGAGCTTCTCACATCAAATCACTCTGAGGTGGACCCTTCTGCCTTCTCTTCCACAACTAAGGACGCTTGAGGTTGCGTCAGGTCCACCCAGATAGTCCAGGATAATCTCCTTATTTAACAGTCAGTTCACGTGCAACCTTAATCCCTTTGCCGTGCAATGTAACATCTTCACAGGTTCTGGGGACTAAGACATGGACATTTTGCCTCGGAGCATGTTCTGCCTGCCTCCACCAATATGAAAATTATTAACGAGACATGATTTTACAGTCTTGTTTTCATACTGTCTTCAAAATCTTCAAAATCTGGTGTGTATTTTACACTTAGAGCACATCTCAGTTCCAACCAGTCACGTATCAAGTGTTCCATAGTCACGTGTCCAGCTACCAAACTGGACGGCAGGGTTCTAAAGCGATGTTTCTCAATTAGGGCTACACATTGGAGTCCGCTAGGGGGCTTTTAAAATCCTGAGTCTCAGCCCATACCCTCTTCCAAAGAAGTCAGAACCTAGGCATCAGCATTTTAAAGACTCCAGGGACGATTCCAATGTGTAGCCAAGATGGAGAACCTCTGGTGTGGACAACAGGAAGCCTCATTCCTTTCTGTGCTTTTGAGACATGTCCCCAATCTCTCTCTCAAGAACCAGAGCCATGACCCTTGTCTCGATGGCTTGTGGTTGTGTCATCCTAGGTGTACAAAATGGCAGACAGCAAATGCGTGCAAGTGTGTGTGTGTGTGGACCTGTGCGTACAAACGTGTGTGTTCTTATCTTTCAACATTTGAAAGCACAACACTCAGAGTAACTTCTGAATCCTCTGATTGGCTCTGAGACCCATTCACACATGTTTATTTGTTCACCAGATGTTGCCAAACACCTACCAGGTTCCAGGAAGTATGCCAGGACATTCTGGCACTGTCTACCTGTGCTTGGTGGAAGAAACTGGTATGGAAGAACCAGAAGGTCAAAATTTCCACCCCACAGTGCCTGTTGGCTCTTCTGGAGACACAGAAGGCACACGTACACATACACACACACACGCATGCATGCACAAATAAGTGCATGGTTTTGATAATACAGCATCAGCATTGCTGGAGTTAGATCTGGCCAAATCCATTCTATTCCTGAGAAAACAGCCCAGGATGAACTCATCTTCAAAGAGGAACTACGAAACCTTAACCCCTCTGCACCAAGTCCAGAAGATGAAACTGTCCCTGACCCTGAAACACAAAACTTCCTTAAAGCCTCCTAAAAAACTTCACTCCCCAGCATGTTTGCCTCCTTTTCTGCTGCTCCTTTCTCCCTACTTCTGAGTATTTTGGGTCTCCCCTCTTTCTTAGGGAGCTGGTCTTACACATTCTAGCCTTCCTATCTTCTACTCCCCTGCTTCCTTAGATAAATAGGCTATGTCTGTTACACACAATTTCCAACTCCTCTTAAATTGTCTCTTCCTTCCTTTTGATACAAGTCTCACCAAATACTACCAGAATGCTCTTCCCAAGTAGAAATATGTGCCCTCTTTCTTTTTTGCATGCTTACTACATACAGAATAAAATCTAAATTCCTTAACCTTCTCCACAATTTGCCTCAGTTACATTTGCACCTTCATCTCCCACTGACCCCCTTCCCGTTGGGTCCTCCAGGCAACTAGACTCTACCATTCCCGGAAGAGAGTCTGCACTTTGCTTAGGTGGAGCTCTCTGCTGCAGATCCTCTTCCCATTCACACCATGTGTGGACCTTATCCCTATACCCCAGGGCCCTTCTCAACAAGTCCCATATAACTTTCCTTACACTATACACCCAATGATGCAATCTACTTGGTGTCTTTGTGCAAATCTCTGTATTAGCGTTCTCCAGAGAAACAGAACCAATAGGAGATAAGTACATTTCTTTCTTTTTTAAAGAATTGGCTCACATGATTATGGGTGTTAGAAAGTCCAGAATCTGCAGGGTAGGCCAGGAGATCAGTCTTTGGTTCTAGTCAGGCATTCAACTGATTGGGTGAGGCCCACCCACATTGAGGAGGGCAATCTGCTTTACTCAAAGTCCACCAATTTCAATGTTAATCTCATCCGAAAAACACCTTCACGGAAACATCAGGAATAATGTTTGGCCACACATGCAGGCACCATGGCCCAGCCAAGCTGACACATAAATTTAACCATCAATAACTTCTTTGAGCAGCTAGAGGGCAAAGGTTATGACTTTTTAATGATTGCATTTCCATTTTGCTGCCCCACCCAGGGCGTGTCATGACGGCTTACCCTTGGCAGATCTTCAGTAAAAATAGGCTGAATTGAGTTCTACCAAAGCACACATACAGGCCCTAACTGTGTCCAGTGTTGTGTCAGGACCTGGAAAGCAAAGGTTCTGTCACCCAGTCTAGATTTGTGAGGCACTGTTCTTCTGAAGAACTTCTCTTGGCTTTGATACTTTCTCCTCTCTCCTCACTGCCCTTGTCTGTAAGTAGTAAACGATGAGGGGGGAAGACCCTCAAATAAAGGTCGTTACCTACGTTCAAAATCTCCTTGATACTAATGAAAATGTCAAAACCACAACTTGGGAGCATTGGAATGACCAAACACGTCCTTGGCTAAGTAAGCCCAAAATGCTACATAACGAGCCCAGGAATGCTAGCCACTAAAACGAGGTCTGCTTTGCTAACCTGGGAATTTCTACAGGGCTGTGCAGCCCTCTTTCCAGTGCAATAAGCTAAGGGCCCTGTGTGCAAATGTACACACAGACTCACAGGATGGAGGTCTCATTAGAAAAGAGGGAGTAAGAACATAGGGGACTCTCTCCCCCACCACATTCTAACGTTCCTGGTGTGCAGGGCAGGGCTGGATAAGCAGTTGGCCTGCCGGCTAGAAAACTCTGGGGGACCTGCTGCCAGTGAGAGGCGGAAAAGCAAACGCTGCTGACTTCCCCATCCACGGAGCGCCTTACTGGAAGAGCTGGAGCTCTGAGAGGTTCATTTCCTTTTTTTCTCTTCCACTAAGACCCGTATGGTTTTATAATGGCATTTCAAGCTAGCTGTTAATGTGGGTAATGTAGTTTGGGAAAAAGCAAAAAGGCCCAATTATAAGAATCAATATATTGTGTGAAGGGAGAACAAAAGCCTGTATTAAATATGAAGCAGGGCTTTGATTCCAACCAGAACTAGGCCAAGCAAGGAAACTGAAACCATCGCGTGAGACTGATGTGAGTGGGAGAGGATGTTTCTGAGCTGAGGTTGCTCGTTCCTCCTGCCTGGCGGGAACGCTGCAGCTTCACCGAGCAAATTAGGTAACTAGGTGGTCCCAGGCCCAACAGGCACCTGCACAGAGCACACGACAGGCCCTCAGTAAATACTTTCTGAGTTAATTTATGAACAAATGAATGGATAAGCTCATTGACAAAGAGCCCCGCCTTCCCTGATCTATTTCCTTTAGTACTTTCAAAGTGTGGTCCACTGACCAGCAGTATCAGCCTCACCTGGGAACATGTCCATTAGAAAAGGCTCCTTCCCCCAAATCTCAACAAACCAACAGAATCAGCAGTTCTGGGTGTGGAGCCCAGCAAGCTGTGTTCTGCCGAGCCCTGCAGACAATTCTGATGTGCCCTCTACAAGCTTTAGGCAAAGCCCCAGCTTTCAACAAGGAAATCTACCACTCAAGAACTATCCATTCTGAGCAGTGCAAGGATAAAAAGGAGTCTCTGACATATTCCCTGCCCTCAAGGAGTCTGTTGCAATCACTTCTTTGAACTAGTGGCACTTTTATAGGGTCCAAGCAGAAAACTTTATTCTTCCCTCTTACTGTGCCTTTAAAGGCAGCTCAAATTTAACTGTGGGCTCGTGTGTTCCTGGCCCCTGGATGAAATATCCTGCAGGACTCATCCTCTCTCCAGGCCCTCTCAGATAACAAAAAGACTTGGATCCATTTTACTTATAGGAACAGTCTCATTTCAGCAATTCTAATATCTAGGTCAAAGTCAAAATCCCTGTACTCTACCTTCCGCTTCCCTCCAGCTCTGTCGTACTTCAAAGGCGAAGCAGGTAAGGAAGGGTGGGCATGTCACCTGCCTCTTTATTTGCCAGCCAGGTTTTTCTGTCCCTCCTCCCCTAGGCACCAAGCTGTTCCATGGCAGGGAGTGGGAAGGGATGGGGAGGGAGGAGAGGCAAGGAGTTAGAGAGGTCTTAGCCCACTGGGATAGACGTGATGGGGCACCCGCCATGGGAATCCTCCAAATTTAACCTCCTTCATATGAGCGCTACCTGGAAACTTGTGATTTTTCACCCGGCCTCTGGTATCTGCCAGTACCCTCCTCTTTTGCAGGCAATTCTCTTGGATGGGACCCCAGTGCTACCCCTAGACCGGCACCATCAACTATTAGTCCCCAGGCAAAGCATGCATCTTTGGTCCACCATCTCTGGGAGTGATGTTCACGTCCAAGCTAGTCCTCTTTCCTCATTCCCTTGCTAGGCAAGTGGAGACCAGCACGCCTTTCACCTTCACAGGTAGGACTAGTCATCAGTGTGCATCCTACACACTCCAGGAGACAAAGGTCAGCTTCTCCTGGCTCCTGCGGAAGCTCCTCTCACGTAGCTTGAGGGAAGCGAGATGCCACAGCCTTCCAACCCACCTGCTAATTTCTCACCTCTTTCCTTAAATCCTTAGCTTCCAGTCCTGCAGCCTGGAAGGTGTGGTAGGTGACAGGATGGACTTCTCAGCCCTCACTTTGAAACGTGTGCTTGGTTGGCATCTAGGCCTGTGGGATCTCAGAAACTGAGACTGTTCTACATCGACATCCTTTTGTACTACACACACAAATAACTAACATTTATACGGTGCTTCCCAGTTAATGAAGTGCCCCTTTAGGTGATAAAATACGTGACAGCTTTCATGGAAACTCATAAGATCCACATGAAACGGAGAGACAGGACTAGAGTTTAGAATTTTAAAAGAAAGATCACGTTGACGTGAGAGGATCAGGTGGCCATCAGCTGTTCACATGATCTGTTCAAATTCATCTGGAAAGGCTCACTTCACAAAACTGCAACAAATAAGCCTTCAAGACAGCTCACTCACTCAGATCCCTGCTGTCACACAACATGCCAGCCCCACCCCTCGCCTCTCCCCACTTCTCTGACAGCCCTGACCCCACCAGCTCACCTCCCTTTAACACGTCTTAGAATTTACCCTGGGCCGTCTGAGGCCCTCTGACAAGACAGACACCAACTGACAACCCATCCGTCTGGGGGATCTGCACTGACCATGAAGCGGTGATCTCTTCTGACTACATTTTAATGATGCCGTGGACTGAATTTTTACCACAGAGGATGCAGCAACTTGTAGGTAATGAAGTCGCATCATGGTCCCCAACTGGGAACTGAGCGCCCCTGGCCCGAGGGCTCTCTGCCGCATCCTGCCCCTCACGCCCCAACGGAACCCCAGACCCAGACACACCCTCCACTCCTGTGGCACAGAAAACCCCTGGGGGAGTTAAATCTGTTCCAAAGACCTCACCCCCTTTCTGGCCCATCCCAGAGAGCACAGCTAATGGCCTAATATCAAGTTCAAATGAAATTTCTGACTCAACCAGAATTTCAGGACAGCTAGTTTATTGACCCGGTTCTGTGGATCCTGAAGAAGTTCACCTGTCCGTCTGCACGTCCGGGGTCTCGCCTGTAAACCAGTCTCGAAAGAGCCATGATCGTAATCTACAGTCACGCAGACATCAGCAGAAACTCATGCAGAGCTTCTATACTTAACCAGAGATTTCAAATATTGATAGAGGTTGCCCCCTCACTGCCCAGGCCCTGATCAAAAAACATTAAATATTCAGGAAAATGCATAAAGCTAATTGCTGAACAGCACTCCAGAGCCGGACTCTCCATAAGGGGCCTGTAATGGAGCATGTGAATAATTTCACAGCACAAATCACATTGCCTGCAATTGTGCAGTGTATACTCTATAATGCTTATGAAAGAGTTGACCACACCTCCTGACTTCCTTCTCTACCACCCACTCGCTCCTCCCCTGTAACTGTCTTGAATGGCTGGGATGGCCAACTCTGACCTCTTTAGAAATTTTGATATTTTCCCGGGGCTCATGACCTTGTCCCACACTTACTCACCACACTCTACCCCACGGAAGCTCTCTCCTCTCTTGTTGAATCTTCCGACTTGTCATACCCCATTTTTTCACTCCCCCAGCCACCTAAATACCATTTTCTCCCAGTTTCAGCTCTCAGTCTTCTCTCTAAATCATGCCCGAGACCCTCTACTTTGGGAACAACCCAGAACTGTATCGCTAACCCCAGCCTCTCCCCTGAGCTCCAGTCCAAAGTGTCTGAACCCCTCACAAGGACTTGTACCTGAACGTTCTTTCGGCCCCTTGGCATACGACCCCTTTCCTACTTTGGTAGACTTGCAAGACGTAATAAGCTTCAGTGGGGGACAGAGGCTGCACCCCACTCAAAAAGCTGAAAACAACAGGCGCTCACTCTCCCAGCTGCCCTTGAATCAGGACGTCGTGGTGTAGGGAAGCAGGGGCTGAGAAGCCAGGCAGTACAGGTGACTGAAGCAGTGGCCAAGAGGCTAAGGAAAGCAGAATCCAGTGTCAGCCAATCTGCAGGGCACCCCGCAGTGCCCAGGGCCCAGAGGCAGTGCTGGGGGGACCTCATGATTTGGGGCATTGTTTCAGGATGAGTAACCTAAGCCTGGTTCTGCAGATTCTCCTGAAGACTCTGCAAACTCACTCTGAATATTTCTTTTGCCACTTAAGTCGGAGTTGATTTGGGTTGCTTCCAAGAACCCTAACTGATGCCGTCTCTTATCCATCACCTTGAATTCATCTTGTCTAAAATTGAATTCTGTTTATTTTTTCCCCTAACGCCTGTTATTTATTGTAATTTTTCTTTTCTTTCCAAGGACATCATTCCCTCAATCGCCCAGGCTAAAACTTCAGAGTTAACTTTAATTTTGCCCACTTTCCTCCCTGGTGGTCCAGTGGTTAGGACTCCTCGTTCTCACTGCCAAGGGCCCGGGTTCAATCCCTGATCAAGGAACTAAGATCCCACAAGCAGCGTGGTGCAGCAAAAACTTTGCCCACTCTCTTTCCCCAAACATGCACTCCATCACCAGGTGCCATTGATTTGTCTATGATAATGCCTTCCTCATCCACGTCTTCTTGCTTTTTTTATGGCCACAACCCTATGCTTCTGAGTTAGTCTAACTTTACCTAGAGTCATACTGAGGCAGCACACCGTGTTCTAACTGCTCTCCCAGCCTCCAAGTTTTCCACCTTTTATTTCCTGGGCATACAGCTTGAAATGCCCATAACCCTGCTTTCGTTGTATTAGCCTCTGCACAGAAACTTACGGAATCAGCAGAGCAATTTCCAAACAATTTAGTATGACCCAGAGGCCATTTTGTCCTTTACCCCTGGGTTCTTTCTTCCACACATGCTGTCTCTATGTTTGCTCCATATCAAACTAGATTCAGAGTTTAGCCCTTCTTTGGGGTTTCCCCAAATAAACCGAACATTCCAAAGTGTTAGTGAACAATTCAGACCCTGAAGGTTTCAGAGGAGACGTGGAACTGGAGTTTACACTGCACACCCCTGAACAAATATGTTAGAAATCTATATGAGAATTCTGTTTCCCAAGTCCTTTATCGGCCATGGACAAGAAGACACAACTTATTTATCTCTCGGTGCTCTGTTTACCTCTCTGCGTCTCTTTGCTCACCTGTAAGATGAGAGTAATAACAGAACCCATCTCACTAGGGTTGTTGTGAGGCTTAAATGGGTGGATGGATGTGAAGCCCTCAGGATGGGTTGACTGTTATCACCCCTGGACTCCCCAGTTCTGTGAGCCAAACTTACTACCTTTGCCGAAGCAAATTCGAGTTGGGTTCTTGTCCCCTCTCCATAAAGGACCTGACCATAAAGATCATAAAAGACAGACACAAACCTGTGAAGTAGGTTTTATTTTGCTTGTTTTTATTGGGAGTTAGTGAACCCAAGTAATATTCCTTAGCAGTCCAGAATACTCAGTCTTGGCCTTCAGTTCCATGTAAACCATGGGAAATTGGAAGATGCCTATTTTATGATCATCATAAATATTTTGCACCTTAGATTTCCTGAACCGCCCCCCCAGTAATATAATTCTCCAAACACCTGGTTCACTTACTTTTTTACTTACTCCCCCCTCCCTTACGTTACTGTCCATTTTAACTATTATAGTTATATAACGTCTTTGTCTCTCTCGTACCTCCCTTCTCCTTTTTCAGCTTCTATTGCTTCTGCTTGAACTTTTACCACTGATGCCGCTGCTTTTCAAAAAAAAAAGTTTACTGTTTTTGACTCTTTGCTTTTCCACGTGACTTTTAGGAAAAGGGTATTGAGTTCCATGAATAATTTTATGAGAATTTTATTGTTGATGAGTGGGATTTTTATTGGAATTGCATTGAATTTATAAATTGTTTGGGAAGAATTAAAACCCCTGCAACACTCTCTTCTCATCCAGGAAGGTGGTATGTTTCGACATTTATTTACATCTTCCTTTATGTCTTACAGTAAATGTTTTTAATTTTCTCCATGAAGGCGTTATATTTTTTGTAGCTGTATTCCTGATATAGCCTTACAATTTGGGATAATATTGTAAGTGTTGTCTTTCTTACAATCACATTGTCAATCACTGGTGCTGCTGTTGAAGAATGCTGTTGATTTCTGTATATAGATCAATATCTAACAACTTTACCAAGTGATTTTATCAGTTCCCACAGTTTACCTGTAGAGTTTCTTGAATTTCCACAGAGACATTCACATCATATGCAATGACAGCAGACAGCCATATCCTGCCACCAGGTCGTGTTAGTATTGTTATTGTGGTGGAGATAGGTTATTTTTAACCCCATGTTTCCCATTTACTTATCTTTGCTCTTGCATACCACCCCTAACTATCAAATTCAACTTTTTTCCCCTGAATTAGAACTTTTGAAGGGTTGCATCCTCAGTTAAAGGGTGAATTAGAACAGGAAGATAAAGTTTGTTTGCACCTAATGGGTTCTGAGTGGAAAAAATAGGTCTCTTCTGAGATTTCTAAAACCCAACCTTGAACATCATACAAGTTTGAGATTCCAATTTCGCCGCTCTTGTAGTCAGAACCTCAGGCAAAACCAAGAAATAATAAAATGAAATTCATCTTGGGTTGCTGATACCCCTAGGGTTGTGTCAGAGCCAAACCCAAATCACTCTGGAAGGGTGCATCCATAGCCCAGACCACAAGGTGTTCCACAGGGGAAAAGTCCAAATAAAATGAATCTGCATAAAAATTACAAAACTGTTGAGGAAATAATCCACCATGGGCAAGAGTCAGTAGACGTAGACAGTAGGTTTAGAATTCTCAAGAATGTAAGATAATAGATGACCAAAGAAAGAATACAAATTAAGTATGTTCAAAATAATAAAAGACATGAAACAGCTGAGAAATAAACAAGTAGATTTGCAAAGGTACCAATTCAACTTCTAGAATTTAAGGATTTAGCCATTTAATAAACAACTCTTTGTATATGTTAAATAATAATTATGACCATTATGAAGAGAAAGTTAATGAAATGGATAACATTTTTTTTAATTACTCAGAAAGCAACAAAAGGAGATAAAAAGATGGAAGGCATGATGGCAAATTTAATAGACATGGAGAATAAAACAAGAAGATATGGTGTGTCTAACAGAAATTCTAGAAGAAAAGAATAAATAAAATGGGACATACAATGTAAAAATGTTAGAACTTTACCAGAATTGAAGAACGATAAGCTTCAGATAGAAGAAATTCTGAGTCTCACGCAGGATAAATAAACATCAACTCACATATAGAAACATTCTAGTGAAATTGCGTAGGACTGAAATCAAAGAGGAAAATTTTAAAGCAACCAGAGAAAGTTACCTACAAAGAAACAATAGACTGTCAACAGACTTTTCAACTGGAAAAATAGAAGCCTGAAGTCAATGAAATAATAAGTTCAAAGGACCAAGGGAAAATTCTACACCCAGAGAAACAACCACTAAAGTGTGTGAATAAAATGAAGACATTAAAAAATTACATTTTCCCTTATTTAAAAATTGATGCATTCACAATGCATTGAAAATATTAATAAAGAAGAAATCACTTATAATCCAACAACCCAGGGATACTTGCTATGAATGTTTGGGTTTCTGTCTTTCCAGATATATGTCCTATCCCTTATATTTAAATAAAAATTCTGTGAAACTGTTAAAAAACACAAAATTATAAACAAGTAAACACAAAATTATAAACAAGTAAACACAGAACAGAGGGATAGAAGAGAGTTTAAAAGTATAATAGAGCACAATGTATAATTTTTGCTTAAAAAAATTAAAATCGCAACAAGGTAGACCACTTTATGCAAAACTGAAAGCTACCATAATGACTCAAGAAGAAGTTGAAGCCAGCACAGATTATAACTTTGGAAATATCTGGGGAAATGAAGTACCTCCTCAAAACACTCCAGGTTTAGAATGTTTTACAATTACATTTCTCAAACGTTTAAGAAATGAAATTCCCAAACTATACAAGCCATTTCAGAGCCTAGAAAAGGAAGAAGGGGAAAATCCAAATGGTTTGAAAAGCAAGAGACTCGAGAAGCTGTAAAAGTAAACTTTGAATATGGACTGCATCATTAGTATATCCTGATGTATGTGTCAGTATTATTCTACACAAATTACTCATAAAAATGTCACAGATTTTATTATCTTATCATCCTATTTTATGTTAGGTTGAGAGTTTCTTAACTCTTTCTAATAGCGTGGCTCTCACTCTTGAGAACTGAGTACTATGCAGATATAAGCTTTGCTTTCAGTAAGATTCTACACATTGCAAGTTAATAGTGTGTCTCATGACACAGTGAAGAAGCAGGTTGTTAAAGTACAGCTTTCACTGAAGGACAAATTGGTTCAAATTTATATTCATTCCAAAAGTGTTACAGCTTCTCCCTCAGAGTAGTAGAAATCCAGTGGGCTTTTTTAAAATTATTATCAAAAGTTCTAGGTGTCTGGTTAAAATATGTAGTTTCATCTATTCAAGGATGATTAATCAAGATTACTGCATCTTTTTCCATTTCTTTCTTTTTTCAATCAAACTGCTTCATAAAGTTTCCTATGCACTTTGTGATGACTGGCTTTAGTTATACGACAATTGCCTAAAGAACAGAGATTGTTTGTCTCCTTCCACAGTGTCATTTATCTAACTAAAATATCATTTCCTCCTAGTAGGTAAAATATGGTATCAGGACTTCACTATGCTAATAATCTTTAAATGTCTAGCAGAAGAAATACTTCTATTCTAGTCACTTAAAAGTTACCCATAGTGCTCGGCAAAATTAAAGTCCTTTGTAAAAGGTATATGGTCTCTGGGTATTATAAAGGAAAATATTGTAGTGGATGAAATTATCTACCCGTCAAAAAATTCTAAAAGATTTGATTGCTTTTGCTTCAAAAAGCCCTTTATAAAGTCAATATTCTATTTTGAAAATTTTAAATTATCTTATCTTTTATGCATATAATAAATGTTTAGTCTGTTAATGCTTCAATGGTATGATAATATATGCTCTTTGAAATCTAGAGATGAAAGGCATTCAGCAGAGCAAATTATTATTTTTTATTATTTTTTGGCATATAATGTTGTTACTACTGCTTCTATTATGAATGTTTTGAGACATCAAAAATAAAATTTGAAAATTAGAAGGTGCTTTGAAGAGCTAAGGAGTTCTTTTTTCTTTGCTTTTTTCCATCTATCTATAAATCTTGGAGATCATCCTAAGCCAGTTCTACTCATTCTTTTTAATGATTGCTTAGCATTACTCCATAGCATGGAGTAGTCATTAATGAACACTTTATTTTTCACTGTTTCAAATAATGCTGCAGTGAACAAAAAGATATGCATATATTTTTATACATGTGAGTACTTTGCCAAAGAAGTTTCTGGAAGTAGACTTGCTAGTTCAAAGGACATATGAACTTCTATTTTGATAGACACTGCCAAATGGTTTATAATAAGACTATGTAAAGGTAAATAATATGAGACCTCAGTAAAATATAAAAGATATTAAATTCATGCTGAACTACCCAAAAAAAAGGGAAGAAAGAAAGAAAAAAAAAAAAGCAAAGAATTTACAAAGGAAAAAAGTCAGCATGAAAGCGAAAAGTTTAGATTAAAAGGCATCCAAACTGGCTTTTCCCTGAGGTTGACTTTCAAACTCTAGTGATCTTGGGCCTCCACAATGAGAGCCACATGGATCATGGGAAACAGGCAATAAAATTTAGGGTTCAACCAAAGTAGGAATCAAATAGAAAATACCTACATAAAGCTGAGACCCCCAAAAGTGTAGAGCTTTTCTGTAAGGGTGAAGAGGAAATAAAACTTTAGTTGGAAACTTTCCTCACTTAACTCTTGTACTAAATAAAAGGCAAATAACTTGCCTTAAGAATTTGTAACAACAAGTTGATTCTTACACAAATTTGGAGACCAAGTTCACACCACGTGCAAACAAAAAAAGCCTCAAATGCATAATTTAATTTACTGTAATCTAAGATAATTAGTGCTTCAGGAAACTAGCAGAAATAATGCAAACCCTCTGTGAAGAAACGGAACTTCAATGTGAGTCTCAAAGCATTTCCAAAGATAAAAGTTGAAGGAAATGAATTCATAGCTCAAAGTCTTCCATAAAAGTACACATGGAGATAAGTACTATGAGTGAGAGCCAGCAGGAAAAAAAGGAACAACAAAGTCAGAACCACTAATACTTTTGAATATAAAATTAATATGTAACAAAAAATAAAACTGAGATTCAAAAATATGAGTAAAGAAAATACAACCTTAAAACAACCAAAAGACTTGAATCTAGGAATAAATTTAACCAAGGAGGTGTACTCTGAAAATGATAAGACACTGAGGAGAGAAATTGAAGATGACACAAATAAATGGAAAGATATACCATGCTCATGAATTGGAAGGATCAATAGCATTAAAATGTCCATACTGCAAAGCAATCTACAGATTCAATACAATCCTTATCAAAATACCAGTGGCATTTTTCACAGAACTAGAAAAAAAATTCTAAAATTTGTATGGAACCACAAAAGACCTTGACTGGCCAAAACAATCTTGAAAAAGAAGAGTAAAGCTGGAGGTATCATGCTCCCAGACTTGAAAGTAAACTACAAAGCTATAGTAATCAAAAGAGTATGGTACAGCACAAAAACAAACACTTAGATCAATGAAACAGAACAGAGAATATAATGCTTATATAGTCAATTAATTTATGGCAAAGGAAACATGAATATACAATGGGGAAAAGGCAGTCTCTTCAATAAATGGTGTTGGGAATACTGCACAGCTGCATGCAAAAGGATGAAACTGGACCACTTTCTTACACCATATCCAAAATAAAAATAGATTGATGGGTTAAATGTAAGACCTGAAACCATAAAATTCCTGGAAGGAAGCATAAGCGGTAACCTCTCTGACATTAGTCTTAGCAATTTTGGGGGTGTGTCATCAGGCAAGGGCAACAAAAGCAAAAATAAACAAACGGGGCCTCATCAAACTAAAGAGCTTTCACACAGTGAAGGAAACCATCAACAAAATGAAAGGCAGACTACTGAATGGGAGAAGATATTTGCAAATGATATATCTGACAAGGGGTGGATATTCAAAACATATAAAGAATTCACACAACTCAATATCCAAAAAACAACCCGACTATAAAATGGGCAGAGGACCTGAAGAGACAGTTTTCCATAAAAGACATACAGGTGGCCAACAAGCACATGAAAAGTTAGCTCAGTATCACTGATCATCAGGGAAACACAGATCAAGACCACAATGAAATAACACCTCACACCAGTCCACACGGTTACTATCAAAAAGACAAGAAACAAGTGTCAGCGAGGATGTGGAGAAAAAGGGATCCTCATGCGCTGCTGGTTGGAATGAAAATTAGTACAGCCGCTGTGGAAAAGAGTACGGAGGGTCTTCAAAAACCTAAATTTAGAACTACCATATTACCCAGCAATTCCAGTTCTGAGTATTTATCCACTAATTTGAAAAAATATGTGTAACCCCCTATGTTCATAGCAGCACTATTGACAATAGTCAAGCTATGGAAGCAATCTAAGTGTCCACTGATAGATGAATGGGTAAAGAATTGAATATTACTCAGCCATAAAAAAGAATGAAATCTTGCCATTTGCAGCAACATGAATGGACCTGAAGGGTATTATGCTAAGTGAAATGTCAGACAGACAAAAACAAATACTGTATGATTTCACTTACATGTGGAATCTAAAAACAAAAACAAACAAAACAAAATAGAAACAGGCTTGTAAATACAGATAACACACTAGTGGTTGCTGGGGGTAGGGGTAGGGCAGACAAAATAGGTGAAGGGGATTAAGAGATACAAACTCATAGCTATAAAATAAATAAGTCATGAGGATCCAATGTACACATAAAGAATATGGTCAATAATCTTGTAACAACTTTGTGTGGTGACAGATGGTAACTGGTCTTATTGTGGCGATCATTTCATAATGTACAAAAATATCAAACCACTATGTTGTACGCCTGAAGCTAATATAATAGTGTATGTTAATTATAACTCAATAAAAAGAAATATTCATTATGTCGTACACCTGAAACAAATATAATATGTTGATTACAATGCTTTTAAAGAACTAAAAGAAAAACCAAAGACTTGAAAAATATGCAATAGAACCATTTGGAATATAAAACTCCAGGATGACTTAAACAAGAGTATAGACAAGATTGAAAATAAAACTACTAAAATGGAGAAGTCCAAAGAACCACTTCCAGAATGCACTCGAAGGAGACTAAGAGATGAAAAATATAATATGGAGCTTAAGAAACATGGAGGATAAAATGATAAGACCTATTTTATATCCAAATGAAATTCCAGAAGAGATAAAAGAGTAATATCACTTGGAAAAGCAATATTCAAAGAGATTATAACAGAATTTTCCAGAACTATTGAGAGACTCCAAGCCTCAGATCTAGAATAATTCAATGATATCAAGCAAGGTACATAAAAAGGAACAAACACCTAAGTACATTGTCATGAAGATACAAAACACCAAAGGCAAAGAGGAGATCTTAGAAGCAGCCAGAGAGAAAGAGAGTTTACGTAGAAGGAAAGAGTTATACTAATGGATGACAGAACAGAGTGGAATAATACCTTCAGTGAGCCAACCTAAAATTCAGAGTATAAACCTGGAGGTATACACCCAGTGAAACTCTCTTTCAAGAATGAAAGTGTATAAAGACATTTTTCAAATAAAAAAACTGGGAGAGTTTACCACCAAGAGACCCTCACCAAAGGAAATCATAATCTTTTTAAGAAAAACTCTGTATCTTTAAAAAAAGAACTTACTAAGCTACTGTGTAAAACTAGTGTTTTAAATTACTAGATAGAATGGATTGTTTCTAGATGAGCACAAGACAATTTTACAAGTGATTTAAGAATACTCAGACTTTAATCCATAAACTAAAATATTTCAGAAATGTTTTTTGTGATTTGGTTCATTTAAAGCTGTAGAGCAGAATCTCAACTTTAAATTTACATTTGTACTTCAGTCAAAATTTTCTCAGTGCAGAAGAAATTTTATTTGAGTGTGTATGATCTACATTAAGTTTATGCATGATTTTCAACCTTTTATAAATATTGACTGCCCCACTTACAATGGAGGGAAAAGTCTAACCTTTATAAAGATGTATAATGCCTAAGAAGCCTTTTGTTGCTACTTGCCAAAATACGCCTTTGTCCTGATAGTCTTATAAACTTGGTATTAAAATCCCTATCTCAAAGGAGAATTCTGAAGCTTAAATCCTTTCTCAGTATCCCTGTATCATTAGACACATAGACAAATTAGACACATAGATATATCTTCTGTTGTTATTTTTTTTCCTATGCATAAGTGTTGTCTCCTCATCTAGACTTAAAGCCCACTGAAGGCAAGGAACATTCTTGATTGCCTTTTATATCCCAACTTAGCATTTATTAAATGTTTTTTGCAATTGATGATCACAAAGACAATAATTTTAAACTCTTTCTAAACCTGTTCAACATTGATAATAATTCCCGCTTTATCCATATCAATGTCCACATTTTTATAGGGGGGTCTATAAAAATATCCTATATCCTGCTTCCACGGGTCTCAACTGCCCCAGACTCTGCCATGTCAAACTCACTGTCCTTGCCAGTCTAACATATAAAGAGCTTGAAACTAACACAACATTGTAAGTCAACTATACTTTAATTTTAAAAAATTAAAATTTAATAAATAAATTAAATATTAAGAAAGAAGAAAGTGAAACATTTAAAACGGTGAAACAAAAAAGAAAAACCCATCAACATAGACTTATGTATCTTGTGAAACTATCCTTCAAAAGTGAAGAAAAAATAGACTTTCCAGGACAGACAAGCCCAACCCTTGGCCTCTCCCGCTTCCTTGGCCCCGCCCTCTCTGAGCTCCGCCCGCCACCAGTTGTGACTGCCCCGCATCAGTCATTGCCAGACTTCCTCCACTGACTGTCTAGGTCTTACTGGTGCCACACCTCCAGAGTCTCCTGCGAAACAGCTGGAAAACGTTCTGTTTTCCAGTGGCTTCACTCTCCTCCCCTTCAAGCTCTCTTCCATTACGTCTTGCTTAGCTGAGAAGCCTGTATATATCTGAACCGCGAATGAAAATACTCTTAATACTTGCATCCGCTAACAGCCAAAGGCAATGGATGGACCTTGTTTGGATCCTGACCTCTCGCTCCCGCATAATTTTTTTCTTGGTTATGAGCTGAGTATCAAATGGCACCAAGAAAATATTAATTTTGTTAGGGGTGATAGTAGCATTAGGAATATAAGAAAGTTAATATTTTTGAGAGGTGCACGCTGAAGTGCATAGGGATGAAATGGCATGCTAAATGGGATTTGCTTGAAGATACTTCAGCAGAGAAAATCAAGGAATAGGCACAAATGTTGCAAAATGTGGATGGTTGTTAAATCTGGGTGATAGGTATACGGAAGTTTACGCTATTAATTACTCTACTTCTGTGTGTGTTTGAAATTTTTCATAATGGTTTTCTTTAATTCCATCTGCACTGCTCCTTCAGACAACGTCTGAGTTTCCGTTTCATCAGATGCTAAATAGATGTCAGGACAGGGCTCGCTTACCTAGTTCAAGCTCCATTCATTTCCTAGTCTAGATGTAACCCAGCCAAGACCCATTATAAAATTAATATTTCAGGTAATTCACTGGTACAAAAATCTTTGCCCATGCTTCTTGGTACAACTAATTTATTGAAGGGAAATTCCTGGTTCATGCTGACTGTTTGTCAGAAAGGTAAAACCAGTTACATCCTATCCAGTAGTGGACAGGCTGCCCTTTTCACCACACACACTCTTGCCAAAACTAGATTGTTGTTTTTTTAAAATAACCTCTTATAAGTATGGGGTGGAAAGATAAATAGGATTAAACTTGGCACAGACAAGGGGAGAGGTTGTTTAACGCAGCAGAAACAGCCTCAGCAAAGCCACAGCGGTGGGAAACGATCTGATTTCTTTAGTCCTGCGTTACCAGAGTCCACTCATTTGGCAAATATCTATTTGCCGAGAGCCTCTGTATTTAAATGGATATTAATGGCATTAGCTGCTAAAACTATACCAGTAGCTTACAAAATAAATGAGTCACAGGATAAAATGTACAGCTTGGAGAAAACAGTCACTAATAATGTAATATCTTTGTACGGTGACAGATGGTAACTAGATTTGTCATGGTGATCATTTTGTAATGTATAGAAATAGCAAATCACTATGTTGTACACCAGGAACTAACATAGTGTTATAGGTTTAATCAATTAAACTTCAAAAAAACCCAAACAAACAAACTCACAGAAAAAGAGATCAGATTTGTGGTTACAATTAACACTGCTGGATGTTAGATATGAAAGTTGTTAAGAGTAAACCCTAAGAGCTCTCATCACAAGAAAAAAAATTTTTTTCTTTTCCTTTTATTTTCTATCTACATAAGATGATTGTTCATTAAATACATCACAGTAATTATTTCATGATGCTTGTAAGTCAAATCATTATGCTGTGCACCTTAAACTTATAGAGAGCTGTATGTCAATTACATCTCAATAAAACTGGAAGAAAAAATGTATTAGTAACTAATTGAAGCTTTATTCCTTATAAAGTAAGAAGAAATGAGGGAGAATGTGTCTTTAAAAAGTTAGCAGTTTTCCAGGAAGGAAATTAGCCTTCTGCAGACTTTCTGGAATATCTAGAATCTCGTGGAGTCCAGCCTACATCTCTCCTCTTTCTTCCAGGCCTTCCCCAGTACACTCTGGTCACTAAAACTTTAGAAACAAAATATTTCTAAATATATTATCGAGACCGCTGACATCCAACATTTTCCTGTATGTTGTTACACTTTAGGAAAGTGTCACAATTTATAGCCCTCTTTGCAGCAGTAGATTTTCTAACAGGAATTTGTGAATTCTTTCAGAACAGTTAAAGA
Organism: Delphinapterus leucas; assembly: GCF_059928025.1. Classification (NCBI taxonomy): domain Eukaryota; kingdom Metazoa; phylum Chordata; class Mammalia; order Artiodactyla; family Monodontidae; genus Delphinapterus; species Delphinapterus leucas. The sequence continues at coordinate 4,135,092 of NC_143138.1, read as the reverse complement.
GCAAGCTCTCCTTTAATAAAGACAGAGGAAGACACATTCATTTTCCAGTGAGGCTGAAATTCAGAAGACTTCAACAATCAAATCCTATTCCCTAGAAACCCTAATGTGTACCATGAGGCGAGCAATGTGTGTTCCAGGTTAATTGGAGAGAAAGGATCTTTCCCTTCCGTCGTCGCTGCAGCTAAATGAGCCCTGCATTGCAAAGCCTCGTTGCTCTGCGTTTAAAAGCCAGAGTTCTCAACTCTAAGAAACTGCTTGGCTGTGTTTAATACTCTGGTTGCTTCAACTTGCTTGGCAGTCGGGGCATTTGAACGTGAATGATTGGAAAGGAGGAAGCGGGAGCAGGGGCGGGAAGTGTTCTCACAGCAGCATCTCCCTGTGATGTTTTTCGGGGCTTAACCAGCACCTGCTCGAGCACCTGCACCGCACCCCGCAAAGGGCCCGGGTAGCGCTGCAGCCACGGACCTCCGCGCCCTTTGCCTAAGCTGACGGTCCTGGCTGACACCAGGTCGGTGCTTTACGGTCAGGCACAAGCCAAAAGTAAACCTTAAAATCAGTATTTATTCTGGCGTTTTAGCTGTGAAGTCGTTTTCAAGAAATTAACCTAAAAATGCAGTCGTACCTTCCCTTAAAAGCCAAAATCAAGAACAGTGATGCTAAAAAGAAAAGAAAAAGAAAAATCCCTACTGTTCTTACTCCAGAAATGTGTTAATATGGAGTACTTGCTTTTCATTTAAATGCTTTACCATGTACGTTTCATTTACAAGCCATGTTTTCATACATAAGCAACGTCTCAGCCTTTGGGGAAATATAAGTTCTTAAAGGAATGTTAAATATACATATATGCTCTATGTAAGACAGTAGTCTTACACTGCTGTAATATAGGGCATATTTAATAGTATATAATAGTCATTTAAATGTATATGCATAAGGACAGAGATGCAGTGCCCTCTGCTGGAGCGAATTCAACTTGACTAACCTCTCCGTTGGGATAGTTAATTTACCTTTCCTTTAAGTGACTGTCAACGCCAGAATATAAACCCTAATGGTAGTGATTCTTCGTGTCTGGTGATTCCTCCCTGGCTTATACTAGCGACAAGCAAAACGCCCTTACACGTGCGGTTTGTCTTAATGATGCTTCCTTACTATGCCTTGTGTTCCATCCCTCATGTTCAAAAAGGCTATTCAAGTTTACTCTTAAGGTGCACTTGTGTTACCATGGAGGACAGTGCACAGCACAAAGTAAGGGGAAATCTGACTGATTAATTTATTTGAGCCATCTAAGCAAATAATCCCGACTCTGTAAGTCCCAAACCAAATACAGACTTTCTTTAGTATGTGCTATTTGAACTAATCAGATGTAATTTTAAGAACCAGAGAGATGTGGGTTCAATCACAATATCCATGTTAAAAATGCTGGACAATTCAAGGCATTAGGCAAATTGAGAAGTACTGGTTTAAAAGCAACATTTAACAGACAACTTAAATAATACAGAAATCATCATTTTGAATAATTTGTTCTTGAGTAGTCCAGAGACCACATGGACAAATCTGCTTTCTTACATGGATTCAAACCGCTTATATGGATTTTTGAAAATTGGGAATAATAATGAATTTAGGAGATTGTGGGCAATGATTAAAAATAATAGAAAAGATTATTTTAAAATAAGAATAGTTTCAACAACTCCACACACTACAATTTAACATGTATGCAACATTGAGGGACAGCTGGAAAGCAGAGGGATTCTTAAAATATTGGGTCTACCATTGTGCTGTAAGAGTCTTCACCATGGCAATGTTTCCTTCTCCAGAGGAAACCCATGTCCTGACCTGAATCTCATCTCCTGGCTACTGAGTGCAAAGATCCACGTAGTTAACCCTCCACAGATTTTCAGAAGCTGGACAGAGCTTGTTATGGAAGTTCACAACCTAGCCAAAATAAGTTAGCTGGAAAATCTGATGCCTGTTTCCTCGGTGAAGGAAATTTAAAAAGAAGATATAGCTTTCAACCTCTGCCGCAAAGAAACATGGGAGAGGAATTTTCTAGAGCCTCTTAGCCAGTCCTAGTAGTAACATGGAGAAGAACTTCGTGGACTGGTCCCAAAAGAAGAACCATGGCTTACCCCACCCCCCCCACCCCACCCAGGTTTCCCGGGGAGTCTCAGGCAGCCACATGGGCTATTTTAGCTCTGCTTCAACCATCACATGAAAGTGTTTATTCTCCTAAGAAGCTCACTTCTGTCCAAGGTCAAAATGGTGAGGAGAGGCCATGAACTGCTCCCTTTGTGTGCTTCTCAACCTACCATAAATACAGGGATCTCCTCGTGGACCTGTGGAAATTTTGTATCCACGGCTGCCCCCGGAAACTCTGGTTCAGTGAGTTTGGAGAAAGGCCCAAGAATCTGCATTTTAGCAAGCAGCCCAGGTGACTCTGGTACAGGTAGTCCTTGGAACATGTGTTAGAAACGCTGCTTGAGGAAGTGAAGAAACGTATATTTTGCCAAATGCACTGACATCTTAAGATCTTCTCTTTATGAGCGTCCATCTTTTAATGAGATCCTCATGTATTAAGAACACCCTTGTATTCATCTTTGTCCTTACATAAATAGTATTGTAATAAATGTAGCGATTACTTTGAGATTCAACCTTATAACTAGACACCTGAGACCCTTCTTAGTTCCAGACTAGCCCCCTGCTGTGCTTTGTATTTTATGCACCAGCTTCAGGAACCGGGTTTTCTGCTCCCTTCTTAAAACTGTCTCCATCTATTCTTTCTGGCCAGAGTCCTCTTCCTGCAGCACTGCAGTAGAAGCGATCTCATTGCCTCTCTCCACCTATTCTGTCTCTTAAAAAGTGCACGAGACATTTCAGGTTTTCCTTGGAGGTTTATAGCAACCAACAATGAGGGAAAGACAAGGGGAAAATAAATGTGGGCATAGAACTAGAGAGAAATCTCACAGTCTCATATAAAAGTTACCCCCAAAATTCAGGTTTTGTTTTTAGCAGCTATTGACTCTACAATGGCAATACCTATTTTTTTATTTTAACATTTTTATTGGAGTATAATTGCTTTACAATGTTGTGTTACTTTCTGCTGTATAACAAAGTGAATCAGCTATACATATACATATACATATATCCCCATATCTCCTCCCTCTTGCGTCTCCCTCCCACCTTCCCTATCCCACCCCTCTAGGTGGTCACAAAGCACCAAGTTGATCTCCCTGTGCTATGTGGCTGCTTCCCACTAGCTATCTATTTTACATTTGGTAGTGTATATAAGTCCATGCCACTCTCTCACTTTGTCCCAGCTTCCCCTTCCCCCTCCCCGTGTCCTCAATACCTGTTTAATTCCTTCCTTCCTCCCTTCTGTCCTTCCTTCCTTCCTTCTTTCTTTCCTTCTTCCTCCCTCCTTCCCTCTCTCCCTTGCACAAACTTGTATTGATTGGCACTATGGGCTTGAGGACACATTCCATACATACTCCACAAGTGCACCAAAGTACTGGGAAAGCACCAAAGAATGGAGGTTTCTAAGCGAGCCTTCACTGAGAGTTAACATGAGAAGAGCCTGGAAGAAAGCGGAATTGACTGAGCAGATTGTGGGGAAAATAAATTCCCTTCAGCAGAGAGAAGAGCCCCACACAAGGCCACAGAGGCTAAAACATGTCATATTCTGAGAAGCGAGCAGTTCCGGGAAATTGGAATGGTAGGCAGGACTAACTCATGAAGGACCACATGGGTCGTAATAGTGACCATCTTATAAACCATGTATAAATGACCACACAGAACTTTTATAACCTATGAAATTTTATAAATCTAAAATCTAAGGTCCAAACCAAGTTGGGCAAAAGGAAGAGACAGGCCTAGTAATTATTACTTCGGGATAGCAGACATAAACTGGGCTGTCCGAGACAACCCAGAGGGATGGCCACTCTAACCGTAGGGTGTCCTGGCTCGGGTGATAAAGTCCCTTGACTCGTGTCTTCCTCCTCTTGGGGAGAAAGTCTTCATCTTAAGAGCTTCACCCCCTTTAGAATCTAAACACCAGGAGTCCAGCTACTTGGAGACAAAACCCAGATGCACTAAGTTCTTTTCTTCACAAAGAAAAGCTCTCCTAGGTATTTCCTCAATTTAAAAAACAGTAGCCTCTTGAAAGGCAGGATGGAATCTTTCAAGGTACTGTTGATGACATTGACCACAATGTGACTTATTTGATCAACCGTTTTTTTTCCTTCTTCAATGATAAATGACAAGACGGATTTAGTTACTACATCATCTTAAAGCTACAAGGTGTGTGATTTCTTAAGTACAAAGAATTCCTTATATGTTTATGAAAAGGTTCTGCGTTTCACATTAAATCAGAGTTTCTACAATATACTGTCTTGGGGCTCTAATAGTACTCACCTAATATTATCAATATCATCAAGGGAGCCAATGAGAAAGTCAGTTCCTATTTCTTCTAGCTAGGAAACAGGGGCTGTGAGTCATTCTTGGGCTGGAATAGTACATAGGACCTTCCAGCTGCCACATGGGCCCATTCATTTTTCTGCTCATGAACAAAAAAATCACAAATGAAAACAAGTGTTTGGCTTTGCTCCGGGATTTAGAATGAAATATCTTTATCCAAGGACTAAAGAGTCTCCGTAGCAGACGTATTGTGATGTTGTTTCCCCTTTGAAGCTCTTAATCCTTTTTGCCAGTGAGACCAGATGTGGCCTAAACGAACCACATTAGTCAGATCCCACTCAGGGCCATGTCAATGGGGAGTTCAGCTCTGGTAATGAGAAATTACAACTGTCTGTGCATCTCTCTACAAAGGTCACTTGGTCCTGTTCTGACAAATAATATTTGTGCAGCCAATTATAAGAGGTGCTCTAGAAACCAGGGGATCTTGTTAATTTGCATACACAAGGTCTGGAGTGGGACCTGAGAGTCTATATTTCCAACAATCTTCTAGGTGATGCCTATGCTTCAGGTCCACAGACCGCACCTGGAGTACCAGGGGTTTAGAACATATTCAGAAACTAAGACAGCAGTGTTTCTGAGCTGTTTCAGTGGTGACAGAGACATCAAGCCAGAAAAATTAAGATGTTGAATCATTCCGGAATATCCGAGAGGTGCGGCGATCTCTTTTTGCACCCCACGTCCCTTAGAACCACGTGTGGGTCACGAATCATCACAATTCCTTACACAATTGTTCAGGAGAGTCTCATTTTGGATTCTCACCAAGGCTACTCATAAGCAAATTGATAACAACGCAGTTTACCTGCAGCGTTGGACTTGCCCGTATTCAGTACCCTTTTCCCATTTCATGGTGCCCAACCCCTTCCTCTTCATCATCCCTTCCCCCCGGCCCTAACCTCCCACCTTCATCTGAATTGAGGACTTCTCAATCCTGACCCCTAATCCCCCTCCCCACAAAAGCATGTTTCAGGAGGAAAATCTAACTCATTCATGTGTAAGTAATGACAGCTGAATGAGGTATTAGCTAAGCTAAGAGGATGACTCTCTAGAGGTAGAATCCCAGACACCTTCCAGAGGGAAGAAAGCAACAGCTGGGAGCATGAAGGCCTTTCCAGCAGTAGAGTCTGGGGCCGCCCTGAATGTGCATCCCCGAGTCTCCTTCTAGACCTTCCTGTGGCCTAGAATCCCTCACACCTACCCCGGAAGAAGCCTCTTCTCCAGAGTGGTCCTAGAACTTGGCCTTGGGCCACTATGGTCCAAGCAGACCCCAGGCCAACACCTCAGGATTCGTTTTGTGAGGGCATCTGATGCCCTGTTGGATATTATATTCCTGTTACTGAACCCAGATATCTAAATGGGAATTTTCAATCTCAGATTTATTTATTTATGTTTACCAAGTTGCCTGGGTGGAGTTAGAAAACCCCTCTAAGTGAAATCTTCTAACTCTAGAACGTCAGATTTTGCTGTGACTGAAAGAAGGAGGGCCCTCTATTTATTCTTCATCTTTAGGTGCATTACTTTTGTCAAATGTCTGCAAACTGGGGGAAGCAGGAACAAACGGCTGACCTCTGTTTCCTCGTCTCCCTCCTCTCTCTGTGTCCTACAGGGCACGCCTCTGTCTCAGCTCAATGGAAAAGTACAGTGATTCTTGTATCACATGGGCTGATTTCTTGAGTTAAATTGCTAGGGCTGAGTCACGGGGGCCAAACTAAAAATGCTTCTTACCATAGGTTGCCCAATCTGTCCACCACGTCATTTACGAAGTAAAGAAAATATTGAATTAGGATACACAAGGACTATGAATCCAGATGTCCAGCTGGTAGAAAGATCGTAATGAGAAAACAGAGCTGACCTCTTTCAGCAAAGCTAGGAAGTGGCAGGGGATGTGAGAAACAGCTGCTCACTGTTGGCAGCTCAGCGAAGGGCAATGTTACGGAATGTCAGAAAGCGGCATATCTCATTGCCGTTCCTCTACTGCCCTTTAATGATTCAGGAGCAGAGCCATCTTTAACGACACTTGGCTTGCTGTCTGGTTTAAGGGCGAATAAAATGTCCTCGTTTCGTCAGCCTTTCCAGAGAAAGAGATAATGGTCAAAATGTGTCCTTCTCGTGTGCCACTTGAAAATCCTTTTATCTAGAGGGGACACAGGAACGTTCCCCTCCTCCATCTTTGCCTATGAAATAATTCCTACTTTGCTTTGAGGACATCTACTAAGATATTTTTAGATCCCACTTCTACCACGGCATCTAAATACTCTAAATAATGTGGATCATAGTTCTAGGCTATAATACCAAGTTAAAGCACAGAGAATTTTCACTGCCAATAGCCCTCACTCGGGCTTTCCTAATTCAATAGTGAGTAAACTTCATTATCATGAATTGTAACATATTCATTTAAAATGAGCTCTGTTCTTGAAAGTGTCCTCACCACAAAAGTCATAAAGATATTTCCTCACAGTTCAGCTTTGTATGCATAGCATGAATAAAGAGTACTTAGTGATTAATCATATCTGATCAAACTCAAAGTAAACCAACTAACAAGTTGTTAAATAAATCACTTATAAGGTATACCTCTTATAACTTTTACCTAATGTTGACTAGACACAGGTTCAACGGAAGAATCTCACAGGTTCTTTAATTGATGGCCTTTATGTCAGTATGACGCAACATATAAAGTGTCTTATGGGAAGTGCATTGTGTTTATGAAATCATTTATTTTCATGCAAGATGCTATGATTTTGAGACACCTGGCTTGTCAATATCAATTCTGAAGTGCATCACAAACAATTTGTCACATTTAATTATTAAAGTACTTGGATTTTTAAGTAATTTGCCTTTTACATTGGCCACATTTATAAATTACCATTTGTATGTGCATGTGTGTGTGTGTGTGTAACCCTAATGCCATTACTCCCATTCATATTCCCTCTGAATTGTTCGAGAGAGAGAGAGAAGGGTGATGTTGGAGAAATAACTATTAAGTCAAAACTGAGTATCACCAATGGTAAGCAACCACTGTAAATGCCACCAATAATACTTCCAAGTGAGGTCCTCTAATTACCTATCTCATCCATCAGGGCATCTCCCACCAGCCTGTTCCTTGCTGGTACATCCCAAAGGAAACAGCTCTGGAGCTGCTCTCACAGCCCCACATCTGAGGGAGACTCAGACCGTGGCCTCCAAAAGCTGCCTGCCACTGCTGGGCACATGGAAGGGAAAGAATCCCATCAGGAAACCAGACAGTCATTCACATAACTACTGATAGAGACTACACCACCTCCCAAAACTTACCAACCTAGATGATAATCTTAAAGGTACAAACATAAAATATCTGAGTCATCAAAACAATTTGCTCCCACCAAAACCGAATTAAAGCAGTAATGGACAGAACTTCTAAAATATTCCAGATTGAGCCCTCAGTGAGATTTGAGAAGTTTGGGAAGACAAAACAAAATCAGCAGAGGAAAAGTATGAGAACAAGAACAAACTCTTGGGAATAAAAAGCAGATGGTATGATTTTCCACCTAAAAAAATCAGAAGGGCTGACTAGAAAAACTTTTTAAAGCCATACTTTTTGGTAAGTTGTTGAGTTGAGGTAATTATAGAGCTTTTTTAATCTCCCTGAATACCCCCTCCCATCATAAAAAAGAGAAACTAGAATCATATAACCAATAAGCCACAGATAACATCGACGACAAAAGTAGACGATATGATATTCCCAACAACCTCAAACAGGAGGAGCAAGGAGGGGACAAATAGGGCCACAAGATCCATGCAGTATCAGCCACTGTGCAGAAGGACACAGAAGGAGATAACAGGGTGTCTGTCAGTCTCAGAACAGAAGAACCCCACAATTGCCAAGAATTTTACATCAATCAAACTGACATTGAAACATGAAGTCTGCAGAGAAGCTGTTGTGGACATTCAAGAACTCAGGAATGTGTTCCCATGATCCTTTCCTGGAAATCCACAGGAGAATGAGCCACAATCAACCAAAGTGAGTTGAGAGGCCTTGATGAGGGGACTGGAAGGAATATAGGCACCACGGGATTCAAACAGAAAATATCCACATGTGGGGAACTCGACAGAAGAAGAGGGCAAATTTGTCAGCAACTACAACAAACAAAGAAGTGGGGTGAACCTATAAATTAAAAGACATATGTGACATATCAGATAATTACAACATGTTGGAATATGTTACAGCCTGATTCCAATAAACTTTAAAAATAAAGACAATGGGGGGCTTCCCTGGTGGCGCAGTGGTTGGGAATCCACCTGCCAATGCAGGGGACATGGGTTCAAGCCCTGGTCTGGGAAGATCCCACAGGCTGCAGAGCAACTAAGCCCATGCACCACAACTACTGAGCCCACGTGCCACAACTACTGAAGCCTGCGTGCCTAGAGCCGGTGCTCTGCAACAAGAGAAGCCACGACAATGAGAGAAGCCTGTGCACCACAACGAAGAGTAGCCCCCACTCGCCACAACTAGAGAAAGCCCGTGAGCAGCAACAAAGACCCAACACAGCCATAAATAAATAAGTTTATTTATTTTATAAATAAATAAAATAAAGACAATGGGGAAATGTAAATACTGGACATTTAATGATATTAAGAGACTGTTGTTAATATTATTTAGGCATGCTAATGGTATTGTAGTTATACTCTTTTTTTAGAAAGGAGACTGTATCCTTTAGAAATGTATAATGAAATGAGATATCTGGTAATTGCTTCAAAATAACCTGAAGTTGCTGGGGACTGTGCACGTGATACAGATGGAATGGGATTGGCTGTGGGATGATGCCTGTTGGGACTGGGTGATAGCAACACAAAGATTTATTGCATGTTGCCTTTAGTTCTGTGTATGTTTGGAATTTTCTATATTAAAGGCTATAATAAAAATAGATAAATTTATAAAACTCAGAGACAAATAATCACAAATAATCAGTTGGGTGATATTATGAGAAAGGGAGTCAGCCATCTTAATAGCAACAAAGAATATATAAAGTAACTAGAAATTAACTTAAGAAGTAGAAAAGACCTATAAAGGAAAAACATAGAAGGCTCAATCAATAAAGAGACATTTTATTCTCCAAATGGAAAGTCAACATTTAAAGATTTTTCCACAAATTTATCTATAAATTTAATACAACTCCAATCAATATTTAATAAGATTTTTTGAACTAGACTGATTAGTTATAAAGTTCACCTATAAAAGAAAAGAAAAGAAAAGAATGAGAAAATTTTAGAAAAGAATTAAGACGAGAGGATATTTGCCTTACCAGTTAACAAAATACATTGCAGTATTGGAGAAATTAGAGCAGTGCAGTGCTGTTCTGGCCTGGACAAATCAATCAGTGAAATAGAATAGAGATTTTGGAAACAGACACAGTCATTTATAAGAATTTATCGTAGGGTAAAGATGGCATTTCAAATCAGTGGGAAAAGGATGGATTATTCAATAAGCAGTGTTGGGACAATTGGATCTCCTTTTGAGAAAGAAAGAATGTTAAATTCAATCCTCATGATAATAATTTCCAGATGTTAAATATATAAATGTAAAAATTAAAACTATCAAAATATAAAAAATATGATAAATTATGTTTATAATTTTAAAAGATGGAAAGCTCTTCTTATCAAGACACTCTACAGCTTTAAGGTCTCTATGTACTGATATGGAAAGGACTCCAAAATGTACTATTAATTTTTTTTTAAAAAGGTGCAGAATGATGTGTATCATTTTATACCTTCTGTGTATAAAAGAAGGGAAAGTTGACATCTATATTATCTATATATGTATTTGTTTCTATACACAAAAATAAACTCTGGAAAAATACATAAGTCACTAATAATAGTAGTATCTGTCACAGTTGGGCAGTAAAGTCACTGAATGGGGGTGCACAGGGGTGGGAAAAAGATTTTTCACTGCACAGCTTTGTTTTATTTATTTTGAATTTTTGAATTATGTGAATGTACTTCTCATTTCAAAAGTTATAGAAATAAATACAATGAAAAAAAATTTTCATAACAGATACTATAAACAAATTGAATAGACAAATGACAGAGGAGAAAATGTTTGTTATCTAGATGACAAAGAGTTAAACTCCTTAATAAATATAACGCTCTGTAAACTAAAGAAGGGAAAAAATAAACACCAGAATAGAAAAACAAAACAAAACAAAACAAGCAAAATGTATAAACAATTTACTTTCCAAAAAAATAACCCGAACAATGCTTGAAGCCTTCGAGAAATTCAAAGTCAAATGACAGGTATTTTTGCCTTTCGAATCAGCAGATTGGTAACACCGGGTCTAAGGCACCATCATCCCCGTTGTGGAAACAACCAGAGCCCTGTTCATTCCCTAAATTTGTTCTCATCCTCTGTCCACCCATTCTTCACACTGCAGCCACCATGGGCTTTAGGAATGTAGATTTGATCTTGTGTCTCTTACTAAATTCCTCCAATGGCTCTCATTGCTCTTAGAATAAAATCCAGATGTACTACCAGGCCCTGCGCTAGCTGGCCCCTGCCTGCCTCGGTGGCCTCCTCTCCAACTACTCCACTTACTGGTGATGAAAAGAATGTGGTAGCTCTGTATGTATTGACATGGAGACTATCCATGCTGTGTTGCTAAGTTTTAAAAGCAGGTTACAGTATGATCCCATTGAAAAAAAAGAAGATTTAGACATGATAGATAGATAGATAGATAGATAGATGATAGACAGATAGATGATAGATAGATGATAGATCGATCGATCGATAGATAGATAGATAGAGTTAAAGTATATATATCTCCTAACTGTTCATCGTGTTTTATTTGTAGGCTGTGCTTATGTAGGGGTGAAGTCATCTTTCTTCATTATATACTTTGTCTTTAGATTATGCAATAAACATGTACTGTGTTTTATAATAAAAACAACAAAACATTTAATTCCAATATAAAAATATATTTAGGGATTATGCATTTTTGTAGTGCTTCTGAGTTGCAATTTTATAGTTGATTGTGTTTGATTTTTCTGTTGACCTAAAGAGGAGTGTGACTGTAGGTAAAGAAACATAGGTACGTCCGTATCTTCAGGGCGCATGAGTGAGAAGGATGCTATGAACATGCTGGTCAGTCACGTGCCAACTGTTACTTCACGATCAAAGGTAGACAAATAAATAATATTATAATAAGAGTATTTTGAAAATTAATAAATCCTCCTGTAATTTTTGCATGAAATAACTTTTTTTGTTCTTATTCTTTAATAGCACATACTTTCTAGTTTGTTAAAATTACTTATGGAGTGACACTCTGGAAGCATGAAGACTCTTTTCAGAAATTCAATCATTTTTTTTTCAAAATTAGATGAGCAGGGCTTCCCTGGTGGCGCAGTGGTTGAGAGCCCGCCTGCCGATGCAGGGGACACGGGTTCATGCCCCGGTCCGGGAGGATCCCACATGCTGCAGAGCGGCTGGGCCCGTGAGCCATGGCCGCTGATCCTGTGCGCCCGGAGCCTGTGCTCCGCAACGGGAGAGACCACAACAGTGAGAGGCCCGCATACCGCAAAAAAAAAAAAAAATTAGATGAGCAATATTTTCTTTGTAAAAGGACAAGTTTTGAGATCTCGAAAAGGCTAATTCATTATTTACATGTTTATACCATATATTTTATGAATGCCATAAAAATGTAATGTTATTTGCCTTACTTCTCTGCAACATTCTGTAGGGATTCATCAAAATCCAGAAATATGCATGGCAATGTGTGATACCACCATCGTGGGTACACAAGTAAGAGAGGAAGAGGGATTTAGAACTGCTGCTCGTCTAGCAAACAGAGGTCAGCTATACATTTGGCACCTTGACCTTAGTACCTGTTTAAGTGATGGAACACCAAAATTCTACAGCTCCTTTCCCTCCGTCAAAATATAGTCATAATGCCAACATGCTGCATCTAAGCATTTACTTCAAAGATCCTCAGAAAGAATACACATTGGGTAATTACTCAGAGAGATAGGAGGGTCGTGCCCAGAGAGGGGCCCTTGATCTGACCTTAGTAAGGGACCTGGTGATGGAGCAGCTCCCTGTAGACACATGGAAAAGGCACCGTTGACGTGTCATGCTCCAGATTCTGATACCACCTTCCACCTGTCCAAATACCTACAGTGTTGACAGTGACTGTCCTGATTGCCAATAACCATAAATCTTAAGTAACATGACTTCAGAGCTTAGGAAGGGCACAGAGTCATTTAAAAAATATCTCTGCCTGCTAGTATTAAAAATAACTTTATGAAAGAAACATAGGACTTTACGCATTGTGTTTTCTCACAGCTGTCTGTATCATTTCTCAACTAATATTCCATTCCTCCTGAAAATGTCATGGGCGATTGTTTTGTTACTAACACAATTTATTTTCCACCTCCTTCAGCTGCTTATAACTCCTGAGAGACAATGGCACAGGGAGAGTATATTTTGTTTTGGGGCTTTTGTGTTTGTTGTTTTTAAAAATGAGGCCATCTCCAGCGGTGATGGTGAGGGGTTTTGTTTGTTTCTTTGTTTGCTTGGGGGTTACTTATTTATTGGTTACTCTTTGTCCTTCCTTTTACCTCCCTTTTGACACGTGTTGCTTGTCTGAACAGCCCTCTGCAGTATCTCAAATCTCCTGATAGATGGACTTCGATCAGCTGCTCTCCGATAGCAAAGGTAAACAAGGGAACCCCCAATTTAGGATTCAGTCTGCACACAGAATCGCAATGGCCTTCATTTGTAACTTCCTCCGTCTTCAGCCCCTTGCCTGACTCAGCTCGTTGAAAGATCTCCGAGTGCTCTGAACGCTCCAGCATCATTTGTCATTGGTGTGGGCTGCACGTGATCCGCTCCGAGCAGCACCTGCTGGCCTATGACTTGGTGCAGCGACGCTCCAGCACCCATGCTGTGCTCAGGGTCCACCCACAGGGTCCTGTGAATCCCACCCGCCTTTGGTCCCCACATCTTCAAGTCTTCAGTCTGTTTGGATGTCCATTTGGGTCCACTCAAGATATCCAGTCTTCTTGCACATGGACCCTTAAAGACACAAATGCTGGACCTCCCCCACATTTCCTTGCCTCTGAAACATGATGGGCTCCCCTGAGACTGAAAGGAGGGGAAAATGTAACATCCACACACCCTCCCAGAGGTGTTCGTCACCCAATACACAAATCTCTCCCTCTACTCCAGGTTACTTTCAGCCGGGTATGGGCCTTGTGGATCCCCATCAGCCACAGGGGATGCTAGAATATCCTGAACCAGCCCAGGGTACAAGGGTGCAGGTGGAGGTACCTCACTACTAGCAGATTAAATCACAATTCCCTTCCCCTCTCACCTCTTTGGCCACAACGATACAAGGACAAGTGTTTCCTTAAACCGCAGAGGGTGGGAGAAAACATGCCCCTCACAGCCCTCCTACACTGCTGTCCACCCTGGCTCATTCTTAGCCTGACCAGTGCAGGACAACGCAGCAAGAGCCGCTGCAGCCTCTCCAGCTTGAGAGCACGGTGAAAGGAGCTCTTACGTGTTTTTTTACATGTATCCAGTTGACCTTTGAACCATGATGAGGTTAGAAGCACCGACTCCCACGTGGTCAAAAATCTGCGTACACCTTATAGAAGGCCCTGGTGTCCGCAGCTCAGCATCCACAGATTCTACCAACAGTGGATCATGTGGTACCAGAGTATTTACTATTTTAAAAATCTGTGTGTAAGTTGACCCGCACCCTCGCTGTTCAAACCCTGTTAATCAAGGGTGAACTGCAGTTTCGGCCAATCCATTTCCCAGTCCTCAGTTTCCTTTTTCTTTTAATAAATTTATTTATTTATTTATTTGTGGCTGCACCGGCTCTTTGTTGCTGAGCACGGGCTTCTCACTGCGGTGGCCTATCTTGTTGCAGAGCACAGGCTCTAGACGTGCAGGCTTCAGTAGTTGTGGCACGTGGGCTCAGTAGTTGTGGCTCATGGGCTCTAGAGCGCAGGCTCAGTAATTGTGGCACACGGGCTTAGTTGCTCTGTGGCATGTGGGATCTTCCCAGACCAGGGCTCAAACCCGTGTCCCCTGCATTGGCAGGCAGATTCTTAACCACTGCGCCACCAGGGAATTCCATTCCTCAGTTTCTTCATCTCCAAAATAACATAGGTGAGTTAGAATAAACGGTCTTTAATATCATTTCCAGCACCACCCACATGGACCTTTCTGTGGGTGAAGATGCTGTGTGTGGTCACAGGACCCATTTCTGGAAACCTACTGACCAACATGCAAATCAGGTCAACTCAGCTTATGCATTGACTCCAAGCTCTCTGTTGTAATAAGTGAACAATCTCTATTATTAGATTTTTTGCTGCATATCTCTAATGCTAAGTTAACAGATATTCGTAATTTCCAACTTGAAGCACTACAAAATCTTGATATTGTCAGAGGGAAAGTACACTCAGTTTAGTTTTGCTAGACTTGAATATAGTCTTTGGAAAATCAGTTCTGTCATCTCTTTCCCTATCTTACAAGAATGTTCTATTCCAAGTGTTCTGGAAAACAGCTAGTTTTCCACAAATAAGTTAACCCGTACTTCTGTCGGTGATGCAATTAGAACATTCTGGCATTCTAGACTTATGCTTTTAAGACTACTTTTTGTTAATAATCTTTTCCTTTGTCAAATGTCAAGAATTATTAAACATTCATAAGAAACTCATTTTGATCCTTTGCCATAAACCGGCACTGGTCAGAATGGCCATCATCAAAAAATCTACAAATAATAAATGCTGGAGAGGGTGCAGAGAAAAAGGAACCCTCTTGCGCTGTTGGTGGGAATTTAAATTGATACAGCCACCTTTGAACCATGATGAGATTAGAAGCACCGACTCCCACGTGGTCAAAAATCTGCGTAAACCTTATAGAAGGCCCTGGTGTCCGCAGCTCAGCATCCACAGATTCTACCAACAGTGGATCATGTGGTACCACAGTATTTACTATTTTAAAAATCTGTGTGTAAGTTGACCCGCACCCTCGCCGTTCAAACCCCGTTAATCAAGGGTGAACTGCAGTTTTGGCCACTCCATTTCCCAGTCCTCAGTTTCCTTTTTTTAAAAATAAATTTAATTATTTGTTTATTTATGGCTGCACTGGCTATATAGCCTGTATCAGTTAGTCATTGGCAACAGCAGGCTACCTGGCAGGGAAGGTGGACAGAATCTCCCTACATCTGTGGACAAGGGGCTCCTGTTAGTGGTGGAGAAACTCCAGAAAGGGCTGCCGCCATGTGCTGTTAGCAGACAACAGGAGTTGGAGGCACCTGCCCAGTAAAGATGACATGGGCAGAGCGCCAACAGCATCTACTCCAGAGAGGCAGCCTGTGACTACCCCTGGTGCTGTGGGGATAGAGGGACAGTTATCCCCAAAGCCAAATCAAACACTGTACTCAAAATCATGGGAGAGCCTGAACACTACACAGTTTGGAACTTTCAGAGGGAATTCTTTTGAACGTAGGGAGAGAGGGTAACAATAAATTACCACCCTTGAAAACTGTCAAATTCTTCTACTGGTTTATTGATTCAGAAAATAGGTACTGAATGCTTAAAATTTGCTAAGCTAGACTTTGGGGCTATATAGATGAATAAGCCCTGCCCCCGCCCTTAAGCTGCTCACCATCTTGTGACGAGGACAGGTATTTGAACAGATGACAGTTGACTTGCGGGACGTGTAACGGTAGGGATATGGGAGCACCTACAAAGAAGGACTGCTACCTTATTCTATGTGTTACCCCGTTCCAGGTGCTTGAGATATACACACACACATCAATTGCCACAATGACCCTATCAGATGAGCCTTTTTTATACCCCTAGAGCATATGAGACAAATGAGACCCACAGAGATTAGTTGACCTGCCCAAGGTCACACAGCTGGTAAGTGATAGGTCGGATTTTCTAATTCCTGATGGATCCCCAAGTCCCTGCTTCTGACTACATGTGTGCTGTCACCTGTTAAGCTGGGAGGGCAGAGAGAAGGAGTAGGAAAAGAATCTCCTGATAATTTAACCTATGAATCCCAAACTGGGGGAGTCAACTGGGAAGGGAAAATGAGATGAATTCTAAGACTGAGCACAGTCTAAGCAACTGGCATATTTTATGAGCAATCTCATGGACTGCCTCACTCCAGTTTTGAAGAAGAAAAATAAGGTCATGTGCCAGCCTGATATGTCTTATCTGCTGAAGCAAGGTAAACCTCTTACATCCTTTTTTTTTTTTTTTTACTAAAATAAGGGAGACATATTATCACTGTGACTATCAAAGTATCTGTGAATACAGAAATGTTCATTATTTATACAGCAGCATAAATGCATTCAGCAATTTACCATACATAGCACCTGCTGAACAAACATTTCCCTTCCCCAAAGAGCTGAGGAGGGTACAATATAGGACAAAACAATGCAGGAAAAATACAATCTAGACAAATAGAAAGTAGTTTGTGGTCTATGTGGCCAGAAAGCTTCATGGAACAGAAGTCATACTCTGTTTAAAGTATTCTATGGTGAGACTCTATACATTGCATTTGTAAAATACGGATTTCCCTAATCAGATCTATCATTTTTACATGCTTCGGGAAACCAATTAAACCGTGTTTCAAAATCAGCTCTTTGGGAATCAAAGTTGAAGAAAGGGCATTGGTTTAGGAAATGGAGTTGAGAAGTGGATAGAAAAGACAAAAGGGGGTGTAAAAATTAATACAGAATTGGTCGTGATTTAGAAAGAATTTGCATAACTGGTTAGAGAAGGGCTGTTTGTCTTACAGAAATGTGTTTCTGGGTTGAGCAATGGTCAGAGCAAGGTCAAAAGGCCCTTTACAAGTTACTTACTTTTTTCTGTGGCCATAGATTTCATCTCCACAGTCTGCACAAGCAAGTCATAAATGTGGGTTGTGGATCACAAGAGGAAATGCACTGACAAGGGCTTGAAGGAGAGAGGTCATCTCTATTTTGGACAAGTTATTCAAATTAGCTATTGTGATGATGGTGATGAATCAAATTATTATTGGGGAGTTATTTTTAAACTGATAGTGCAAACGTTAAGTAATGCATATTATTTAAAATGGTGTGAATGTATCATTAAAATACCCATTGGCCAATTAATATTAAGGTGGCCATATAATTTATTGCCTAAGCCAGGACACTTTTGTTGATAAAAGGAGGTACTATTAACAATCACCCGAGTACATTATGGGCAAA
Source organism: Delphinapterus leucas (assembly GCF_059928025.1). Taxonomy (NCBI): domain Eukaryota; kingdom Metazoa; phylum Chordata; class Mammalia; order Artiodactyla; family Monodontidae; genus Delphinapterus; species Delphinapterus leucas. Next base: position 4,117,405 of record NC_143138.1, on the reverse strand, counting down.
CCATGAGTGTTTCAGGCAAATCTGGACCCACGGTCATCATAACTATTTGTGAGCCATGTACAAAATGAGGAAATGGCCAGGTTACCAAGAAAAATCTGTGAAACCTGAACCTTCTTTATTCATCTTCAGCCTTCAAGGAAGTCATTTACCCTCCAGGAAGTATGATGAATACAAGCCTGCACTCCATAGAGCCTCCTGGATGGCAGCCAGAATTAGGTTTCAAACAAGTTCGAACAGTGAGTTTGTCCTTATCACCTACTGCATTTCTTAACCAGTTTCACTGACTTCAAAGAAGCTTTGAAGAAAAAAGAAGAACCTTTAAGATGTGTGTGAAACCCACAACTGAAAGGGCATTTTTGGCAGTATTTCTGGCTCACTGCTTAGGAAAATACTCCCTGGTGAATGTGAGTCAACATTTATCCACCCAGCAACTCTCTTCACTCTTCAACAGAAGAAGTCAATGGCCTTGTGAAACTACAGGCCAGTGTTCCCCAACATCACCAATATGAACATTTGGGGCCAGAAAACCCTTTCTTGGGGGTAGGGGCTGTCCTGTGCATTGCAGCGCGTTTGACAGCATCCTGGACCTCTACTCGCTAGATGCCGATAGCACCCTCCCCTGAGTTCTGACAACCAAACATGTCTCCAGACACTGCCAAGTGTCCCCTGGGGGCAAAATCACCCACAACTGAGAATCACTGGTGTAGACCATGACCTTTTTGTGCCATTTTATCTGCTACCAACTTGGCCCACACTCTAAATGTCTACAAATCCTTGCATCTTTCAGGTGGAAGGGATCTCAGAGGAAATAACTCCTCTCTTCCACATGTTTATTAAAGCATCTGTAATATCCCTGGCAGATGATCATCCAGATTCTGCTTGGCTCTTCCAACAACAGGGAGCTCCCTTCTTCGTGAGACAATCTGTTGAATGGTTGGCATGTTGAGTATGAGAAAGTTCATTAATGCTGAGCCTAAATAAGCTTCCCTCCTCTCATCCTAACTTCACCCAAGGAGCTCTAAGAAGGGTGTCTCCTCCCTCTTCTACCACACAGCCCTTCTGATGTGTGGATTCTCCTTTCTTCCCAGAGAAGCCTCTCTATTTCCTTCCACAATACCTCCCTTAAACAACCCACCAGTTTATCTCTCTGCCTCAAGACTTTCCCAATAATCAAAATGATGGTGGTGATGATGTTGGTGATGGGGGTGATGTTGGTGATGATGTTGGTGATGGGGGTGATGTTGGTGATGGGCGTGATGGTGTTGGTGATGGGCGTGATGGTGTTGGTGATGGTGGTGATGATGTTGGTGACGGTGGTGATGATGTTGGTGATGGTGGTGATGATGTTGGTGATGGGGGTGATGTTGGTGATGGGCGTGATGGTGTTGGTGATGGTGGTGATGATGTTGGTGATGGTGGTGATGATGTTGGTGATGGGGGTGATGATGTTGGCAATGGTGGTGATGATGTTGGTGATGGGGGTGATGTTGGTGATGGGCGTGATGGTGTTGGTGATGGTGGTGATGATGTTGGTGATGGAAGTGATGATGTTGGTGATGGTGGTGATGATGTTGGTGATGGAGGTGATGATGTTGGTGATGGGCGTGATGATGTTGGTGATGGTGGTGATGATGTTGGTGATGGGGGTGATGATGTTGGTGACGGTGGTGATGGTGTTGGTGACGGTGGTGATGATGTTGGTGATGGGGGTGATGATGTTGGTGATGGTGGTGATGTTGGTGATGGGGTGATGATGTTGGTGATGGTGGTGATGTTGGTGATGGGCGTGATGGTGTTGGTGATGGGGGTGATGATGTTGGTGACGGTGGTGATGATGTTGGTGATGGTGGTGATGGGGGTGATGATGTTGGTGATGGGGGTGATGATGTTGGTGATGGTGATGATGTTGGTGATGGTGGTGATGATGTTGGTGATGGGCGTGATGGTGTTGGTGATGGGGGTGATGATGTTGGCGATGGGGGTTATGATGTTGGCAATGGGGGTGATGATGTTGGTGATGGGGGTGATGATGTTAGCCATCATTTACTGAGTTCCTTCTATGTGCTATACGCTCTTTATCCATCACACTGCAGTCCAATGGACCAAGCATAGTAACTGCCCCAAACACAGTTGGCAGATTAATCTGAACTACGACTGCCACCATGTCATTCCCTACTTCGTGAACCTACCTTGGCTCTCTACTGCACAGCTCTCTCCCAGACTTCCAGAGCTCTTCCTCGGCTGTCTCCACTTTTGGAAGCCAGTAGACTTCCTCACTTTTCCCCTCTGAGAGTCCCCAATTCCATCTCCCCAGTCTCTTCACATCCCACCACACACACATTAACCCACAACTTCATACACCCTAATTCTTATTTCCCTGGAATTCCTCCTATTGCCTCTACACCCACGCAGACATTGTTCCTCCTTCAAAGCCAGGTAAAAGCCCTCCTTGATTTACTTCAATTCACTCACATTTCGAGTAGCTCCTTTTGCCAACACTGTGCCACCCACTAGGATGCAGAACTCAGACTGGCTCTCAGATAACTTGTGACAGAGGCAACGTTTAGTCACCAGTGAGACTCCTCAGCCTTCCCTCCTCTCACTTCCAGCCCACTCAAGACAACTTTGGCCAATTCAGAATCTTTCCCTACCTCATCCCCGAAAGAGAGTTCTACCTTTGCTCAGTTACCTTCAGGGGCTTTATGAGACAGAGTTAAGAGAATGGATAGAAAAAGAGAACCCGCATAGACAGAGAAAGGGAGAGAGAAGCCAGAAAGACAAAATAAAAGGTGTGGGTTGGTGTTGGGAAACGTAGGGGTGTTTGGTTTGAAAGGCTTTAGAGCAGCCACTGCTACCAGGGGCATTTAGGAAAGAGAGGAGACAGATTTCTGAAGAATGCCGCTGTAGATTATAACTTAGATCATCTTTCATGTTCTTCCCGAGACACAGGAAACATTTTTAATGACTTTTAGTTACTAGATTGTGCTTATTTGACTGCAACAGTATTAAAAAAAAGCCAGGGCTATGTGGTCCTCAGTTTATATTTGAGTTATATTTATAATCTAAACTGGGACTCTGGGAGGTACAAGGGGGAGCCACTTATAATTATTCTAGAATAACAGACATAAATGAGGACTGTGCTGGGCAAACCGGGATGTCCAGTCACCCTATTTATAATCATTATAAAATGTGGCAGGGCTTCCCTGGTGGCGCAGTGGTTGAGGGTCCGCCTGCCAACGCTGGGGACACGGGTTCGTGCCCCGGTCCGGGAGGATCCCACTTGCTGTGGAGCGGCTGGGCCCGTGAGCCATGGCCGCTGAGCCTGCACGTCCGGAGCCTGTGCTCCGCAACGGGAGAGGCCACAAAAGTGAGAGGCCCGCGTACCGCAAAAAAAATAAAAAAATAAAAATAAAATAAAATAAAATGTGACAAATAGAGGGATGAGATGTGCCCATCTTAGAAGCCCAAAGGATGAGTATCTTATCCAGCGAGTGGCAAGAGAGAGGAGAAAATGTCTGGAGAAGAAAAAGCCTTTCCAACTACAAGGGCCTATCGTGAACTTTCTCTTTTCTGAATTAAACATTTTATATCACCTAAATTACATCCTTTCTCATGTTAATTGTTCATTTTTTCCAGTGTTCAGAAAAGAGTAAAAAAAATGTAAACATCAGTCTTTTTATCACCAAAAGAGAAAAGAAAAGAGCATCAGTCTTCTGCACCTCACAATGCTGGGCAGTGTGGGAGATACAAAAAAAAAAAAAAAAGCGCAGTAAATACATGTGGTCTTTAGACTGGCGGATGTGCACCCATTTCTCAATTACTTTGTAATGGCCTCTGAGCAAATACTCAGTACTGACGCAAGAGTCTGATGTCGATGCTCTCAGGCAAGCAGGCAGACATTTCTGCTTTTGATTAATGGAGACTAGAGTGAACCTGAGTCTCATTTACCAGGCTTCCTCAACATCCCAAAACATCACCGAAGAGTCCAACACATCTATACACCTATATGCCAAGTCGGGGTAAACACTACTTGGCTTCAGCTTTGAAAAAGAAAAATGCTCATTGCACGCACCACCACTTTCCTCCCTCCACCCCCCATCTGCAGCTCTTGACATTATACTAGTCGGCTTCAGTAAAGAATTTCAAATGCTATTCTGTAACCAGTGGGCAGGGTCCAAGGGAAAATGGATGCTCTCTCTTATTCAGTTAAATTCAATGTGATGTAGTACCCAAGAGAGCGGAAAATCCACACTGCACACTGCCTTAGCAGCTCGCCTGGGGTGCAAGCAGCGTTCTGGCAGCGGGGGTACAGGTGCTGCAAAATCACCTCTTTGGGTCCTCCAGGGTGCAGATGGGGCGGCGAAGGTTGGGAAAGACCAGTGAAATGTGCTGGGGTAAATGCCCGGGCTCAGACAGGAATGCCATAGGCACGGAAGGGAGCTTATAGCCATCCAAAGTGGGTCTATTGATTTAAATGTCAAATGAACATTGACTTCTCGCTGACGAGTACAAGAATGTTCTCTCACCTGCCTAACCCGAGGTGGCACTTTCACTGGTCAGCTCCATCATAAATTACTTCTTGGCTATCCAATCTCCGGACGTATTGCTTAAGACGTATTTCTAGGATACAACCGGTTTTCCTGATAGCTGATATTTATTCATTCATCTATGCATGTATTTAATATAATAAAACTCAAGCAGGGCTTACCCTGGTGGCGCAGTGGTTGGGAGTCCGCCTGCCGATGCGGGGAACGCGGGTTCGTGCCCCGGTCCGGGAGGATCCTACGTGCCGCGGAGCGGCTGGGCCCGTGAGCCATGGCCGCTGAGCCTGCGCGTCCGGAGCCTGTTGCTCCGCAACGGGAGAGGCCACAGAGGTAAGAGGCCCGCGTACTGCAAAAAAAACAAACAAAAAAAACCCTCAAGCATTATATTAAAGGAAAGAAGGGGGAGGGGAGGAAGGAAGGAAGGGAGGGAGGGAGGGAAGGCAGGAGGAAAAACGTTTCCTTATAACCAATTCAGGCTGAAGAAAGAATCGTCAACAATTCATTGGGTTCCAAAGAATGACAGAAACTTGGATAAACTGCTGGTCAAATCGCACACCATCCCCATCTTCTCTCCACTTTAGTTTTTGAGAAACATAAGGGACTCCAATAAGACAGATCCTATTTTCCAACACAAATGTTATTAAGGAGTTCTGCTTCTAACCAAAACTGAAACACATACATTAATAAAACCACTTTCCTACTTTTCCGTTAGAACGCCATCATTGCCATCATTTAATGGAGACTGTAGATGTCATCTCAACTTCAGGCTCAATTCAAGGCAGATTCTAACTGGGAACAATCTGTCACAAGTTTCTGGTACATTTTATCCTGTTTTGTGACAAGACACTAGACAATTAGGCCAAAGGGTACAGGGAATAAAGCTCAGTAAAGTTCTAGGAATCTAAAGTATAATATGTCCTTTTATTCTGCTGCTAATAAACATTTTATTGTTGTTTGGAGAACATGTAAGTGGAAACAGTCATTTCCTTTCTGTCACTCTCCTGGAGATGGTAGTTACTTCTTCATGAGCAGAAACAAGAATTTCCTTTTAGCCGCTTGCCTGTGAACAAAAGCCCACTTAGCTATGCAGGCAGCATGCCTCTAAAAGACTGGGTAAGAGATTATCTCACGTTAGCTTTAGACATATTTCTTTGCTAAGAAAACATTTGTTCCCATAGCTGAAGTTGTATGCAATTTGCAGTCCCTTGTGGTTCCACAATTTAGAAATCAGTTCATGGGGGAAATACCCAAATCAATTTTCCAAGGCACTTATAATTACTGAAACGCTTTCTTTCTAACAATACTAGGAAGTGCCATATTCTAAGAAGATTAATCTCCTTGAAAACTGGAGTTGAATACAAGCTTTCTTTTTTAGGATTTCATCATGTTTGTGAAAATCCCCTCAAAATTTGCCACTTTTTTTTTTTTTTTTTTTTTTGCGGTACGCGGGCCTCTCACTGCTGTGGCCTCTCCCGTTGCGGAGCACAGGCTCCGGACACGCAGGCTCAGCGGCCATGGCTCACGGGCCCAGCCCCTCCGAGGCATGTGGGATCTTCCCAGACCGGGGCACGAACCCATGTCCCCTGCATCGGCAGGCAGACTCTCAACCACTGCGCCACCAGGGAAGCCCTGCCTGCTTTCTTAAACAGAATATGATGTGCATAAACTACTGTCCTTTGTGATTTGAAAGGCTGTCATGACCAATGCCAGATAAGTCCAGGGGGAAGAACTAAAATTTGGAAAAGAAGCAAGAGATCTATTGAATTCAATACTTGAAGCCTTACATGGGATCAGTCAGACCACTTTCTGACGTTGTCATACTCCTTCTGGTTCAAGTTTATAAAGTCTCTAGAGAGGAAGACATGAGCCTGAATCCCACGTGCTCCAGCACCCACCCACCCACTGTCACACAAGCTCATATATGCAGGGACATATGCAGAGGTGCCACACAAAACGAAACCATTCTGTTTACTATAACTAGAGGAGCAAACTCAAGCCCCACGGGGGCCAGGGAGGTGAAGTTAAATAAGAGAAGTACATTGGAGATACAGCAAAACACAGTCGCAGGCTGGGATGACCGGAGAGCCCATTGTCTGTCTAGAGGGGGAAGCTGTGCTCAATTCCAGCTCGTTGGGCCAAGAAAGGCTGCGGTCCCGTTGCTGCCAGCTTTCCTGACTTGCCAAGAGCAACTGGCACTCTAGATTGTTATGCGATCGCTCCCTGTTATTCAAATGCTGTGTAGAATACACAAAAATTATCTCAAGTCAAATGTGACCTGAGGGCCATCTTTTGTCAACACCTAGTAAAAGGCATTGGACTCAAGCTCTGATGTGGATACTACTTAATTTTTATAACTTAAATTGATGAGCTGAGTTAAGCTACGTGCAAGTCCCTAAAAATGTACTTTGTGTCTCTAGACCAAGACCTATATTAGGAATCAATCGACCCAGATCAGTCCTGTTGGTTCGGTCTCTTAATGTCTCAAGAATCCATCCATTTCTTTCCATCCTTTCTCGCCTGCCACCTCGATAGCTTCCTGCACAGACTCCCCGCCTCTTCCTGGCCCCATTCACTCCATGACCCACAGACCTCTTCTTTGTCCTGTCCAGACCAGGTCACGTTTCCACCCTCATGTGACACTGCCCTCCTTTGAAACCCTCCAATGGCTTCCCAGGGCTTCCCAGGGCTTTTAGAATAAAATCCAAATTCCTTAATGTGGATTGCTTGGCCCCAACCTCTGTCCAAACTCATCTGGTACCGCTGCTGTCCCCTCACTATACCCCACCTTCACTGGCTGGGTTCTTTGAGACTCTCACACATGCAAGTTCCTTCCCACCTCAAGTTTTATTATTTCTTTGCTCTCTGCCCAGCTGTTGCTTTTTCTCTTTCAGGTCTCAACCTAAATATCAACTGCTCAGAGAAAACCTCCATGATCGCTGTGGTGTCCCTCAAAAGGGCATGGTCAAGTCCTAACCCAGATACCTGTGAATGTGGAAATAGGGCCTTTGCAGATGTAACCAAGATAAGATGAGGTCATGCTGGATTAGGGTGGGTGCTAAATCTAATGACTGGTATCTTCATAAAGAGAGAAAGATTTGAAGACACAGAGGGAACATGACCACATGAAGACAGAGGCAGAGATTGGAGGTAGCTACCAGCCAAGGAATTCCAACGGTGCCAGCAACCACCAGACGCTAGCAGAGGACCCTTCTGTAAAACATTTAGAGGGGAAGGACCCTCTCGAAAAACTTTAGACGGAGCATGGCCCTGTGACTCCTTGATTTTAAGTCTCTAGCTTCCAGAACTGTGAGACAATAGACTTCTGTTCTTTTAAGCCACCAAGTCTGTGGTCATTTGTTATAGCAGCTCTAAGACACTGATACAATTATCCAATGTAAAGAGGTTCTTTCTGTTATAGCTCTTCTTTCTCACACCATGAGAAAGTGTGAGCTCCTTTCACAGTTTGTAATTATTCATAAGTTTGTTTACCTGTGTCTTTCTAGACCCTAAGACGCATGAGGTTGGAAACCAGGTCCATTTTGCTCCCCCAATACACCTAGATTGCACCTGTATTATGGAAGATGCTCCATAAAGGCTCCCTTAGTTTACTCATGGGCGTTAATACTTCATACTCTTTGGGGCTCTTAATGTGTAGGGTGGTTTGTCCTCAAACTGAATAGCCTCAGATTGTTGGCCTGACACCCACTAGTTCTTCTGTCCTCCCAGAATCATGGAATTGCTGTGCTGGAAAGAATCTTAGAAATCACCCCGCTCCCCACAACCACCAGCCCCCACGGGTTTTTCAGATGCGAAAGTTGTGCCTTCTGCATATGCAGCCAGCTGTCACTCCTTACAGCTGCCAGTATGTTCCTGCTTCTGAGCAGCGGCCCTACATTGGTTACCACGGCCTCGCCTGAGGGTCCGAAGGCAACTTTCCTTCACCTGCAGAAGCAAGCACGTGGCTTGTGACAGCTAGTCACTGCTCAGTGGCAGTTTTGTTTAATTAAAATAATAGAATTTTAAGCCTGGAAGCATCCTCCTTAGACATCATTTGAGTAAAGGTATGCCCTCATTTAATTATGTCTCAGTTATATACACTTTAAATGTGGTGAGATTTATTGCTGTGAATTACCCAATTATCCGCTCCCTCAAAATTCGCCCAGATATTTCTAAGCATTTCCCAAAGGGCCACCTCCAATGGGCCAGGGACATTCCCCTCAAATTCCCCTGTTCAAACACCATCCAGGGGCCTGCGGGGGCCCCAGGACAGCACTTGTGCCTCTTCTGGTGCCTTCTGTTCACCTCTTGAATCCTTCATCCCGAATGTGGGGCATCACTTCTCACAATACAGCTGTAAACTCTTAGCGAGACTTTCCTAGGATCAGAAGTGACGGAAGGGAAATACAACACAGAAAACAATACAAAACCACAACCGCAGCCCACAAATGTCCTAGGCTCTGCCTCACTCCAGCCTGCTTCCCGCAGTCAGAGTAGCTGGTGGACGTCCACCACGAGTGGAAGTACTTCAGCCTTCCCCATGCCCCAGTGGAGCTCTGGCCACAGAGAAGGCAGGAAGCCCTTCCTTCAGCTCACGCTAAAGCCCGCCTCACTTCCTTCTCCAAGACTGATTCATCCCAGGAATCCTGCTCCCTTGGGTGACCCACCCCCGCCAGCAGTGTCACGTCTGGCTCTATGGATTAGTTTGCTAAGGCTGCCTGCCGCAAGCAAGTATCGCAAACTGGGTGACTTAGAAGACAAAGATTTATTGTCTCAAGGTTCTGGAAGCTGTAAGTCTGAGATCCCAGGGTCATCGGGGTTGGTTTCTTCTGAGGAAGTACCTGTGAAGGAGACTGTTCTAGCTTCAGGTGGTTTACCGGCAATCTTTGGCATTTCTTGGTTTAAAGAGGCAACATCCAATCCTGACTCCATCGTTGCCTGGCTGCTGTCTTCATCGTCTTCTTTCTGTACATGACGGTCTCTGTGTTTAAATTTCTCCTTCTCATAAGGATATGAGGGATATTGGATTAGGGCCAACCCTGATGACCTCATTTTAACTTGACTACCTCTATAAAGACGCTACTTCCAAATACCCCATTCTGAGGTCCTGAAGATTAGGACTTCAACATATCTTTTTGGAAGGATGCAATTCAACCCATAACCTATAACCCCAGCGAGACAATCACACCACAGCTTAACGTCAGTCTATTTCTTAAAGTATGAGTTATTCATTTTGAAATAATGCTTCATCAACTACAATCCAGATTTGGCTGCTTCAATCTCTTTCAAATTCTTTATTCCAGGCTCCCTCAAAAAACCTGGGGGTCCAGGTTCACCCAGGGTTATGTGTTTTCCACATATGCTTTCATCAGTGACCATGTGCAATGTGTCAGGGTTTTGGGGTGCTGTTCACCCCTCCTTTGGCCCAAGGTCCTGAACAGAGTACACACATGAACACAAACTGATGAGAAACAGAGAAGACCTTCATCCATCTGGGCAAACACTTGGCATCTCACAGCAAACCTCTAATAAAAACTCGAGTAGAGAAGATGGCTTAATCTCTTTTTTTCTGCATGTATTCTGGCTTTTTTAATTTATTTTTTTATTTAAATTTTATGTGATTTTTAACGGTTACACTCCACTTACAGTCTTTAGAAAATATTGGCTATATTTCCTGTGTTGTACCATATGTCCCTGTAGCCTAGAAGATGGCTTAATCTTGAGGCCTAAGTGGGCCTCCCTCTGCCCACTCCAATCTTGGGACCAATGTGCCGCGCCCACGCGTCTCTGGAAGGAGAGAGAGGTAAGCAGGCTGCAGAGCAGATTCCAAGTTCACGAACGTAGCAAGCTGTCCAGAGGTGGACCAATCTCAGAGGCTCCTGAAAACAAACGAAGGCCATTGCCAGCATAAGACATGACCAACAGCACAGTGACCTGAATCACTGGGAGAAGTGACTCCAGAGAAACAGGCACTGATGAACTAGGAGGAAATTGAGACAGAGAGACCCAGAGTGTGCTGCTCCATTGCCCCCCCGGTAAGAAGGATGAGAGCCCCTGCGGTCTGAAAATGGAAGCCCAGGAGGCAGAGAAGGTTTCCTCTCTTCCGAGGCCACGCCCCACAGTGAGCTTGTTAAATACAACACCACGCTTTCTCTTCTCAACAACTCCCGTATGGTCAATATCTTTCTGCCCATTTTAAAGGTAAGAAAACTGAAGCCTAACGGAGTAAATAACTGGACCATCCTTCACAGCAAATAAGTTTAGGGAGGAAGCCAGAACTCAGATCCCACGTTGGTCTGTCTGACACCAAGTGTGACCTACAGTGTGATCATTTCCATCCTGTGTTAATAAATGATTCACGACCATCAGGAACTTACTGCCGGTGAGGTTGAGTTCACTGTTTTGTCAGGGCGAGACGGATTGACATCCAGAAGTTTATCACCAGGAGCCTCTTTATACCCACAAATGGAAAGGAAGTCTATCCAAAAAGTTTTCATAAAGACTGTCCTGGAGCCCAGCCTCACACAAGGACGGAAACGGGAGAGAGGACGTCTGTGCAGTGGCTGCCGTGCTGCCAGCCAAGCTCCCTTCTCAGTGTATTCACAACATAATCGATGACATTTGTGGCCAGCCTGGCCTCCACATCAGGACCATCTCAGTGTTTGAGCAGCACACGTTCTCGAAAATATAATCACGTTTTTCAAAAGTATCGTTGGAAAAATATAATATATCTGGTAAAATGACAGTTTCAAACAGATGAATTAGTTGAACTTATTTTTTAAAAATCATGGAATACTTTAAGTAGAGGAAAGACGACACCCATGGGCTCTGTTGGGAGAAGTGGCTGCTCTTTCTTGTGTGGACACAGGATCCTGATGTGCTGCTGAAGCTTTCACTCTGGGGATAAATAGCTACTTGATAGATGTCACTTTTAACCCTTCCTCCAGGTGTAAAAGAAAATAATGGAATCAAACTATATTCCATCGAAAGAAATAAGGAAGAGCTGCAAAATTTAGTAAGTTCCCTGAAAACAACTAGTAAGTTCCTGCAGCAGGTGAAATAACTAGGACTGTGTATGTACGTGCGTGTAAACACACATCCCGTTCCCAACTCTGTCTTCTGAGGAGGCCCAGAAACGATTGCTCCCGAACAGCGAGAGGCACTGTCAGGGCCTAGATCTTGCTTTTGAAACTGTGAAGAAACAGAGCTTTTGGAGAAAGGACTGATTCCAGGGCTGGGTCAAGACAAAGCGAGCCCAGAATATCCCTTTGTGTCAGCTAGTAAGAACTCTCAACGAATGATCGGGATACACTGAGAGGACACAAAAATCGGCTTGAAGGGGCCCCCACCGGCTAAGTAGGGGACAATTTGAGCATTAAAATAGGGGCTAAGCCACCCGGCTAGCTCAGTCAGTAGAGCATGAGACTCTTAAAATAGGAATGAGAGGGGATTACAGCACATTAAATAAAACAGAAATTCATGAGATGATACTGATATAAAGGAATAAAGGAAGGAAGGAAGAAAGAAAGAGAAAGAAGGAAGGAGGGAAAGAAAGAGGAAGAAATAAAGAAAGGTAGAGAGAAAGGGAGAAAAAGAGAGAGGGAGGGAGGGAGGCAGGAAAGAAGGGAAGGAGGGAGGAAGGGAGGGAGGAGGGGGAAGGAAAAGGGAAAGAAGGGTGGGAAGAAGGAAGCTCTTCCTTACAGTAGAATGTCAAGTAACAAATTTAGAAGAAATGAGGAAAAGAGAGAATCACCATTTGGCAACCATCATAGAGGTGGTTGACTTGAGAGTGCTCAGTGGATGCTAGGGCCCTCATGCGGAGTTATGATAAAGACTAGGAAATCAGTGTAATCCCGGAATACTTCCCTCCAAAACACTTACCAATTACAAAGGGAGAAATGATGAAGTTGAGGAAGAGACACCTGACAAACCAGGCCGTTGAGGTTAGCATCCCCAGTGGTGGAACGGGTCAACATGCTATTACTCCCTAAGGAGATTCATTGAGAAGAACACACCTGGTTTATGAAGTAGTCTCACCATGACTCTTTGGTGTGAGTGTGGTGGTGAGAAAACATCACAAGGACCAGGGTGAGATCATCCCCAAAGGAGGCTCTCAGGATACGAAAGACATGGAGACACTGAGGGTTTGAACATTAAGCCAGATTTGCTTACATTCCTGGAATAAACCATACATGCTTTCTCTTCTGTGAAATGCCTTTTCATGTCTTTTGCCCAGTTTTATTTCAGGGTGTGTGTGTGCGCATGTGTACATGCTTTAAAAAATTGGTTTAGGGCTTTCCTGGTGGCGCAGTGGTTGAGAGTCCGCCTGCCGATGCAGGGGACGCGGGTTCGTGCCCCGGTCCGGGAAGATCCCACGTGCCGCGGAGTGGCTGGGCCCGTGAGCCATGGCCGGTGAGCCTGCGCGACCGGAGCCTGTGCTCCGCAACGGGAGAGGCCACAACAGTGAGAGGCCCGTGTACCGCAAAAAAAAAAAAAAAAAAATGGTTTCAGGAATTCTTTAGTTCGTGATACCAATTTTGGTGATTTTGGTAATTTGCCCTTTCCTTTCCTTTAAGGTGTTACTTTATGAACAGAAGTTTTTCATTTATTATGGTCAAATTTGTCAATCATTTCCAGTTCATGCTTTTTATGCTTATTTAAAGTTTAAGAATATTCATCTATTGATATATATTTCACTTCGTTTTTAAAGCTTTTGGGCAGGGCACTATCTAAGTCCTTAAACCACCTGGAGTAGATTTTTAAAAATAATTCATTTGAAATAACTTTAAACATAAAGAAAAATTGTCAGAACTGTACAAAGAACTCCCGTAGCCCTTCACCCAAAGATTCCCCAATTTAACATTTTATTGTGTTGTCCCACTGCTGTCTATTTATCCCCATTACTGCTATTCCTTTTCTGAACCCTATGGGAACAAGCTGCAGGTATGACATCTCATCTCCCCTAAGTACTCCAGTGTGTCCCCACCCCAAACAAGGACAACCTTCTGTGTGATCACCCTACAACTCTCCAATTGGGAAATCAACATTAGTACCAACTAATGTCCCATTCACAGACCACAATCGAATTTTGCTAACTGTCCCAACGATTTCTCTGACCTTTTTGATTTAGGATCTTATCTAGGAATACAGGTTGCTTTTAGGTGTCATGTCTGTTCTGTTTCAGTGTGAAGGGGGACCACATAGATGTTCACTTTGTGATACATTAGTGAGCTGTGCAGCTCTGTTTTGTGCATTGTCCTGTGCGTATATTTCATAATAAAAATGTTAATTTTTAAAAATAAAGTATTTATTCTTAAATAGAAAGCTAATCACACGCATACATTTCAAACATAACATTTGCTCCCAGGATTCAGATTTCTGCATTAAAATCAAGTTTCTTCTGCCAGCCATATATTTAAGTCCTAGACGTCTCAACTAATTTTAAAGCAGTGATCAAAGAGTGAAAAATCACCTTAACCAAGTAGCAGAGGCAAAGGGAGACCCAAGCCTCCCAAAGTGGGTTTTTATTAGGACTCTACCACCATATCTCGAAAAAAAGTTAACCCCCTCTTTGTTCACATGATTATTTAAATATGGTATGGTTGTCATCATTTTAAATAAAAGAGCTATATACATTAATATTCATATTTTTGATTAAGGACTCTAGTTGAAGGTATAAAAAATGACAGACTAAATTTATGAGAGAGATGTATCGTTAGAGCAATCCGTTCTAATATAGCAGTGGATTTTTTTTTCTGACCCAGGAAGAGGTGGGATTTCCTAGTAGACCTGGCAACTGCTCTCGCAAATAATTTCAAAGGGATGTTTTTAAAATGGTAGCATCTGGAAAGTGCACTTAGGATGGATTGGTAGAGAGAGTTGGGAAATGGACTGGCTCAATGCTTTGCCCTGTTACCAGTGCAAGAACACACGCAGCTGCACCTGGCGTCCGCATGTGTGTGGAACATTGCATGCGCCGCTGGGGGCGGAGGCGTGCGGTGCGGGGGGGGGGGGGGGGGGGAGCTGCAGGACCCTGAACCGCGAAAGGAAGGTGGTGCCAACCAGGCTTCAAATTAGACGTGGTCTCTTTCTGGCAGTTTTAGGGACAGGAGTTTTGCACATTTATGCCTTAATTATGCAGACCTACCTTCGGGGGGGGAGGGGTACCTCTGGCTCATTTTGATATGCAGATCCAAACAGCACCAATTTCTTGGTTTTTTAAATCCTGAACTGCATACGTTTCTTTAACTTTAAACGAAACTGCTTATCAAAAGGAAACGTGCCCTTTGCAAGAAGTCACCTGTAACAAGCATCCTTGCATGGACTTTATTCCTTGGGCTGCACATCCACAGTATTCTGGAAAACCTCCAGTCCACAAAACTCCAAAGGCGAAAACCACCTTGGAGATCAGGTCGTAGTCCGATCTCCGCTGTTTTTTCAGATTACCAAACTGCAAGTCAGAGAAGCGTGGGGACAGACCAAGGTCACCGCACTACTGACGACACAAGGCCTAGGACCTGCGTCTCCCCACTCTTGTCCAGTCCACTGCTTTTTCGCCTCAAGTATGATGTGGAGTAGACATTTCAAATTAAGAAAAGAAAGGAGGAAACCTCCACGGCCACCTTCAACCGTGGATATTGCCTGCAATGTTCCCAAAGAGCCAGCATGCGTTGGCAACCCTGGATCTCATTATCCTTTAATAAAGAAATTAGGAAAAACCAACCTCTCTTGGAGCCCCGACGGCAGAAAGACCAGTACTTTTTAAATTAAGAATTAAAAAATAAAAACACTGTTAGCATGGGCTTTCAACCATTTACCCCAATATCGTTTATGCACAGTACTGACTCTGCTCTCTCACTTCCTCACTTTCCAAACGACCCTCACCAGCGAGGGGAGGCTGGGCTGCAAGTGGAGGAAAGTGGAGGGAAGGCCAGCGGGGTTCCATCGACGGCGCGCCCCACCCCGCGGGATGGGCTGGGACCCAGGACCGGCCCACCCGAAGCTGGTGGCCGTGCGCACGCGCAAACCGCCCGCCCTCTGCTTCACTCTGCTTTATTTAGCCCTTCAGCGCTGCCAGCTTGCAAACCCCCAACGCCCCAAGTTCGGATGACAGGGGGTGGGATGGGGAAATCCCAGGGCACTCTCAGAAAACGACGTCTTGTAAGATCCGGGGGCGGAGGGCGGGTGGGTGAGCAGGAGAAAGGCAAGGACGTTAAGGGCAAAAAGCCTTACACCGCCCCCCGTCGGGCCCTGCAACAGTCTGGGCTCGGAGCCGGCGCCCCAACTCTGGGCGGAGGAGGGATAAACCTGGCGGGCAGCAAGCGCGGGGCCCCGAGGGGTGGGGCGGGGCTGTGGGCGGGGCCTACCGCGGCTCCCCGAGGCCCCGCCCCTCGGACCAACCTCTCGCCTTGCCATTGGAGGGCGTCGGGGGCGGGTCCAAGAGACACCCGCCTCTCGCCACCTGCCGCCGCCCCACCCCCTGGCCGCCCAAGTTTTCGGCTCCTCCAGGAGCCTCAGAGCGCAGGAAAAGGAAACACCCGGGGCTGCCACACCGCCCCTGGATGCTGGAAAGGCTACCCTCCACTGCCGTCCAGCCCTTCCGCCTGGTGACGTCAACAGGGTGGGGCCACAAGGCCCCGCCCCTAGACCCCGGACCCTGGCCCTCGGGCCCCCAGCTCTGGGTGTACCGCACCTGCGGGATGCGGGGATGGGGCCACCCCGTGCAGACGTTCCGCGTCACAAAGGGCCGCAGTCAGAGCCCCCGCGCCCCCCTTCTTCCCCTCAGCCTCCACAGCACGTCCCACCGCCCTTGTTTTGCCCCCTTCTCGCCCTTTCTCTGTCTCTGCATCTCCAAAGAGATGGGCGCGCAGGTGGCACAGTGCCTGGAGAAGCAGATTCGATTCGATATCGCCTTCATCCGTCTGCATATCTACCGCTTACTTAATGTCTTGTTTTCTCCTGTAATTTTGGGAGATTTAGCGGGTCCTTTTCATCTTTCATTTCTTTTTTCTCTTCACGGGCTCAAAGTCGGCCGGCTCCTTCCTTAGCATTTGATTAAAGAAGCTAGGATTTAGGCTTCTTTTGGTGCAGAGGAAGGGAAGGAAACCAAAGCCTAACCGCGTTTAGAAAGAAAATAGCTCTGTTCCTCTCTCATCCTTAACTCACGCTGTCGCGGTAGCACCTCGCGCGGGCACAGGCGCAGCTGCAGAAGCACTTGGTTGCAGAGAAAGCTGCGTCTACACAGGGTTTGCGCCCGAGCATCAAAAGACAGTGCAGGTGTGTGTGGACGCGGGTGTGCGTGTGCGTACGTGATGTACGTGTGTGCGTGTGTGTGCGGCCCAACAAATAACCTCAAGAGGCGCATCAGGATCAGAAGGAACCCCTCACACTAGCGATCGCCTCGTAAATTTCCGAAAGCTCTGCGAGTCAGTATATCCCTAGTGTCCGAAAATCGTCTTTGCAGAGGTTCCTTCCTCCCTGCTCTCCCCGCTCCCCAATACAGGTGTCGCCGCGTCTCCTGAAGCGGCCCCTCGCCCGCGGGGGCGTCACCGAAGACGCGAGGCGTATATTTCAGGGCCCCCGCGTGTGCAGATTAAACCCCGCGGGCCTGGGCGTGTGCGCGCGCTCCCGTGCCGTGTGTGCGGGAGGGTCTGGGGCGCTCCGCTCGGCTAGCGGGCGTGAGTGTGCGTGTGTGTGCTCACGCTCTCCAGGCTGTGCCCCGAGTGCAGCTGCAGGGTTGGAGGAAGAGAGTAGGCCAGTGCAGCGGGGCAGGCGGCCCAGGGGGCTGTCGAATTAACGGAGCCGGCTGAGCAGTTCTTCCCTCTCCCGCTCTCGCTCCTTTAAACCCCGCTGCAACGTAGGGAGGAGGCTGGATTCGCCGAGTTGCTGGTGGAGGAGGGGGGGAGCAGGTTGAAACAATCGAGTGGGCGCGCCAGGACTCCCCGGCTCCGGGCGGGGCGGGGAGAGGGAGCCCCGGTCCTGCGCAGAGAGGGGGCGGGGTTGGGGGCCCGGGAACAGCGAGAAGGGGGGGGGGCGGGGGGTGGGCGGCCGCGGGGCTGGGGAAATGGTCACCTCCGAGAGGCGAGAATTCGTTCGGATCGCACATTAATTGGAGATAACTGATTAATTCGAGCTTCTGATGACTATAAATGGCGATTCTCTACCAAGGTGTCTTTCTTTTTTTTGAAAAAGAATCATTCCGTGTCATCCCCCACGTCAGGCCTGCTCGTGGGCGTGAGGCTGTACTTCCTCCGCCCCTCCTAATGGAGTGAACCATTCCCAGCACCTCCCCCTCTCCCTCTCTCTTCCTCGCTCCCTCTCTCTCTCTCCTCCCTCTGCCTTCCCCGTGCATAAAGTCTCCGTCGCTCCTGGAACTTGTTGGCAATGCCTATCTTTCAGCTTCCCCCCGCGTTCTCTAAACTAACTATTTAAAGGTCTGCGGTCGCAAATGGTTTGACTAAACGTAGGATGGGACTTAAGTTGAACGGCAGATATATTTCACTGATCCTCGCGGTGCAAATAGGTAAGTGGCCGGCGGGCCGGGCTCGCGGAGGTACGGCGGACGGCCGGGGCCGAGGTGCCCAAAGGAACCGACTGGCCCGCGGCCGCCCTGGGGTGCGGAGAAGTCGGCAAACCTCCAGGGGTGGGAGCATGGGATCCAAGGGACTCGCGCGTCCCGGGTTGGTTTTTCTTAAAAAAAAAGGGGGGGGGGAGACTCCAGACGTTCGCCAGGAAATGTGTGCGGCCGGCGTTTTCTGGAGGGGTTTTCCCCCCTTTTTCCAAAGCGCACGTCCGTTTTTGCTCCCCTCTCTTGGGTTCACCAGGTTTGGTGCGCTCTGGGGAAATGCACCGGTCCCTGCGATACTGCAAGGTATTATTTTTAAGGGTCAAAAGGTGAATGCAGGAACAAGATGGCTAGGCAGCTACAACTGGAAAGTTTATGTGCAGAAAGCAAAGATATTCTGGGGTTCAGACTGCAGCATTTAGAACTTTGTCATCCTCCCGCCCGCCCCCCCCCAGCCCCAGTATCCTAGCTGCAGCATTCACACCGGGCAACGCAGACGGGGCTGGGGGGCAAATTGAGAATGATGGGGAACCCCAGAGTACATCTTTTAATATGCTTATCATTGAGGAGCTTGAGTTCAGCTAAATATATGTGGATATAATGTTCTATGCTCATTTGCCTGTTCCTTTCCACATAGGCATCAGTATTTTCTATATAAGAAGGGGTTAAGAAGTGTTTGCAATATGTCGTGTTGGGTGCCTGTTATTTTTGTTTGTTTGGGACTGATTATGGGTGGGTTTATATAGTCCCCATTTTATGTTAAGGAATCTTGAGTCCTAGCTACACTGTCGTTGTTTAAAAGTTCACATTTTTTCATCCAAAATGAAGAAGGCATTATGGAAGGGAGCGCTAGAAAACCCCCTTCCCTGATGCGGGTCAGAGCATTAATTAGTGTGGCCTGAAAATGAAAGTGAAGCAGATTATTAATAGAATGGACAAGAGAAAAAATAGAAACTCTTCAAACGGGTTTTCTGGAGACGAGGGAATTGTTGGTGCCTATCACTTCAGGCTGTAGCATTCTTTGCAGACAAATCCTTGCAGTATTGCGGGGGGTGGAGGAGCTTTAGGGAATCGGTTTGGGGCAAGAGATGAAATGCATAACATTTTTCTTCACGAGAAATGTGGAGGAAACAGGCTTTGGAGTTATCCGCATATTAAAATGGATTCTTTGCAGTGGGTTTTGTATGCATTTGACATGATTCTGAGTATCTGGTTTTTTTGCATGAACATTTTAGGGGCTTTAGAATGTGTGGATGCAGGATGTTGACGTTGCCTTTAATTCTAAGAAACGATTTGCTGTTTTGAATCTGGCTGTTTTGAATCTTTGACATTAGTGCAAAGAGCTGCAATAAATAAAGAACATTTCTGATTGCAGCAAATCCCTTAAATCTTGGAAATAACTGGATGTGGCTTTTGCAGTTAGCCTGCAGATTTTTAGAGAGCAGGAGACAGCAGTTGTTTTTGATATAGGGATTGTAATCTGCTTTCCCGGTAGGAAATAACCTTACTATGGATGGGGTAAAAAAAAAGACAGCGATTGTGTATGCGAAATACGCTTGGAACACAGTAACCTCGGCCCGAAAATGACCATTTGTTGGCTGTGGAATTGCAATGGAGCATACTTGTTCCCGAATGTCTACCCTTTCCCGCACCAGAGCCTCGATCTTTATTAATTCCCGGCTGGGAACTGTCCCAAATCACTGACATTTGGCAAGAAAAGCGGGGGGTGGGGCAGGGACGGGAAGGTGGAGGGGTGGTGAAGGCAAATGAAGGCTAGGCGGGAGGAAGTTTGGAATGAATGAGAGGTCGAACGAATGAATGAACGGAAGGAAAAGGCACAAGACGCGGACACCGCAGAGAACGGGGAAGTAGCCTGGGTCGCTCGCCCGAGCCTCGCTGAACGAGGGTTCAAGAAGGACGGACAGGGTCGCGCCAGCTGCCCCCTGCCCGGAGGCGTGAGCCTGCGAAACACTTCCCGCGCGCAAGCCCCCGGCCTCCCCAGCCAGCCAGAGACCGCGGAGTCACAGTTGCAAAAAAAAAAAAACAGAAATTTTCACGACTTCTTATTTTACACGCGCGCGCACACACACACATGCGCGCTGTGACATGTCTTCTCCTCCAGCAGCCCCTGGAAAGATAACGCGACAGAACGCTTCCCGCGCCCCCCACCCCGGCGAACCCCAATTCTCCTTTAACATAGTGTCAGTGCATCTTAGGGGCAACTTTTTCACCACCGAGCCTTGGGGGTGGAGGTAAGGGGTAAGGAGAGGCTGGGTGCCGGGGCGGGAGGGAGGATGGACTGTATTTTATTTCGTTTCCTCGCTGCAAAGCAGCATCTGTGGTACGGATTATAGAGGGCGCCGCGCAGGGTTGAATTCATCGGGACCGCGTTCTGTTGGAACAAAGATTCGTTTATTCAGTGTTCTAGCTGACACTTGCAGTCGCAAGGGCTCTTACTGTTTCGTAGGGGGACCGGGAGATAGATAAAGGTTTACGTATCTGCCCGAGCCGAGGTCGAGTCCCTTCCCCAGAGCTTCCCGTTCCGGATTAGAAAGCGCAAGTTCCGCCCAGCTCTTCCTGCAGCAATTTGCAAACGGTGCGCTCTCGGAGGCCTCTGCAGCTTCGGTCACCTTCCCGCTCGCCTGCTTCTGGCCCGGCTCTGGGCACCGGCGGCTTGGGGTGGTGAGGTCCTCCCCGGAGACACCCACACGCGAGCCGCGGCGCCCTGAACACTGCCGGGAAGGGCCCGGCGCTCAGGGTCCGGGCACTGGAGGCCGAATTCCATTCCGAGAAGATTCGCCCCTTCTCTCCCTCCCCTCGCCCCAGCAGCGCAGATCTGCGCTTCATGCGCACCCTCCTGGTGTCCCAGGTGCTTTTGGCCGCTCGCCTCGGAATCTTTAGCCCGGTTCGTGGGCCTTGGGAAGGAGAGAAATGGCCACGGCAGCGCGCCGGCCGCCTGGAGCCGCGGGTCTGGCCGACCTGAGACCAGGAGCGAGGACCTCGGTGCGGCCTGGGTTTCTTCCTCCCCCACCCCTTCTCCTTCACCTCCTCCCACCGCCCAGACTGCGATCCCGGCCCCCTCTGGAGGGAGCCCGGAGCTGGAGGCCGAGAGCCCCTGGCGGCAGCCATCTGGGCCCTGAGACGCACTGCTGGGGCCTGGCGAGGAAGGGTCTCACCCCCCAACCCCCGCTGGCGGGAGTGGTGGCCGGTCTTTCCAGGGGAGCCGAGCCGCGGATAGAGGCGGAGGGAAGCAAGGGGCCGGCCTCACGGGTTTGGCCTCCGCGTAGGTGACCCGGGGTCTTTAGCTCAGACACATCCTGACTCTGCCGGGCCGCGACTGCCCCAGACCACTCGTCCCCTCGCCCAGTCTCTCGGGGTCGGGGGGCGAGGACCTCACTAGGAACGCACACTGCATGGTAGACAGTCGGTCTTAGAGTGAAACAATCCATGTCGGTGGCTGCTGGTAGCTTGCAGCGACTTTATTAATTTGTTCATTCAGCAGTGTTTGCTGAGCGCCCGCCGAGCCCGAGGCTTCTTCGCCCGACGTGGCGCTCGGTTCGGCTGCGCGGCCCCCGGCTCTGCCGCCTCCCAGCCCCTTCCTCGCCCCCGCGCTGTGCTTTCGGACCCCCTCCGTCACCTCAGAAAGGGAAGATCTCACTTGGAGACCCTTGACGGGCTCGCTGGGGAAGAGTTGGGAAACAAAGGAGGGAGTGAGGAGAAAGAGAGAAATAAAAGAGGCGGGGGAGGTGAGAAAAGGGGGCGATGGAAACAGAAAAAGAGATGGAGCCAGATGCGGGAGGGAGTCGCACAATAAGATGGCCTCGCCTCCCCTGTCCACACCGCTCATGCACCGGCCATCCGCAGAAGACGCGCAGTTGGGTGCGGGTCGCTCGTTCTCGGGCCAAACCGTTCATTCACCTTTGGACCTGGCGCTCCCCGAGCCCGGGCGCTAGTGGACACCACTGGACGGGGTGAGGCGCGCCGGGCCCAGGCGGGCGGGCCGTCGGGCTGCGGGGCGGGGTCGCGGTCCTGCTGACCGGTGTTCCCTCCTCCCCGCAGCGTACCTGGTGCAGGCCGTGAGAGCAGCGGGCAAGTGCGATGCGGTCTTTAAGGGCTTTTCGGACTGTTTGCTCAAGCTGGGCGACAGCATGGCCAACTACCCGCAGGGCCTGGATGACAAGACCAACATCAAGACCGTGTGCACGTAAGTGTTCTCTCTGGCCCTCGAGGTTTCCTTTCGGGTGGGGGGGGGCGCTGCGGAGGTGGGAGGGCGCCCCGCCTCCCGCCGGCGGTCTGTATATTTGGCACCAGTGCGAATCCGCGCCTTCTCACCTTCTGGCTCCCACCCTCAGGCCTTTGCCGGGGCCTGCCCCGCCCAAGGGGACCCTGTGGCCTGGGATGGGCAGAGGATGATCCTTTCCGCCGGGCCCAGTCCCACCCTCCGCAGCCTGACCCGCGCGCACAGAGGCGCGCGCAATCCACGCGCTGGAACCGGGGACGAGGGTTTGGAGAGCAGCTGGCAGTTCCTCGCTGCGCTTTGAGGCCGTCTTCGTCTCCCTTTCCTGCTGCGCGAATGAGCACTTCCCGAAGAACGGTTGGTTTGGTTTGAGGGGCGTTTTTGGTAGTTCTGCTAGGTTCGCTTAAAAGGAAAGGCACTCCCCTATTTTGTCCACTTCCTCTAATAAAACTCCCCTCCGGTGCCCGCCAAGACAATTTGCGAGCAGCAAGGGAGTGCGGATCCCTCTTCCTCTTTCTAGGAGAGAGACTGAAAGAATATTTTGTTTTGTGCCAATGACTTTGCCCAAGAGGAGCATGTCCCAAATGTCCAGTGATCACTTCTGCGGAGTTGGTAGCCAATTCGGAGCTTTAGAGTAGTTACCTTTCTTGCTTCCCCCCCCACCCCCGCCGCATCTGCAAGGTGTCCCCAGGCCAGGCCAGGAGGGAGTTCATGGACAGGCCCAGTGGCGTTTTTCCGGAGCTTGGCTGGAAAGCACAGCTCCCACTGGCAAATGAGGGTAGCAGAGCCCTACTGTGGTGGACCAGCTGCATTTTAGCTGCTGCAGACCTTAGAAATACTCGCATCTTCTGCAATACACGTGCACACACACTGCTCCTTCATTTTTCAAAAATAGTTGTGAACCTCCCCACGCCCATAATGGTCCTTCCAATAAAGCCAAGGCAAAAGGTGTTCCTTGTTTCCCATAGGTTGGAGTGACCATTTTCTGCACCATCCTTAATTTTGCTACACACAGTCTTAAATACCCTGGCGGCCACCAGAAGTCACAGCGGCTAAGTGGCTGCTACTTTCCTATCAGGAAAGGGACAAAAGGCTGGGTCTGGGATGCACACCCACCTACTTTAATCCTAAGTGTCTGATGATAGGTAAGAAATGTACCTATAACGTTGCACAAGAGGCTAAATACGGATCAGCTCTCAAATCCTCCATCATTTGCCAGAACTTGGTTATTCCAAAGCTATTTTAATTTTTTAGCAGGACTTTCGTCCTGGAAAATGGAAATGAGGTGGGCCCCTCTCAGAGGTGGCAGCCACAGCTGGGTCAAGGCTCCCACACTGTTGGTGGCACTGAAGCCCACCTCTTCTCAGCGCCACCTGGATTCTGTCATCTTCCACCATGTCTCTCTTCCAGGAAGGCCCTGTCCCCATCTGGGCATGCATGAGGAAAGGAGAGATTTAGACATCCTTTGGGAGGTGTAATTATGCAGAGAGCTGTCCTGTCGCCTCTCGGTTTCTCTAAATCTCAGTATTTATTACAAATTGAGGAACCTGGGAGCCCTGCACCCCAGGCCCCCCAGTCCTCATAAATCAGAGACTCACGGAGGTCATTAGAAAACAGCATTTCTCAAGGCAGTCCAACAAGCATTTATAACTTGACTGTCAGCCAGAAGATGGGGTGGGAGTGGAAACCAGGATAAATCGTGCTTACAGTCTGGGCTAGTGAGTAGAAAGGAGAGAGGGGAGAAAATAACAACCAAATTTCGTGGAGGGCCCTCCCTGGTGACCTGGCGCTAAGGGCCCCGGCGAAGTGGGAGCCGGCCCAGAGTTACCGAGGCTCACTGACCGACCCAGCCCCGAAAGGAGACAGCGCCCCAGGAATCGATCACGGGTTGGAATGATTTTTAGTCTCGAGATCTATTTTGGGTTTTCAGAAGAAAGGGGGACAATAAAAAAAAAAAAAAAGTACAAGTTGGCTGAAGGTTGTGGGGCGGGGCTCGGAACCGAGCCCAGGAGGAGCGAGTGGCTGAGTACCGCGCGGGGCTCCGGGAAGAGGAGAGAGGGGAGGGCTGGGAGTAGGGTCCCTCGAAGGCTGGCAGCGGCGGGCACCGCGCCGGCCCAGGATCCCGGGCCTGGGGGTGCTGGCAATACACCCCGAAGGCCGCGGAGGTCCAGGGCCACGAAGAAGCCTCGGGAGAGGGCGAAGGGCAGGGCCGGAGCTCTGGGGTTTGAGGAAGCTGGAGGAGGCCAGGAAGCCAGCCCCGGGGGCCCGGGCGCTGACACTCACCGACCCCGTGGAGGGGAGAGGCAGGCCGCAGTCTCCGGAGCGAATCAGAGCCGCGTGGGGGGGGGGGGGCGTGGAGAGCAAGGCGAGGGGCCACGGAGGACCGAAGCAAGCGAGTAGGGGGAAGTGAGGAACGGAACAGAGGAAAACCGAGGGGAGGGAAAAGGAGGAAGACAAAGAAGGGGAGAGGGAAGAAGGGGAAGGGGAGAGCGGGAGACAAAAGGAGGAGCGGAGGAGAATGAAGGCCACGGGGAGAGTGCGCGGCGGCGTGGAGAGGGAGGGAGGGAGACAGAAGGGGCGGGCGGAGGAGAAAGCGGGAAGCCCGGAGGGGAGGGCCGTGCTCCGAGCAAGCAACCCTCTTGCAAGCCAAGAGGCATTAATGGGCGGCAGCTTGCGAGGCTTAGCACTGTTTTCCTAGCTTTGCCCGCGGAGGCCCAGCAATCTGCTTGCGCAGGCCGAGGTGCCAGCGCGGCGCAGCGGGTGCGGCGGCCGCGGAACCAGAGAGGGAAGGGGCGGCCTCCACCTGGGTCAGCGGCACCCAGGCTGCGCGGAGGTCTCGGGAGCGCCCACCGGGCCCCGCCCGGCGCCGGGCCGGCGGAGAGGAGGTCGGAGGGGGGCGCCAGGAGGTTTGCCCGGGGCGCAGGCCCGGGGTCCTTCCCGCCCCCAAAGTGAACCCGCTTCTGTTTTGTTCTGTTCCTCGCCAGATACTGGGAGGATTTCCACAGCTGCACGGTCACAGCCCTTACGGATTGCCAAGAAGGGGCGAAAGATATGTGGGATAAACTGAGAAAAGAATCCAAAAATCTCAACATCCAAGGCAGCTTATTCGAACTCTGCGGCAGCGGCAACGGGGCGGCGGGGTCCCTGCTTCCGGCGCTCTCCGTGCTCCTGGCGTCTCTCTTGGCAGCTTTAGCGACCTGGCTTTCCTTCTGAGCGCGGGGCCGGCTTCCCCCGCGCGCCCCCACACACTCACGCCATGCTCCCGGAAATCGAGAGGAAGATCCATTCGTTCTTTGGGGACGTTGTGATTCTCTGTGATACTGACAACACTCATAGGATTGTGGGAAATCCTGATTCTCTTTTTGATTTCGTTTGTTTTTTTGTGTTTTATTTGCCAAATGTTACCGATCAGTGAGCAAAGCAAGCACAGCCAACATCGGACCTCAGCTTCAGTCCGTCTTCCCACAGAAATACGAAAACGGCAAACCCACCCCATTTTTTTTAATTTTTATTTTTTGGCACAAGAATCTCAGGAACGGCCCTGGGCCGCCTACTATATTAATCATGTTAATACATGACAAATTATGGGCTCCTCCTAATAGGAAAGAGAGGAGAGGAGAAGGCCAGGGGAATGAATTGAAGAGAGAAGCATCTCGCGAATAATTCACGCTCACGCCTTTCTAACACAGTATCTTGTTTTGATCATTTCCACTGCACATTTCTCCTCGAGAAAAGTGAAAGGACGGGTTGTTGGCCTTGTGTTTTAAGGCTAGGAGGGAGGGAGGAAAGGGGTTGAGGAAACCTCGGGTTAGAGGTACAGAGGCTGCCAGAAAAAAACGCTGCTGAAATCACAGAGGTTAAGCTTTACCTGCTCGTGTTGATGCATCTTCCCAAGTCCACCGCCTTGAGTTCCCCTCTTGTTTTAGCTGTTACACATACAGTAATACCTGAATATCCAATGGTATAGATCACGGGGGGGGGGATGTTCAATGTTAATCTAAAATATAGTTAAAAAAAGATTTTGACATAAAAGAGCCTTGATTTTAAAAAAAAGAGAGATGTAATTTAAAAGTTTATTATAAATTAAATTCAGCAAAAAAAAATTTGCTACAAAGTATAGAGAAGTATAAAATAAAAGTTATTGTTTGAAATGGGGGTGTCGTCTGTTTCCTGCCCCAAGCCTGCTTTCTTGGCCGAGCTCTCGGGGTTCCCTGAAGGGACACAGGATGCCAAGTGATAAGTTTACCTGTTCACAAGCCACCTGCTAACCTACCGTCTTCAAGCAGATCCTCCTCCACCAGGACACCTTGCCACGTCCCTGAAATTGTGTTTACTTAAGAGAAAGAGGAGGTTATATTTTAAATAAGTAAACGGCAAGGATCCTTTCTAGGTGAGGTCTGGGGACACTGGGCTTACGCGCAGCTGAGAACGCACACGCACACCCACGCGGGTCGGAGCCTCAACGACCGACCCCGCAGGCCGCGCCCTCCCGGCGACATGCCGCTTCCTCTGCGGTGGCCAGAGGCACCTTGCAGAGGAACCACCATTAAGGGCTCTCGCAGAGGGGCCAGATGCTGTGGTCCCTGGCAGGGATCAGGTGAGTCCTTTCATAATTAGTAAGACAGCTCAGCTGAAATGGCGAGGAGACGGGGCCTATCGATCTGGCAGTCGAGCTGCTTCCACTTCTCCTACTTATAGGCCCGCATGGCCTTACAGAGAAGTAAACATTCGCGAATAAACGCGAGCAGAGGAGCGCGGGGTCCGGGTCCGCTGGATGCGAGCAGGCTGGGGGGGGGCAGACCCGAATGTGGGTCTTTGGGCTCAAAGACAGCGAAATCGGATTTCTTGGACAAGGTGAGGGTCGGAGGGAGCTGTGGGGGCCCCGAGGGGTCTGGGGGTGGAGATGGGGGCGGGGAGGGAGGCTGAGAAGGCTGCAGCGGGTTCCCGCGACGCGCTCCTGGAGGGTGCACGGGGCCCTGAAATGCAATGTGTAAACAATCGCTAGAGTAACAGTTCATAAATCAAACCCAGTAGGTCGCAGCCCAATCTGCATTCCCGCCACGGATTGAATTCCAGCAACACATGCGTCCCTGCGCCCCGAGCGCTGGAAGCCGCCCGGTTTCTTAATGGCAGCATCTATTAGCGCGGCGGGTTCACGCACGCCACCTCGCCTCCACTCCTGGGACTATTTCCCTCGCTGCCCGCCGCGCCCAAGCCGCCCCCTCCTCCGCCGACCCTGCAGTCTCAGGCCAGACCAAAGGAAATCCTCGCGCCTGCGCCGAGTGGCCACCCACCCCGGAACGCTGGCTGTTTGGGTACATAGAGTTTGGTTTTGATCGTTTCATTTCAATGTAATTTTCGGCCTAAGTGTAAGTGGGACGATTCTAGCCTGAGTTCAACCCCTGGAATTCAAATTAAAATGTCTGAGCCTGTTATAAACACGAATCTATTTAATGATGGGGGGGGGAAGGAGGAGAAAGAGGGTCTACTCGGGCCAGTCTTGCTTCGATAGCCTCCCCGCTCCTATTCGTGTTTCTACCTCCGCAAACTGGGGGCGAACCAGCGCGCACCCCTGGGCCCATTGCTCGCCAAAGGAAAACGCACGCGGCGTTCTCCCCAGGCTTTGGGGTGGTGGTGGGGGGAGACCCCCGCGACACAAGGAGGACACCCCTCCCCTCACAGCGCAGGCCTCCCTCCTAGAAAACGACCTCCTCCGAGATCTGGAAGGAGGCGAGGCTGTGGGAGGGGCCGAGGGGCGGGGATTGGGAACGCGGGCTCGGTCGCTCTGGTCTCCAGAAACCTCGTCCTCCTGCTGCGGCTCCAGCTGCCTCCCAGGTGAGGCCTCCCTCCAGGGCGGCCTGTCCCAGATCGTCCGGGGGAGCCTCCAGAGAGCTGGGTGCCGTGTCGGGGCTCCCTCGCCCTTTGGTAGGCCGGGGAACACCCTCCAGTGCTCTTGGAGAGAGAGCCCAGGGACGCAGGGCCGTGAGTCCCGGAAACGCGGCCGCACCTGGCTCGGTAGAGGACTTTTCTTCTGGTTGTAGTGATTGTTTAGATTATTATCGCGCCGTCTTCGACTATAATTTGTTGTTTAATCATGATGACATCTCCATATGTTAGTTGGTGTTATCGTTTTTAAGCAGCAGCGCGGTAAGCCCTGCTCCCAGCTCAGGGAGGTAGTAACCAACGTGAGCACGAGTCACGTCCCACCGCTGAGATGGGGTTTGGGGGTGCGGGCGGTGAGGGGTGGGTATCAGGCACCGAGGGGATCGTCCTCCCGACCTCGGCCCGGTGGTTCCAGCTCTGCGCATCGCTTTGCACGTGGCCCACTCGCGCTAGGCTGCCAGCCCTTGAGGACCTGGGGTCGGGGAAGGGCCCTCCCACTCCATCCCTTGCCCGAGTAGATTCAAGGCACAGAATTCCACTGGAGTGTAATGTTTGGTTATCCTCAGGAAAATGTCAGAGAGGCCAAGTCCAGAGCCCCCGGCTCGGCCCCCCAACTCCAGGGCCCCTGGGAGCTGGACGTACGGGGGCGTGGGGGAGGAGACACGCAAGGGAAGAAGAAGGACGGGGGCGTGGAAAATGGAGGAGAAAGTTGGGGAGAACCGGTCCGGAAGCAAGGCGAGCGGAGGGGAGAGAGGAAAGCAGGCATCTTAGACTGGAGACGACAGCGCTGTGGACGATAGAGATGAATCTGGGACCTGTTTTCATTCAGGATCCTCAGGGAAGCGAATCAGCCCAAGGACCACCACGTAGATTCTCTTTCTGGGCATCTGGAGATCCTTTCACTCCGGCTGAAGCCTGGAGGGCGAGGGCCCCACGGGTGGCAGCGCCATGGGGCTGGCCAGGCCGAGCCCAAGCGTGGGAACTCGGATGGACGACACGGAGAGCAGCCTTTCCCCTTTTCCACTTCCCGAAATTCCCTCAGTGCTACCGCCCTGTCCCACGGGACCCAAAGGAAGGTTCGCTGCCTCTCCTTTCTTCCGAACACCTACCAAAGGAAATCAAAGCATTGGTGCCCTTGCCCCTCGCCCCTGGAGTGAAAAGAAAGTGGAGGGCGGAGAGCCATGAGGACA
Source organism: Delphinapterus leucas (assembly GCF_059928025.1). Taxonomy (NCBI): domain Eukaryota; kingdom Metazoa; phylum Chordata; class Mammalia; order Artiodactyla; family Monodontidae; genus Delphinapterus; species Delphinapterus leucas. The sequence continues at coordinate 4,087,990 of NC_143138.1, read as the reverse complement.
AGCGCTGAGCCGTTGGCTGCTCTGCACTCCGGAGGCCTGGGAGTCAGGGAACTTTCTAATGAAGTAGTTTGGGGTTTTCCCCCAAGGAGAAGAATGGCATCTCCCAAGGGCCTTTCCTTGAGATTGAGGCGGGGGCAGCCTGGGGTCCAGACCCAAATACCAGCATAAAAAATACTGGGCCCATAGAGAACAGACTGGTGGTTGCCAAGGAGCAGGGGGTTGGGGGAGGGATGGAGTGGGAGGTCGGAGTTAGCAGGTGTCAGCTTTTATGTAGAGAATGGGTAACAATGGCTCTACAAGTCCTACTGTAGAGCACAGGGGGCTATGTTCAATATCCCGTGATAAACCATAATGAAAAAGAATATAAAAAAGGAATATATATATATATGTATAACTGAATCACTTTGCTGTACACCTGAAACTAACACAACATTGTAAATCAACTATACTCCAATAAAATAAATTTAAAATAAATAAATAAATAAAACGAACCAAGAAGAAAGAAAGAAGAAAACTGGGCCCAGCACTGCCCAGCCAGGCTCGGGCAGCCTCCCAGCTCCAGCCCCCAAAAGGAAGTGGAGGCAAAGAGTGTAACCTCCTGTTCAGATTGTCGCCCTGGAAGGACATGCCTTTACAGTGAGGACCCAGGAGCCAGAAGACTTCTGTTACCAGCCGCATAACCACGGGTGGCTTCCTTAACCCCTCCGGACCTCAGTTTCCTCCTCTGTAAAATGGGCATGATCATACCTACCTCATGGGGTTGTACTTTGGGTCAAATATGATAACATGGGTGAAGCGCTTTCACACTACATGCCTCTTACCTACTGTTAGCTATTATTATTCTTGTTTCCTCCTGCCTCCAAACAGGCTTAATCCCATGGGTCTCACTGAATTCTTCAGAATAACCTGGAGGAGAGAACCTCATTTATGACCTTTAATACTGTGGAGCAATTTTCCCTTATACTCCAGCACCTTAATTTCCTCTTGCTACAGGCTACCCAGCACTCCGGCCCACTCCGGCCTTCTCAGGAAGCTCTAGATAATCTCCCTGAATTAAGCCAGCCTCTGGACAGGCTCTGTGATTGCAGACCCTACCCCACCTCCAGCTGGCGCCAGAGCCCAGGGCGGGCCCCTGGCTCTCCCTGCCTTCGAACCCCCAATCTGGGGTCCCTGGTTTTCTCACCGCTAACGGGTTTGCTCCTGGAGTCTCCTCCACAGCTTCCCTCCCCACCCCTAGCCCATCCCCCACCCCCACCATTTAGAGTAAACTCCTCTCTCAGAATTTAACCCAAAAAAGTCATTCATTTCTTGTAATCCGCCACGCAATACAATGATACATAGAGCGAAGAACATTAACCCAGCCTGCACTAGTGGTAGTAGACACATGGGTCCTCACACACCTCTCCCCGTGCTCATGGAAACATATCCTGACATACACCCATACTGGGCTTTTTTTCAGTTTTACAAAATTATGATATATATTTCTCTTCTACTAATCCTTCAAGATCAAGAGCTAAGCAAATAACTCCTTTTAAATAGTTACACAATATTTCTTAGACAGCCATACTACAATTTGTTTAATTTTCCACCCATTGATGGATGTTTAGGCTTTTCAAGTTTTGTGTGTATATCCTACAAATATTGTCGTAATAAATATTCCTCTTCAAACAACATTGTGTACTAGTATTTTTATTTCTTCGATAGACTAAATTCCCCCAAACTTGGATTGCTGGACAAGAGGCATGTATGTGTGTTTATTTGTTATTTTTTAAATGTATATGTGCTTTTAATTTTTTAAAAAAAAGCGTTGGATTACTTTCCCGAAGAGTGTGGATTGCCCATTTCCCCACATCCTGATCAACACTGTATGTTAACACTTTCTTGGTTTTGTCAACCCTGTAGGTACCTGGCGGCTTTCTGGAAGGCCATACTTCCCAGCTCTGCGTTGGGTGCTCTGGGCCCCTCTCTGCCTTGATCACCACCAGAGGCCCCCCAAGACCACCACCCAACAGCTGGGGAAGGTCCAGCTAAGCTTTGGGTCCCCCTCCCTCAAGCAGTGGGTAGCGGCAAGGGCCAAGTCAGGCGTAATCACTCCTGGAACCCCCCCCCCGACTTTGTCTCTAATATAATGCACATGCCTCCAGGCTTGGCCAGGGACCACGGGCAGGTGGCGTGGGGACTCGGCCACTTCCACTAGGGGATGCCCCCTGAGGCTCTGTGGGCCAGCGCCAAGGCTGGATGCCCTGGCCTGTCCGCAGTGGAAAGTGAGGAAGGAAGAGGTCCACAAAGATGACAGCTGAACATCTCTTTTCCACCCAATGAGACCAGCTGGGAGCGAACCAGGAGGACGGAGGATTCAGGGTACAGAGACCTGGATTATACTCTGTCTCGTGTCTCTTCCCCACTTACTCTGCCCCGCTTCTTAAAAGGTTTAACTTACTTTTATTGAGCACTTACGACATGTTATGCACTTGACTAAATCTTTGCCAACATCATCCCATTTTTGCACCCATTTCTGTAGGCTACTGTATTAGCCTTATTTCACAGGTAAGAAACAGGTTTAGAGAAAGGTTAGAAATTTGCCCCAAATCAGCAGGCAGAGCTGAAATGTGAGCACGCATCTGTTTCAGGAACCTGTTTTAAGACTTCACTTTGCTGGTTCTATTACTATTTTGAGCGAAAAGAGAGATAGAGAGCATGAGGTAAAAAAAAAAACCAGCAATGACAAAGAAACATGAGTTCTGTGATAGGTAGAATAATGGCCTCGAAAAGAGTCCTAATCCCTGGAAGCTGTGATTATGTTAGTTACATGGCAAAGGGGAGTTTAAGGCTGCAGATGGAGTTAGGTTGCTAATGGGCCGACCTCGGAATAGGGAGGTCATCCTGGGTTGCCCCTGAGGGCCCAATATTCTCATGAGGGTTCTTAAGAGTCAAGAGGGAAGCAGAAGAGGTCGGGGTCAGGGGATGTGAGAAGGACTCCACCCACCTTTGCTGACTTTGAGGATGGAGGAAAGTGCCCACAAGCCAAGGAATTTGAGCAGCCTCTAGAAAGTGGAAAAGACAAGGAAATGGATTCTCCCCCAGAGTCTTCAGAAAGGCATGCAGGCCAGTGATGTTAGCCCAGTGAAACCCATGCCACGCTTCTGACCTACAGAACTAACTGTAAGATAAGAAATCTGCACTGTTTAAGCCACCAAGTTTATGGTAGTTTGTTATAGCTGCAAACAGAAAAATCATACAAATCCTAATTTTTATATTACAGATATCCAGAGAGCCTGGGTGTACGGGATGTATGTTTGCTGAGAACTGCTCAGGGCCCGTCTTTGAGTTTTGGGGGGTGGAGGTAGGGGTGATGGCAGCTTTATTTCAGCCTGGGGCGGGGGCAGTAGTATATGTGAAGGAAAGAAGACATTAGGGGGTAAGTTTCAAAGGACAAGAAACAAAAAGTTGTGTTGACGTCTTACCAGGTGTTGGCATAGAAACTTTCTCATTATCTTCTCCTCCTTTTTGTGTCCCTTTGAGCTGCAAGAGCCTCCTATTTGCTTCCTTTTCCTCTGGTAATTGAATGGACACGCAGGTGAGTTACTTGGTTCTGTACCAGTCGCTTGCACGCCTGCTCAGATATGAAAACTTCATCTACAGTAGTAGATGGTTTGATGGGACATTCATGAAACGTATCGCCAGGTGGTTATCCTCCTGATAAGTCACAGCAACTGACGTTAGCTACAGGCCTTATCACCTGGACAAATCACGTGTTGGATTCATTTTTTAATGGTGGTGGTGTTTCCAACTTCGTACGTGACCCAGAGGACAGAAGGAAGTGGGTCCAATCTCTATGGAATTGCTGGAATGAATCGCTTGCTATGGGTGTCTAGGAAGGGAGGTGAGTAAGAGAAACACAGGAAAAAGCAAAGCCACACTGGCCACAGGCAGGCACTGCCTTCCACATGGAGAGAAACTCCTTAACATAGGCCAAACCTGCTAAAGAGGAGAGGAGAGAAAAGGACACACTTGTCCATCTGGGTTAACCGAGTCACAAATTGCTTTGTTTGCACCAAGATACCACTGTGGGAGTCTCTTCTCGAGTAAGAAAGAAGCAAGACGAAGCAAGCAAGCTGGTGCACGAGGCCAGGTACAGGTAGTTAGCTTCAGCCTGGTGGACAGATTCCTGCCCCTGGGCCTGCCTCATCTTGGAGGGTCTTCAGAGCTGTGGGGAGTGAATGTGAGAAATGGCTCTGGGACGCTCCTAGCTCTCTGGTTGCCTCCCCAGGCTGCTGAATTGTGCCTCCTTCAGGCAGGAGAGGCAATCCCAAGCAAAGGGGTTCATTTAACTCTGGCCAAACACTAATTCTTCACAATAGGCAACCTTGAAGGGGAAGAGAGCATCTCGGGTGTGTGGAAGGCACCTCCAACAACATCAACCCCACTCCGGAGCTGTGACAGCCGCCGCCTGGGTGCCAGCCAGCCCCTGGAGGCGTTCTCTCTGCCTAGTGCATGGGGCCATCACGTCTGTGTCAGGCACACCTGCTACCTTTCACAGAGCAGCCTTGAGCCAGTGCATTTTCCTGTGTAACCGTTCTCCTGCCCTCCTTTTTGCACTGTGTCCTGCTCTTTTGAACAGAATGAGAGGGCCAACTGCATTTCCTCCATTGCTTTGTTTATAGGATGTGTTGTATATTTTTTCCTCTTTCTGAAATAGTCTTTGGCACTTTTACAGATAGCAGAAAAGAGAGGCTCAAATCTTTATTTTCAGGAATTGCTATACATGTATATTCAAATCCAAAATGTATTCATGTATACCCACTTACACAGATATTCATAATGACGTAGTCTCCAATTCATATCCTCTCGAATTCATATCCTCTCGAATTCATATGCATTCTCTCTAAGACACACAGAGATACACACAGACTCAACACACGCACACATTGCACTTGGTGCTTTGACCTCATTCCCTCTAATTTGCTCTTGCATCTTGCCTCCTAGGTACTAAATTGTCTCTGCCATCTTGTATTTCATTCTCCAGATGCTCCTTTCCCTCAGCTTACAAACACACCCAAATCTCTGGAGGCCTAAAAGATAACCCCCTCCCCTTATCCATCCTACTGTCCCCCCACTGCTGACCCATTTCTCCATCAAGCTCCCGGAACAACGCCCAGCCCACGGCAGGTACATTGGAAGAACGTGTGAAAGATGCATGCTCCTTCCCGTTCCACCAGCCCCTCACTTCCCAGCCCCCTCGCTGGCCTCCAGCTTCTCCCCTTCCAACTACAGACACGTCCTCCTCAATGGCCTCCTCCCTTTTCCCCATTTGTATTTTACTATACAAAAATTATTTTATCTGTTTTATTTTAAAATTTACCAAGAATCCACACTCACTGTAGAAAAATTAGCAACTGCAGGTGACCCAAAAGGGGAAAATTTAAATAACCATCATTTCTCCAGCCAGCAACATGCATTTTGGTCTCAGTGTCTCTTCTCTTTCTACATGGATGTGATCACGTCATTTCCCTTCTCAACAAGCTTCACTTCTTTTCCATTGCTGGATCATTGCTGAGAGGTTCAGCCCACCTGCACGGCACTGAAGACTCATCAGGATCTGGCCCCTTCTCATCTGGCCAGACTCTGCCCACTCCCCCCGGAGCCCTCTGGGTCCCCACCCATGCCCTGCAGCCATAGGGGACTCTGTGCCCCTCCTCGAAATGAAACGTCCTCCCCAACTGCATGCCTTTGCTCACTTAGTTCTTCCAGTCTGAAAAACATTGCACTTCCACCCATCACCTCCCTCCACCTATGGATATCCTACTCTTTCTTCAAGACTCCTTCAGGCTCCATCTTTCATGAATCTTTCTCTGACCCCCTAGTCAGAATTATCGGGTGGCCCCTTTGTTGCCTCTTGTTGTTCTTAATTTTGTCTGCTGATCTGTTTTGTCTTTAAACCAGAAGTACCTTGAGGTCAGGGACTGTGTCACGATCATCTTTGCATCTCCCACAATGCCTAGCACTGCACCCGGCAGAGATACTTATGGAGTGAAGAACATTTCCAGCCCCTCTTGCCTCACACATATATAGTTGTACACCATAATCTTGGAAGGATAAAGAAAGGTATTGCTGATGCCAACCCATCTCTGGGCTGCTTCCTGCTAATGCTTTTTCTCCCTCAGAAACTTTTTCCTGGCAGCCTGGGAAAGTTTATCCCTGGGAAAGCAGAGGCATAAAATTGTTGGATGCATGCCATGGAGTCCATCCAGTGGTTAGAATCAAAGGAACAGACATGCCCTTGGCAATGTGTATAAAAGGAAATGAATGAATAATAGCGAAAACAGGAGGGTAGAAAAAGAAAAGAAGCAACTCCTCCTTGGTATATCCTTTTCATGCTTCTCAGAACAACTTACTATACATTTCATTGGCTGCTGTGTTCTTTCACAAGCTACAGGGAGACCTGGAAGACTCATGTTCTTCCCTTCATTCCCTCCCTCTCATTCAAGGAACTCTTGAAATCGATAACTATCCTGCTTCCTTGTTCGAGGAAGAGAAGTCTCCCTGCTTCCTCTTCACTCGGATTATGCACTTGTCACCTCAGGTGTAGACTATGATAGAGCATGTGGTGACCAGCCTCCGGGATGACCTCCAAGGATCCTTGACTGCTGGTCTACATGCCTGTGTGTAGTCATTTTGCACAACGAACCAAGGCTGGCCCCGTGTGACCAATAGAACATGAATGAAGTGATGATGCGTGACCTCCAAAGCTCGGTCATATAAGGCATTGCAGCCTCCTCAGACTCTCGGATCATTTTCTTTAGGGGAAGCCAGTTGCCATGCCATGAGGCGACTTAAGCTTCCCTGTGGAGAAGCCCACATTGAAAGGAACTGTATCTTCCTGCCAACAGCCAACATTGACTTTGCCAGCCCCGTGAGTGAGCCCCCTTGGAAGTGGGTCCTCCAGCCACAGTCGGAACTTCAGATGGCTGCAGCCCCAGCTGATCTCTGACTGCAGCTTTGTGGAGACCTCGAGCCAGGACCACCCAGCGAGCTGCTCTCAAACCCCTTACCCACAGAAACCGTGAAAGATAATAAAAGATTCTTGTTGTTACGCTGCTGTTTGAGGACGTGTTGGTACGCAGCAATAGCTAATAAAATGCATCTGGTATTTTCTTCCATTTTATCCTTCAGTGTTTGCGCATATGTCCATGTGAATTTTGATGGGTTTTATTTGTGACGCTCAAAAAGAAAGGACTGCCTCTATTAATATTTAACTACTGTGTAGTGAATAGCAAAGTACTTCGAAGGGGTTGTCAAGTATCTAAGTACTTTAAACAATGATTGCCGTCATCCGGGAAGCAGGTACCGTGAGGCAGTTTGGGAATATATCAGGGTGTCCCAACAGGAAAAAAAGAAGAGTCCAGGTGTTTCAGACAGAGGTAACTTAATACAAGGGAACGGCTAAAATGTGTCAGAAAGTCTGGAAGAGGAAAAGAAGTGATGTTACCCAAAGACAGTAGGAAACCACTGCAGTGCTTAGGTCTGAAGGAGCCAAAGAGAAAATGGCATTACCCAGAGCCCATGGCCACTGTGACAACAGAGGCTGCTGCGCTTTTCTTCCCACCTCCCAACCTCCTGCCAGAGCCTCCCATTGGCAGAAACTAACAGGAAGCAGTAGGCAAAGGAGTCTGGGAAATGTAGTTTGTGAGCTTCCAGTCCTGGAAGAAAAGATGAAGACAGGGCAACTGAGGAGCTGAGGGCCCATAGACGTTATTTGTCTCTGGGAGCAGTAACAGAGAAACGGAAATAAAGGTGTATGTATTTGACAAGCCTCTACTCAAAGCTAAAATATCCAACATATTTGTGATTGGAGAGAGTCAGAGGAACAGATGCTCCCACATTCATCTTTCAAGGTATAGTCCAGTAGCAATAGGTTCAAAACTCTAAATTCTTCTGAAGAGCTGCCACATCAGAGCCCTTTTTATTAATTGTAGAAGAACAAATCTAACAAGAAGAGCTAACACCCTGAGCGCTAACACGGGTCAGGCACAGTTGTAACTGCTTTTCAGTTGTTAACTCATTTACCTGCTACACGTTTCCACAAAGTCGGTCCTACTGGGATCTGTTCTGCAGGTGAGCAAACTCGATCCCAGGGGAAGGAAGCCACGTCATGGTGATGAGCAGAGTCAGGGTCCCAGCGTGGTAGCCTGGTTCAGAGAGTCCACTGTACTGTCCCTCATGCCTTCACCACCTTGCCTAAAATGTGGGAGCTACACATCAGCTTGTACCTATGCCCAGAGTATTCAAAGAAGTTAATAAGATTAAGAGGAACAAAAGACAAGGCCTGTCAGAGCACAACCCCTGAGCTATGGGGCCAACGTTAGACTCGGCTGGTCCAATGGTCCACTCTACTATAGAGCAGCCCATTAATTCTTCTAGAATTAGAAAGGTCATGGTTATTGAATTATCTAGGACTCACTGAAAGAGCCTACTTAGTCTGGAAGTATCCAACCCCAAAATGGAGAAGGTTAATAACCAGGACCCAGGGAGGGCTTGTGAAAGGGAGAGCCGTGAACTTGGGCAGTGATGAAACCCCAGGCAGAACACTGCAATCAGGCGGCTGTTTCCCTGCAGCCTGCGCCCCTGAAAAAACCTGAAGCTGACCATCTCAACAAGCTCACTTCAGTTCTTCCCTTTTGATGGAGAGGCAGAGAGGAGCAAGAGATTGGATCCTCAGAAATTTCATTCCAGCATCTAGGACAACTTTATTTTTTCATACTTTGGGGGTTTATCTCACTTTTAAATTGTGATGTAGTTGACATACAATGTTAGTTTCAGATGCACAACATGGCTTCATCTTGTTTTTAAGCAGCTGGTGATTTGTACCATTTTGAAATAATCAGTGACAGGGTCATCGTACCTTGCGAGATTCTAGGCTGAAGGGAGGGGAGAACAGAGAACATCACGTAATAGCACCAGACACTCCCACCAACCACTCTTATCTTCTGAAGACGCTGTTTCTTTCGTGGAGACTACACATTGGCCCTACTTGTTAGGTTTTAAAAGGGGTGGGGCAGTAGTGGAATGTATGGATTCTCAAATAATTTTAGATAGCAGATCCCCAGTACCTGAGTCCCCCTGAATCTAACACCAGGAGCACAATGCTTCTTCTGAACTAATGTAAATGGCCCGTGGAGGGTGGAAGGGCAGGTCCCACTCTTCCCAGGAGCTGTCACCAGGCACTTTTAGAACAGTCCTGTGTGGTGGGTTGCACTGTTCAAGATTAACCAAAATGGATCCAATTCCTGACTTCTAGGAGGGGTATTCAAACAGAGAACAATGGCATGGAAACCTAAAGGATTACATAGCATTTTTAAAAACTGAAGTCTAGTTGATTTACAATGTTGTGTTGGTTTCTGCTGTACAGCAAAGTGACTCAGTTATACAATATATATATATACATTCTTTTTTATATTCTTTTCCATTAGCTTTGACCGTAACGAAAGCGACTGATTTTCACGCAATTTATAGAAAAAAAATGTTAATTGCTTTATAGTCATTCCACATACAGATTTATACAGTACGCCAGTCAGGCTTCCCTTTGCCTTGCTCACGACCAGAGGAGAAAAGCTGGTGTACCCTAAGAAGAAAAACAAACCTGTTTTGGATGGCCGTGTGCCTGTGCGCAGTTATGAATAGAGGCATATGGAAAGAAGAATTAATACAGAAAAAACTTCCTCAAGACGAATGGCTTGTTTTAAAGAATATATGTTTCTTTCTTTACAAGTACAGAGTTACAACAAAACAGCCCTCTCTGTTGCAGCCTTGCACCTCGGCAGGAAGGAGCCATTCTCTGCTCACTCAAAGGACACACAAAACCGTTCACCCTTCCCTCCAAACATCCAACTCAGGGAGGTGGTAACTCCAAAGCTCACACTTACATACGCCCGAGTAGCCTTTTTTGGGTTTGTCCCACTTCCATTAGGGTCTCTTTATAATAAAGCTGTCAACGTGAAAAGAAACGAGTTGGCTCAGTACCACAGACAGTGATTTCTGAGCAGGTGCATCATTATGAAACGGGGTGAAAAATACCAAGTCACAGATGTATGTCTGCTACAGGGAAGGGAAGCAAAGAGATGCGAGGACCTGTCAGGGTTTGGATTTTCATTTGCTGTTTCTATAAAATGCCTGTCCCTACTTGGCCCAACATCTGCCTTATTCTCTGACCTCACTTCCTTCCAGCAATTTCTCTGCCCCAGATGCCCCAGGCTTATCAGCCTTCATGCCTTTGTACTCATGATTTCCTCTGCCTCTCCCCAAAATCTTTGCATAGAATATTCCTTCTTGTCATTCCGTTTCAACCTCGATATCACCTCTTCCCAGACACCTTCTCTGATCTTCCATCGCCAAGTGATAAGCACCTTCCCTCGAAATCCTCCCTAGCAAACAGGCACCATCACATTGTCTGGATGTGTGTTTCTTTTTTTACACACTTGCCCCTTGTACAATTTAATAAATTCTTATCAACACTGTTGCGTCCTCTAAGTTTCAACATCCCAGGGCAACGCTGTTTCCCAGGCACTGGGCAGACAGACGCTCTGTGTAGCTCTCTCTCCTAAAGAGGCTGAGCTTCACCTCCGGGCCTCCCCCTTTGGCCCCTCCCTGTGAACTGCACAGGGAGTAACTGCTCGGCAGTGTTGGGCTGGCTGGTTCCTCCTGGGTGAGCTTGGTGCTGGGGCAAAGGTGGGTTTCTAACCAACTGCACCCCACAGTCAACAGCCCCAGAAATAATATCTGATTACAGGAGAAGAATCCAGAAGGTACTACACAGCCCAAAACCAGCACTGGGTCAAAGCCCCTGACCAGATGCCATCTGCACAAACACGGAGGTGTCAAGGGTAAGGTGGTATTTATATATTAATTTTCGCTTCGTGGGAAACCACACTATCTTAGAAATACCTCATACTTTTTTTTTTTTTTTTTTTTTTTGCGGTACGCGGGCCTCTCAGCGCTGTGGCCTCTCCCGTTGCGGAGCACAGGCTCCGGACGCGAAGGCTCAGCGGCCATGGCTCATGAACCCACCCGCTCCACGGCATGTGGGATCCTCCCAGACCGGGGCACGAACCCGCGTCCCCCGCATCGGCAGGCGGACTCTCAACCACTGCGCCACCAGGGAAGCCCCATACATTTATTTTTTAACAAATATCATCCCAGTGAGAGATCTCTCTTTCTTTGTAATATGATATAAACACATGTAGCAGACTGCCACTTTCCTGAGTAAAATCAAACCCTGGTCCTTCAGAGCTGGCAAAGAAGGGAGAATTTCCATGGGAGGGAGACCCCATCTATCTCATCTACCTAACTTCTGGGAGATTCACTGCTCCCTTGAGAGTCTCTGGGAGATTGTTTCTGCCACCACTGGCCTGGCCTCTGGGGGGTGCTGTTGCTTCCTCTTTGACAACTTGCTCCCCTCCCCCAACCCAGGGTGGGGGTGGTTCCACCTTGGCTGTACTTCCCGATGTCCTGGGTGAATTTTTTTTTTAATATTTATTTATTTATTCATTCATTCATTTATTTCACTGTGCTGGCTGTTAGTTGAGGCATGCAAGCGGGATCTAGTTCCCTGACCAGAGACAGGAGAAGGGCAAGTGGGAGCAGGGAGGAACAGAAGCTCCTTGAGACTTCTGGGTAGGGACGTTGGAGAGGGAGAGGATGTGTGCTTCTAGGGTTCCTACCTGAAATTCGGAACACTTTCCCCATAGATCAGTGCTTCTCAACCAGGGCCAATTTTGCTCCCAGGAGACATTTGGCAATGTCTGGAGACAGTTTGGATTGTCACATCTGGAGAAGGGGTGCTACTGGGGTCTAGTGCACAGAGGCCAAGGATGCTGCTAGACATCCTACAGTGTACAAGGCAGGCCCCGCAACAAAGAACTGTCTAGCCTAAAATGTCAATAGTGCCAAGGCTGAAGAACTCCGCCAGAACCCAGTGATGCATTTGGTAGTTGGTTGGTGATTTGGGAACTTGGTTTAATAACTCAGGCATGGTGGCTTAAAAAGGTTTTATAGGTTGACTTTAACATGCTGCTAAAAATGTCTCCACGAGATAATGTATTTTAAGCTCCACTTGGTGGAATCACACAATTACATGGCTCATACTAGGTTCGTTTTCCTTGTTCATTTCCTTGTGAAACACCCTTTTTAAGGTGTTGTTTAATTGCTGACCAATCACCCCAACCAGGATAGAAGCTTCTAGAACATTGCCTGACCTAAATTAGACAATCAACATGCACTGACTTAATTAATTAAGGTGGCTGGGACCTGCCTTGTTGTTATTGTAAGCAGAGCCCATCTCTCATACATGTTTCCATACCTACAGTCTTGGCTAGGATCTTTGCATAGAGAAGAAACTTAATACTGACTACTGAGGGCATGAATCAATGAATGTAAATGAATGATGGATGAATGAATAAGCAAACAGCCCAATATCTCCGTGTCCCACAGTGAAGAGTGAGTGAACATGCATATGCTACTTTAAAGGACTTTTTTAAAAAATAAATTTATTTATTTATTTTTGGCTGCGTTGGATCTTTGCCACTGTTCCCGGGCTCCCCCTAGTTGCGGTGAGCAGGGGCCACTCTTTATTGCGGTGTGCGGGCTTCTCATTGTGGTGGCTTCTCTTGTTGTGGAACACGGGCTCTAGGCACACGGGCTTCAGTAGTTGTGGCACGCGGGCTCAGTAGTTGTGGCCTGTGGGCTCTAGAGCGCAGGCTCAGTAGTTGTGGTGCAAGGGCTTAGTTGCTCTGCAGCATGCTGGATCTTCCCGGACCAGGGTTCAAACCCATGTCCCCTGCATTGGCAGGCGGATTCTCAACCACTGTACCACCAGGGAAGCCCTTTTAAAGGACTTTTAAACTCATGGTGCGTCGAAGGGCTTTGCTGCCTCATGTTCCTGGTCCGGCTCATTAGAATCTTCTCCCAGGCAGTCAGGCGGAAAGTGTAGACTGAGTCCTAGAGATGAGGCTCTTAGCAGAACGCCAAACCTGAACCGAGGAAGCGATTACTCCCTTCGCTTCTGAACCACTTTCTAAGAACGTTTTGGAGCTCTGCCATCATAGGATGAATGCCTCATGTGGTGTAAGTTAGTAATACGGGAAATCTGATGATTCAAATGTCTTAGAGTAGGCAAAAAAAGAAAAAGCAGCCTTGTGACAATCTTCTCTTGCCTGTTGTTTTCTATGGAGAACACGCTGATTTTTATGAGCTATTAGGACTTTATAATCTTTCTTTCCAGAGTGATCTATCAGTGTCAAGCATTGTTACCATCCTGTGGTTCCCAAATTCCTCTCTTGTGGGCAGTAACTTAGCCTTACTTTTCTTCTCTGTGATAAACCTTTGCATGATTAGCGAGTCTTTAATTAGGAATTATAGTCACCTTGGAGGTCCCAGCAAAGAAAAAAGTCAACAACCTCAGATGAGAAAACTAAATGGTCCCCATAATATCTCTCACAGCCATTTTCTCTCTGAGCCAGATCCACCCAGGATCGTGTCTGCATCTGGTTGTCTTGTCTCTTTCACCTCCTCGAATCTCAGACACTCACAGGCTCATGGCACATCAGCTTGGTTAACTGGAAACCTTTGAATAATCATTTTCGTACATGAAATTAAGAGTTTCCAAAGGAATCATTAGTAATGCAAGATTTTACTCTTGAAATAATAAATATTTATTTGTACATCAGCTGACAATGGAATTTCAACATGTAAAGCACCATAAGAAGACTTTTTACCCAAAGTTATGTAGAATGCTTACTTCTGATTGACTATTCAGGTAGTGACAACATAACCAAATGGTGTATAAGCCACGTTACTTGTGTTGCTATGCTGATCACATGGGATAACACTCCCACGCTTGTTGAACATACCAGAAATGACACAAAGGTCGGCATTGTATGAGTTGTTTTGGAGTCTCTTTTTCACTTGATATTATAGTTTAGACACTTCCCTATTCAAAAAAAGCAAACTTGGGCTTCCCTGGTGGCGCAGTGGTTGAGAGTCCGCCTGCCGATGCAGGGACACGGGTTCGTGCCCCAGTCGGGGAAGATCCCACATGCCGCGGAGCGGCTGGGCCCGTGAGCCATGGCCGCTGAGCCTGCGCGTCCGGAGCCTGTGCTCCACAATGGGAGAGGCCACAACAGTGAGAGGCCCACGTACTGCAAAAAAAAAAAAAAAAAAGCAAACTTCATTGAATTGTTCTCAAATGTAAAAAAGAGACAACACCATGGGTAAATTTCGTACATGACCAGAAATGGGAACTGAAGTTTAGGGTCTTTTAATTAACTAAACTGATACATGCAGGATTTTTTTTCCTTTCTTTAATGTCAGCTCTTAAAACCTCTGGATGTTACACAACCCAAAACTGGTCAGATTATCAATGTATTTGTCAACTCAGCTGTTTTGAAGTGCAATTATTTCAGTTTCTTAATGGCTAAATGGCATCAACTGTGCAAAAATCCGGTGACTATAAAGGGAAACACATTGGGTATGTTTCTTCTTGAATATTTTTAAAAATCTATGGTTATATTCATGGCGTGAAGGGAAGATGCAAGGAAATTGCACAAACAGTTCTGTTCAAACATGTCCTTATGGAAAAATCAAGATGCAAGGACTGTATACAAATTTGAAAGTCTAGGGAAACAAAATAGAAAGTTAGGGAGGAAATGCTTTCCCTCTGCTGGAGACTTCTTTTTCCTTCTGGAAAAAATAGGAAACATGTATCATCTGTGCCCTCTCGCGAAGACCTAACAGAAAGAAAATAAACATATGCCCCGAGGAAAAGCAGGGCCCGTTATAGTCAATGATGCTAAGGCAAGCGGCGTGAGGAATAAAATAGTGGTATTGGGGCTCTGCGTAAAGCTCGGGGGGAGGGTAATAATATTCTTTGAGAGTTTACTAAAACATAAAGGAGTTCTCCAAGAAACGGCAAGCGCTGAAGCTCTTAAATATCACAGGTGTAAGCCTAGAGGCTTTACGAGGGTATTTTTTGTTCACGGAAAAGCTCAAAGTTCTAAAGAAAATCTCTTCAACACCCAGCACACCTAAATCAAATGAACGCTTTTGAGAAGGCAAAATAACGGCCCCTCAGCGATGTCTACCTCCTAATCCCTGGAACGCGGTACCTTACTTCTCAGATAAGGTTAAGGACTGAGAAAGAGAGACAGAGAGAACCCTGGGTTATGCACATGGGTCCAAAAATATCCTTCCACGTGGAGAAATGTCCCAGCTGCTGTCAGAGACAAGAGGGAAAGAGGAGAGATTCAAAGTGCAACAGTTGCAGGATCTGAAGGTGAAGGAAGAGGCCATGGGCCAAGGGCAGCAGTGGCCCCTAAAAGCGGGGAACGGCCCTCGGCTGACAGACAGCGAGGAAACAGGGACCCTGGTTTTGCAACCACAAGGAGTGAGCTCTGTCAATAACCCCACTGAGCAGGAAATGGATTTCCCCCAGAGCTTCCAGAAAGGAATGTAGTCGGCCCACATGTTGCTTTTAGCCCAGTGAGACCGGTGCTGGCCTCCCAGAACTGGGAGATAATAAATGTATGTTGTTGATCTTATTAAGTTTGTGGTGATTTGTTATGGGAGCAATAGAAAATGAATACAACTTTTACCAGGCCAAATAATGGCCAAGTCGGCACGGATAAAATCAAATACAGATCTTCCTCAACTTACGATGGGATTATGTCCCTATAAACCCTTCGCAAACTGAAAATTTTGTAAGTCAAAAAGCATTTAATACCTCTAACCTACTGAGCATTGTACCTTAGCCTCACCCGCTTTATTTTTTTTTTAAGGTAGAGAAGACAAAATGTATTCTAGTAGCAGAAGACAGCGATAAACCAATGGCTTTCGAATATTTTTACCACCACCCACAGTTGCAGCACAATTTACATCACCTTCCAGTAAACACAGACACATACGCATGCACATATATGAAACTGAAACTTGTTTCACAAGGCAATACTCATCTCGTAGACTGTCAGCATCTCAAAAGATGACCGGAAACCTGTTCTCTAGCAAAGCTAACTTTGTTAGACTCGCTGCAGTAATGGAGAACGCGACCTTGACGATCTGAGTAGGGGGAGGTGAGGAAAGGAAATTTATAGGTCTGGGATCTGGACTCAGGTAGTTCAAAACAGGTCTTTTAAGACAGGAATCAGTTGGAGCCTGACCTACTTTAAACATGCTCAGAACACTTACATTAGCCTGCAGTTGGGCAAAATCATTTAACACAAAGCCTATTCCTTAATAAAATATTGACTGCCTTGTGTAATTTATTGACTACTGCCCTGAAAGTAAAAAAAAGAGAATGGCTGTCTGGGTACAGAATGGTGGTAAATGTACGGGTTGTTTACTCACGTGATGGCGGGGCTGACTGAGAGCCACAGCTGCCACCTGCTGCCCAGCTCACGAGAGTGTATATCATCACGTACCGCCAGCCTGTGAAAAGATCCAAATTCAAAATTCGAAGTTCAGTTTCTACTGAACGCGTACCGCTTTCACAACATCATAAAGTTGAACAACCGTAAGCCAGGGACCATCTACATCTGAAACTTGGAGTTTCCACATACAGAAATGGATATCTTGAAGTAAAAGGCATCATTTAGGGATTTCCCTGGTGGTGCAGTGGTTGGGAATCCGCCTGCCAATGCAGGGGACATGGGTTCAAGCCCTGGTCCGGGAAGATCCCACGTGCCACGGAGCAACTAAGCCCGTGCGCCACAACTACTGAGCCTGTGCTCTAGAGCCCACGAGCCACAACTCCTGAGCCCACGTGCCACAACTACTGAACCCTGTGTGCCTACATAACTTTATTTGTTTATTGTCAACTGTAGATCTTTTCTTGTGCCCTTGAGTGTTTTGCCTGGCCCGAACTAGGAGATATTAAATTATCTAAGTTCAGCTGCATTTGTAAATATCTTGGTTAGCAAATCTATTAGGCTTTGTCTGGATAAACCCAACTTCTAAATTTGATGTTTCTGTGTTTTTTAGAAACAAATCTATGCCTAAATTATATCCACGCCGTGTGTGCAGCTCACATTCTGCAGACACTGGTTAGTCGTGCATTGTGGCAACTCAGATTTAGGACCATAGTTAAATACAGAAAGAAAAGTTTGGTATTAAAAACATATTTCCAGGGCTTCCCTGCTGGCGCAGTGGTTGGGGGTCCACCTGCCGATGCAGGGGACACGGGTTCGTGCCCTGGTCCAGGAGGATCCCGCGTGCCGCAGAGCGGCTGGGCCCGTGAGCCATGGCCGCTGGGCCTGCGCGTCCGGAGCCTGTGCTCCGCAACGGGAGAGGCCACAGTGGTGAGAGGCCCAAGTACTGCAAAAAAAAACAACAAAAAACCATATTTCCATGTCCTACAAAACTCATCATAGTAAATGAGCTTGGTTGAGAATATTAGTTTCTTCCTTCCCACCTGCCTTCCTTATTCCTTTTTCCTTTCCTTTATTCATCAAATATTTATGACATCCCCACTATGTACACTGTGTTAGTGCCTGAAATCCAGTGACCAGCAAAACATTGTCTTCGTGGGGCTTTTGCAATTAAGGGTTCTATCAGGACATTAAATAACAGCACCAATATATATGAAGACACTGAAAAAAAACGTGTTTAAGAGGGGCAGACCTACTAGAGAATGGACTTGAGGATGCAGGGAGGGGGAAGGGGAAGCTGGGACAAAGCGAGAGGGTGGCATGGACATATATACACTACCAAACGTAAAATAGATAGCTAGTGGGAAGCAGCCGCATAGCACAGGGAGATCAGCTCGGTGCTTTGTGACCGCCTAGAGGGGTGGGATAGGGAGGGTGGGAGGGAGATGCAAGAGGGAGGAGATGTGGGAACATATGTATATGTATAACTGATTGACTTTGTTATAAAGCAGAGACTAACACACCATTGTAAAGCAATTATACTCCAATAAAGATGTAAAAAAAAAAATGATTTCTACCTCTCAGCCATGTGAGCATACAAGGAGAAGAAGGCCATCTGCAAACAAGGAAGAGGACTCTCACCAGATACCAGATCTCTCAGCACCTTTGATCCTGGACAGCCAGCCCCCTGAACTTAATAGTGGAAATATTAAGAAGTTGTCAGATTCTGGGTATATGCTGATGGCGGAGTCAATAGGGTTTCTTGGAAGGCTGGATGTGGATTGTGAAAGAAAGTAGAGTCCAGACTCGTGAGCCTGAACACCTGTAAGGATGGAGTTGCCATCAGCTGAGATGGGGAAGGTTGCAGGTGGGGAAGGTGTTAGAGGAGAGACTGCAAGATCAGCTTTCCCACGTATGGATCTGAGAGGTTTATTAGATGCCCAAGGGAGACGGTGGGTGGGCAGAGCACATCTGGTGTTCAAGAGATCTGGGCTGGAGATGTAAAATGGGGAGGATTAGTACATGGGTGGATTTGAAGTAAGAAAATGCCTTGACGGAGAAGAGGATCGGGGACTGAGCCCCAGTGCACCCCGACATTAAGAAGTCGGGGAGAGGGACTTCCCAGGTGGTCCAGTGGGTAAGACTCCGCACTCCCAGTGCAGGGGGCCCAGGTTCAATCCCTGGTCGGGGAACTAGATCCCGCATGCTGCAACTAAAACATGCCGTAGGGAAGATCCTGCACGCCTCAACTAAGACCCGGCACAGCCAAAATAAATAAATAAATGTTTTTGTTTTTAACCTCCTTATAAAAAAAAAAAGAAGTTGGAGAAAGAGGAGGAACCAGCAAAGGGGCTGAGAAGTAAGAATTTCTGCTTCAAGCCCTGCTCTCACCTCTCTCCACAACATTACACGAGTGCTAGGACGCAGCCAGGCGTGTGGTGGTCCCTGGAGAAGTCCCCGCCTCAGTGTCTGTATTGGGCCTGAACCGAGGGCACGCAATGCAAGGAGCTGACTAGCAAATGTGCACAGCGGGCCTTCCACGTGCAGGTGCCAGGAGTCGTCACATCTCTGCTGTTTGCATGTTCTCAGTCACCGGTCCTCGTTTATAAAAGGGAGATGACACACCGACCTCACGGGGTCCTGGTGAGGACTGAGTGAGAAGAGCCCCATAGAGCGCCCAGCCCAGGATACGTATAGGATGACGAATGATTACTACCTGCCCTTCTTCGGATCGCTTACCCTCAGTTATATAATTGGATGGTTCAGAAGCTAAAAATTCTGAGCTCTTCCTCAAGTCCTGCTGCTATTTTTACCTGTCCTTTCACAAAAGGTTACAGCTCTGTTGGGCTGTTGGAAAGAGGGCAGCCCTGAGTCACTTCCTCCCTCCCCTCTAGGGTCCTGCTGAGCCAAGCTGGGTCCACCTAGCTGCCCGGGCCACGAGGGCTCCCGTTCCTTGACATCCAGGAGGGTTTTCATAAAACCACAGGTCTTGCCGGAGATGAGCTGACCTCCGACTTTCTGAATTGATCGCGCATCTTCACTGCCCTGACACCCACTTCCTGAAATTGATTGCTGTTCCTCCCCAAAGTAAGCAATGATAAGCAGGTGGTTGATGTTAAAATTTGAGGCTGAAGTATTTGGACTTCAAATAAGTGATAAGACTCCTTCCTTTAAAAGATAAGAATGATGACATATACACACTACTATATATAAAATAAATAACTAATAAGGACCTACTGTATAGCACAGGGAACTCTACTCAATATTCCCTAATGACTTATATGGGAAAAGAATCTAAAAAAGAGTGGATATGTGGATATGTATAACTGACTCACCTTGCTGTACACCTGAACCTAACACAACATTGTAAATCAACTCTACTCCAATAAAACTAAATTTAAAAATAAATAAATAAAACATGAGGGTGAGCGTATAGCTGTGGTCCACAACCTTGGCCGCAGATCAGAATGACAAGGGAGCTTAAAGATACTGATGCCAGGGTCCCACTCCAGAGGCTCTGATATAGTCGGTCTGGGGTGTGGCCTGGACATTGGCATATTTTAGAAACTCCCCAGGTGACTCTGCTGTGCATGCAGAGAGCTGATGTGAGGTAAGTGCTTAGGTAAAAGTCCTTTCTCTGCCCCCAGCAGGTGTCTCATCGTCTAGGGACTTGCAGAGTACAGCTTGCCTTTCTCTGGCTCCTAGACTCGCCCATG
Source organism: Delphinapterus leucas (assembly GCF_059928025.1). NCBI lineage: Eukaryota > Metazoa > Chordata > Mammalia > Artiodactyla > Monodontidae > Delphinapterus > Delphinapterus leucas. The sequence continues at coordinate 4,067,862 of NC_143138.1, read as the reverse complement.
TGCTATGGGTGCAGGTGAGACACGAGAGGGAGGCCCTTGCCAGGCCATGGTAGGCAATGGCCATGCCAAGGAGTCTAGGCAGGATCTTGCTAGAACTGTTGTCAAAGCGTTTTCAGAGGGTTTGCAACTTGGTCATAGGAAATGTCTTCTGGTAGCACCAGGGAGGATGGGTTGCCATGGGGATGGCTGGAGGAGCCCAGGAGATCACTGAGGTCCCAGTATGAGATGACAGGAGCCTGAATCAGGCAGGAGTGATGGCAAATGGCAGGAATGTGGAGAGCAGGGAAGTGGGTCTTCACCTTCTCCCATAGGAGCTGATCCAGGCCTCCCAGCCCTGCTGTGTGGAGCCCGCCCTACCCATGGCCTCTTGGTTTGCTGGGGCTTTTGTTTGCAGGGCTCAACATCTTCACTGAGTTATCTCTTAATCACAATAACGATCACATTTATTATGCTTTTGCTTTGGGCCAGGCTCGTGATTAAGAACATCTGGCTTTACCATTAACAAAACTGAGGCTTAGCAAGGTTAAGTGACTTGCCCAAGGTCACACAGCCAGTAAGAAGTGGGGCTGGACAGAGGCAGGTTTCAGACTTAACCCTTGACGAACCCTTAACCCAGAATAATTACCTATTGCTCACTTCCCACCTGTGATGCACAGGTGCCTCTCCCCCCGGCTGAGGTATCTCTTTTTGAATTGAGTCTCAGAACCAGCCATGTCCACGGGCTTCATGTAATTTCATCCTGGACATTTCTGGCCAGCCTGGCCTTGGAGTCTTGGTGCCGAGACCAACAAGAAAATCCAACTTGTGGTTACATCGGCTAGACTGGCCAAACTCTTAAAATCGTTCTAACGTACATTATTTAACTCATACTTCCTCATAACTGGAAATATCCTCTACTCCCTTGAGTTTTCCACATGCTAAAGTATTGAAGCTCCATAATTTCTCTATTTTTTTCAGAAAAGAAATAGAAAATAGTGTTGGTAAATGAACTTAAACTTTGTGACACCAGAAGCTCCTATGCTAGACTTCGAGGGCAGATTCCAGCACCTCTAGAGCAATCCAGCAGGCAGGGGGCTTACACTTCAAGCACTATGTCAAAACTGCTGGAAATGCCACCTGGAATCATGGCCACGATAACTGGAACTAACCTCTTAAGGCTTTGTCTGTTACCCAAGTGACAATTTATTTAATCTACATTATGTGTATTGTGATTAACATTTAATGAATACATAGTATATGGCAATACCAGGCTAAGTACTTCACATAGGTTATCTCTCATTTTGACACCCCCATTTGATAGATGAAAAAACTGAGGCTCAGAGAGGTGAATTAACTTGCACAAGTTTCCAAGCTGGTGTGTAATAGAAACTGTATTTGAAACTAGACCTAACTCGAACCCTATGCTCCAAACCATTAACTGCATTGTTAAGACCCTTGATTATAAAAAATTGTAGGCTCATTTGTATATTAATGCTGCCACTTTACACATTGCAGTTATTAGCAACATTCTCTCTGAGCTTTGCTTTAAAACGTGTGTATTGGAGCGTTTTTTCCTATAGAAAGTATTGTAGTGTTTCCATTTAACTCTGTAATTTGTGAAATGCCGTTTCTGGTATGTTTCAAATAGATTCGCAGTCGGTAACAGTTAATAAGCAAAGGGGTGATGATGGGGAAGTCGTTTCTTCTCAAGATCTTGAGCACCGACTGTGTGTCTCCTCTTGTTGTGGGGTGCCCTAGGGATGAGAATCATCTGGGCAGGCTGGGACCAGGGTCCACTCAGCCTTCAGCTCAGTGCGGGGCACAGGGCTCCAAAAAATAAGGGGTCTTGCAGCACCAACCTTCTATGGTTGTCTCTGGTCGGCTGCTGGGGGTACGCTAGCAGCTCTCTGAAAAGTCCTCTGGCTCTATGATTCAGCTTCACTGTTGGATATGATGTTATCCTCTTATAAAACAAGAACCCATCTATATTTTGCAGAGTTCGGTCTATGGCATATTTATTAACGTCAATCTCTTGTTAAACAGCTGATTCAGTAAGATGTTTCTGCAAAAGTAGAATCATCACAACACAGGCATTCACATCCTCTGAAGAATATGGAATCTGGTCACCTGGTCTCCCCACCCCCAAAAGCCAGGCAACTTGGAGGGGCACCCAAGTGCCTTTGGTCAAGACCAAGTGCATCCAGCCATCCCGTTCATCAGATGGCTTTGCCGGAGCCACCTGCTGGCAGTGTCGCTTTTTCTCTACAAACTGGAGCGTAACTGCAGTTTTGGAAATTACAATCTCATCACCACTTTGAAAGAGCTCTTTGGTAATTCTTTGGGGAAAGCTAAGCAGTATTTGGTGACATGGAGAGTTTCCTCTAACTCAGTTTGGAGAGGGGAATGCTTGTGTGCTAGATGCTATTTAAGTATGGCAATTCTGAGACTTTGGTACCCCAACTGGGAGCTCCTCTGCCAGACAGGGACCCTGAGGGTAGGACCCATAGACAACTTCACCAGGCACAGGGTAAGTATTCAACGTGTGTTTGCTGAATGAATGGGCAAATTAATAAATGGTTACATTCCAGGATCAAAAGGGTTTTGAATTCAAATTTCTTAACTTTTACTTCATAAGAATTTCCCTGGGGGCCATATATAATTAACTCCTGTCTGTTCCAAACATATTCTATATGTTTTATAGATTCTTCTAATACTGAAGAGGATGGGGGTGAGAATCATTGTTTATGGTGGCTAAGATTTTCCAGTAGGATTTATGATTAGAATGCAAGGCTTTCTTTAGTACAAGATAATATGTGAACAAAGGCAAGAAACCATATGGGAGAGAAATAAATGCCAGAAGAATTTTCCTCCTTCTTTTAGGTAGAACATGAGGAGGAGTTTTTTCAGGTTTTACCGTACAGAGGAGCCTTGTAAAAACTTCAATATTCTATTGCATTCAGCTGAAATAATGTAAAACCTCAGTAAATTTTTAAAAAAATTTAGTATCCACGTAAAACAATCCCTTAACTATAAATATTGATCTTCAGTTTAGATAAATGAATATATAAATGGGTCTACCAGAGCTCTGCAAGTTCTAGAATTAGCATAATTATCTGGATGATTTTTTTAAATGTCACTTTCTGTCTTGGTCAGGATAGAGTGACATATGGAACTTTGTGTCTTCCCCCTCCAGTGAACAGGCTGAACACATTTTCCCTTGCATCGGGTTGGGCAGGAGCGTGGTATGGTGGTGGCTGCAGTTTGGAAGTTTATGGGAAGAAGGTGAGCTGGGTTCTCCGCACAGTCTGTGGCAAGCCAGCATCATCCCTGCCCCTTCTGTGTTGATTTCTGCCTCGCCGGAGAAAAGCATGCAATTTCTTTTCCCAGTATGGGTCAGGGTTAGGGTTTTCCAAAGACAAGTGGAAAAAAATCCCTTCTGTCAAGCAGCTGAGATGATTTGCTGTAGTTTTAGGGAGAGGGGCGATCTCCTCAAGAGCCGTGCACTGCGGGTAGGTAGCTGAAGTCGGTGTCGGCAGCTGCTGGTGGCGTTGAGACGCCCTCCGGAGAACCACCTGCTCTGGTGCTTCAGACAGCTGGAGTCCGGTGGCAGCTCCCCTGGGATTCCTGCTCTTCCAGATTTCCTGAGAGCAGACGTCCCCAGCCCTACTCAACCGCCATGTGCTTCTTCGAATTAAATCTGTTTCTACTCAAAATACTTCCTGTCTGCTTTTTTCCTGAATGAATCATGACTATTCGACCATTTTCACCTTACTGGACATTTTAGGGAAAAGTGAGATGTTAAGGGTCGTGTTGTCCAATATCACTCCCAGGTGACCCTGAGTCTCAGGTGACCTCCCTTCCAGGTGACCCTGCGTCCAGTGTTCTGGCAGTCTTGGAATGGGGAGGGGGGAAGGGGAGGAGCTGTCCAGCGCCTGGGGGTAAACGGAAGTCCCACCTGGGCAGGTGCAGAGCATGGAGTCCAAGGGAGTCAGGGGGAGGGCAGGAATGGGACCCGAGGATCGGGTTGGCAGCAAGGAGTGGGGGTGGGGTGTAGAGGGGGAGCCCAAAAGTTCAGCAGAAACGATGGCCAGGAGGGAGAAGGACATCTTCAGAGCCTCTGGGTGGGAAGGCGGGCTGGTGAGCTGGTGGGTTGCTTCTCACAGCCACACTTCTCTGGCCATTAGAGGGCAGGTATAACAAGGAAACAGACCCCAAAGCTGAGCAAACACGTTGTCTTCAAGGGGCAATGACATCACGCGCAGATTTCACTTGCTCCATTGACTGAGCTGGAACCATGTCTTTTAGATAATTAAAAATACTCTACCTGAATGACTTGTGCCAACTTGAACTGTTTGTCCTGTTGCCTGACTCCTTGGTGCTATAGAAACACATCTGGCCGTGGCCTCCTGTTGCGTGAATTGTACTCCCCTGCCCCTTGATTCGGGGCTTGGCCACGTGACTGTCTTTGGTCAATGGGATGTTAGCAAACGTTGATACAAGGAGAGGCTTCAAATGCACTTATGTGATCAGGCTCATTCTTTTGTGCATCTGCTCTCAGCGTGGGAAGACTGTACTCTAAACAGGTACGACCTCTCCATCCCGGGCCCCAGAATGAGGCACACGGAGCAGAGATGCTACAACAAACCCACAGGCACAGGAGCGATCATTAAATGCTTCCTGTTGTTTTCCATGTTTCCATGGAGATTGTGGGGTTGTTTGTTATGCAGTGAATTTGCATCAATGGCTATATGATACAGGTTGCACATATCCTATCATATCATAGATACTGTTCTTTATGGAATAATTAAAGAATTTTCAAGGCTAGCTTTGACCCCATTCAATTTTCACGATCAACGTACTCTGACTTTAGACTCCACTGCATGGGCAAGATGAGATTCTATCCTCCCTTCAGTGATAACTGTGTTTCAGTCTTATCTCATCAGCAAAAGTTGTGCCGATTTGTTGTAGCTGATAACCTAGCTGGTGTCTCTACACGACGAACAACTGGCTTAGAATTTACCTGGACAAAAAATATGCATTTACAGATCCATAAAAGTCTCTGTCTTCATCTTATCGGCATTTGAAACCTGTACTTCTAGATAATTTTATAATTGTTCTCATCCTTCATTTTGCTTAGAGAAATTTACACAGCAGAGAAGTGTCATTAAGAATGAACAAACTAAAAAAAAAAGGCACGAGAAACATACATGATCATTCATTTGGCACCATCTTCTAAAATTTCACGCTTCAGGGATAAGCAAAATTAGTATAATTCACTTCTTAAGTTGCTTACTAACATTGCAAGTGAGCCAGTGCAAGAGGAAGGAAATTGTAGCTTTCAACGGGATGTGACAAGGCAAGACGTCGAGGGTTTTAGAGAACAGAGTGATGCTGACAGATGCCAAACCTACTGACCCCAGCACTGATGGCTCCTGGAAGGGGACCTGAACTGTCTGACCCCTGAGTCTCCCTTTGCCTACAACTTCAGACTTGCGTGGTTGAAGGGCAATATTTCAGTCACCAAATTTCTCCACTGGCTTTTCACTCCCCGACCTGCATGTCGATGGTAAGTCATCCTGGCAGTTGTTTTTTAAGACAGAAGTCTCTTGTGTCTATGGGTATATCATGGTTGCTATGGTTACAGTTCCTTCCTTGAGTTTGGGTCATGCCATGTGGCAGACAAGAGGACCCTACCTACGTGAGCCCCATCTCCAAACACTCACTAGGGGAGCGGGTCCGGAAGTTTTCCCAGTTGATTTCTCACCGTCTGGGTCGAGGATGAACAAGAGGTGTCTCTGAAGTGGCTTCCTCAGGTGTTCCTGTGTCACCTGTCCCCACTTAAACGCCCCCCCCCCGCACTGTGGCCCTGCTTCCTGTTTTTCTCTCCAGGTTTTGGGTGGACAAAGTACAGTAAGGCTAAAGGTGCAGGACAGTTAGGTCTGAGTCCCTGCCTCAGTCCTGTCTTATTAGCTGAGTGAACATCGGCAGGTTACTCAACTAATTTAAACCTTAACCATTTCATCTGTCAAATGGAGATAATAAGAGCACCCACCCTATAAGACTGTTGTGAGAATTAAATCAGATAATCCTATAAAGGGCTTCGCACAGTACTTGGCATTCAGTACATTCTCTGTTAAGTTTAGCTGTTCTAATAGGAATGACATGTTCATAGCAGCACTATTCACAAGAGCCAAGACACAGAAGCAACACATGCCCATCAGCAGATGAACAGATAAAGAAGATGTGGTACATATATACAATGGAATATTACTCAGCCATAAAAAAGAATGAAATGATGCCATTTGCAGCAACATGGATGGATCTAGAGATTATCATACTAAGTGAAGTAAGTCAGACGAAGACAAATACTATATATCACTTACATGTGGAATCTAAACAATAATGAATCTAAAAACAAATGAATCTATTTACAGAACGGAACCAGACTCACAGACATACAAAACTAACTTATGCCTACCGAAGGGGAAAGGTGGAGGAGAGAGGGATAAATTAGGAGGATGGGATTAACAGATACACACTACTATATATAAAATAGATAACCAAAAAGGATTTACTGTAGAGCACAGGGAACTATATTCAATATCCTGTAATAATCTATAATGGAAAATAATCTGAAAAAATAATATATACATAACTGAATCATTTGCCGAATGATTATATAATAACGTGTATATTACTCCTGAAACTAACACAATACGGTACATCAGCCACACACTTCAATAAAAAAAGAACAGTTACCCTTATGAAGGGAAGATGCCAAGAAGTAGTGTTCCTCCTAGGCGTGGAGGCTTTGACACAGTGACAGCAGAGCACGACGGTCCCTTCTCCACCACCGCGCCCTGGTAGCAGCCCCCAGAGGCTCCAGATAAGACAGCCGGGTATTTGAGGATGTGGTGTCCGGCATCCCGACCCCTCCCCAGGCTCCAGTGGACCCCTCCATAGTCTCGGTCTCTCTCAGCCCCTCTGGGGTGGGTGGAGGGGATGCCGGTCAGGGTTCATGTGGCACCGGCCCTGCCTGATTCCTAGAGGAACAGAATGTGAGGTGGGACGGTGTCCCCAGCTTCCGGGGGCTGAGTTTCATATCTTACTTCAGACCTGCTGAAGCTGCCCGAGGCTTCCCCAGGCTGCTGTCTGTCCTGGTTTGACACACACGTCTGTCATTAGGTACATGCCGTGTGAGGCCACCGTGTGACCGGGAGGCCGTGTCACTGGCGAGCCACGCGGTCACACTGTCTCTGGGATGCACTTGTAGCCCTTGCACATCCCGCCTCTCACTGCTCTGCTGTACCCAGCTGCTGCCCTCACCCCTGCCTCCCGTCTTAGCTCTCGACGTTGGGGTTTGGAAGGCGCCCATCTGTTCCAAAATGCACTGAAAGAACACAAGGTCCTGTGACGAGAGGACAAACCTCTTCAAGCGTGGCTTGGGGACCCTCACGGCACCAGCCCTGCTCACCTGGGGGGGATGGGCTTCCACCTTCCCTGACCCTTATCTTCACTTTTTCAAGCTGAGCTGTAAGTTATGTCCACTTGCCCTTTAATCCAAAGTGACTTGGGCTTCCCCGGTGGCGCAGTGGTTGGGAGTCCGCCTGCCGATGCAGGGGACACGGGTTCGTGCCCCGGTCCGGGAAGATCCCACATGCCGCGGAGCGGCTGGGCCTCTGAGCCATGGCCGCTGAGCCTGCGCGTCCGGAGCCTGTGCTCCGCAACGGGAGAGGCCACAGCGGTGAGAGGCCCGCGTACCACAAAAAAACAAAACAAAACAAAACAAAAAAACCCATAGTGACTTGACTGGATAGTGAAAAGATGCTCGCTAGGGGCAAGGCCCTGCCTGAAGGGGAGGGGCCTCCAGGAAGCAGCAATTGCAATGCGCTTAAACATCACACAACTGTGGACCAGGAAAGGAGGAGGACGGGCGAGGATGTGCCTGCGTCTTCCTGATGGACTGCGCCAGGGGCAGGTGGAGGAAAGCTTCCCCAGGAACTGACATCTGAGAAGGTACTTTAAAAAACCCCCCAAGTGGAGGGAAAAGAAAATGAGCAGGGTGGGGATAGGAGAAAAGATGTTTCAACCTAAAAGAAAAGCATAAGAAAGTCAAGGGCGTGAGAGGCCGGGAGGACCCCAGTGGATCCTCTGGAGTGGCTGGAATGTGGGGTGTGAAGAAAATATGATATTTAAAAGGCTGATAGGGCCAAAATAGGGAAGCATTTCAAATACTAGAATAATATATTCAGGGAAATTTTGTGAATTTTCCACTGTATCACATCCTCAAGACACACCTGTCAAACCAGCCAGTGACCCCAATTTCATATGGTCACAGGGAAAAAAAGAAAAGGAAAAAAATAACAGAAGTACCCTCTTCTTCAAGATTAACGTTTTTGTGCTGCCCTAGATGAAGGTCAAAGGTAAATCAACCTAGAAATGGTCTTTTTTTTTTAGATTAAAAATTTATTTTTATGGGAGGACAAGTGAAGTCAAAAGAGTGGGAAGTTAATGGAGAGCTGAGACATGAACATAGGATATCAACTTCCAGTCCCACCCAAGGAATTCATTTGTCCGATGTTAGAAATGGAAGGTAAGCCACCTTACGGAGTCTGATTTTCATAGCTGAGGAAATTGAGATCCTTCGAGAAGTTAAATGAGGGCATAAAGTCTGAAAGCTGCCAGTAACAGAGACAACACTTGAACTGAGAAGCTCCCCCCTTAGCCCGTCAGTGTTCGTTTAATTAGCTACGCAGCTTCCTTATGACTCATCACAGGAGGAACACCAGCTCACATGCTCACATGGTTAGTGGCACCATCTTTGCTTACGGAGGAGCACATCATCTACAGAAGCCATGAGAGGTGAGGGCAGATGTGTCCTACAAGAGCTGCTAACCCCCCTGCTCAGTGACGCATTCCGAAGCATTTCCTGGCAGCCTGGGCCTGAGAACTCTGACCCTACAGGACACTTCCCACCCTCTGCCCTGTGCTTAGCTGTCCCATGTTTATCGAGCACCTGTGTGCCACATTCTCTGTTAGCCCAGTGAAAAGGAGCCCCTGCAAGCCGACCACCCCTCCTAAGGAGTAAGACAGACTCACAGAGTCACCTTCTGGATCCCTAGCTATCCACCTGGGATGTGTGAGAGCTTTGGAGGAACAAGGTGACCGGCACTGTCACCTGCTTTAGGGGACCCAGATTTCCTTTTGCTACTGCAGCTGAATTTATATCTCCAATTCCTCTTGTCTCTGGGTGGGTCTGGCTCTCTGCTTTGGTCTCCGAGCTCCTTCACAATAAGGCTTCAGTATCCGAGGGGAACATTTGCTTGCACCGCACGTGTGAGTGACACAACAGGGCACCGTCGTCTGGTCACCAGCACTGCAGGGGCATCCCTCTTACACAACCTCCACAAACAACCCCCTTGCCGTTCACAGTGGGACCACTAGGAACCAGTGCTAGCCAAGCTCTCAAAGAGAAAAAACAGGAGAGAATGAAGACTGGGAATACGAAGGCAAAGAGTGTTGAAAGAGGTACGTCCAGAGGAGTAATAAATAGCATGTGCGAAATGTTACTCTAGGGAAAATCAATCAACTCAGGTATTCTACAAACATGGATCGGGCAAACATTTACTGATAACCTACTGTGTGCCAGCCCCGTGCCCCTGAGATGCCTAACTGAACTAGGGTTGCTGTCCCTGATCCAAGTCATGCAAATGAGACCCTGTAATTGAGGGGAAAGAGGATCTAAAAAGCCAGATCTTGAGACTTCCCTGGTGGCACAGCAGGTAAGACTCCACACTCCCAATGCAGGGGGCGCGGGTTCGATCCCTGGTCTGGGAAGATCCCACATGCCGCGGAGCGGCTGGGCCCGTGAGCCACGGCCGCTGAGCCTGCGTGTCCGGAGCCTGTGCTCCACAACAGGAGAGGCCACAACAGTGAGAGGTCCGCGTACCGCAAAAAAAAAAAAAAAAAGTACACCCATTGCTTAACTTAGACCCTCTGAGTACTGTCCAGTTCTCCCAATCCTTAAAATACCTATGCCCCACATCCTGAGTGGAACTCTTACACCCCAACTAAGCAGACTAATTATAGGGACCAATTAAAAGACGAAAAGCCTAATTCACTCTGAAAAGGATGGTATCAATTAGCTAGTGCTAGAATAATGCTAAACTACAAAACACTCCCCAAGCTCAGTTTCTTAAAAGAACATCTATTTGTTCTCTTGCATCTGCGAGTTGGCTGGGGCAGCTCACCTAGGCTGGGCTTCGTGGGGCATATTGCATCAGCCATGGATGCGGCTGGGTCTGCCTCCGTATGTGTTCCTCCCAGGCTGCAGAGGCAGTAGTTACCTAGAGAAAGTGCATCTCACCGAGATGGCAGAGTGAAGAGAACGCGCCCAGTCACACAAGTGCTTTCCAGCCTTTGATCACATCAGGTCTCTTAACATAAGATCGACTAAAGCAAGGCCACACCTGAAACCAAAGGCCAGGGAAGGATGCTCTGCCCATGAGGGTGAAGGTGGCTGGGAATGAATAGTTCTGGAGAAAAATCTGATCCACCACCAGGATGCAATAGAATCCTGTATATTATAGCTTGTGAAGCTAGTTGGGGGTAATAATCTTACTACCTCAAGCAAGATTACTGTGAGAGGAAGCAAAATCCAAACTCAACAGAGTGTGGAAAGAAACTCCAATACTACTGAAAATTCCCATCGTGTTATAAGTGAGAGGTTGCAAGGTTTGCCTTAAAAGGGCTTCTTCTTTCTTTCTAGACGTTATGTCCAGAATTTCAATAGCAGCCACCAGGTGAGCAATGGCACCTGATTTATGATCATGTGGACCAACTGCTCAAACCTGCAAATCACAGAGAGACCCAGCAGAAAACACATCATTCAGCCATTCATGAATTTTCTACCAGAGTATTACTTCTGATTCAAATAGCAGCATAAATATTTAACCTCTTGCTGTGTAGAAGTGATTTCATATTCGGCTTCAACTGTTATTAATCATTGTTTGATAGAACTCTGGTTTTCACTTCCAGATTTGAGGTTAGTAACCTTCTGACATACACACATTAGCTTCAGAGCTTGGCTCCAATGTCGAGGCTCTAGAGAAGTTTTCTCATAAAAACCCTTTGCCATTGACTTGATTTGCCTTTTCCTTCCGTCTACTATGCTAATAACACTGTTCCCTCTTCCATTGCCTTAATGAAAGGTTTTTATACAGGACTGCAAAGTGTCAATCGCAGAGAGGCTCTTGGAACAGCGTTCTAAGGGGGTTTTAGGTGTGTTGCCGACCTTTGAAAGTAGGTGAGATTTCAAATAAAAATCCAGTTTTCTGGCTTTTCTTTTTTTTAATTTCTTTTTTAAAATTTGTATTGGAATATAGTTGATTTACAATGTTGTGTTACTTTCTACTGTACAGAAAAGTGAATCAGTTATACATATATCCACTCTTTTTTAGATTCTTTTCCCATATTGGTCATTACAGAGCACTGAGTAGAGTTCCCTGTGCTATACAGCAGGTCCTTATTAGTTACCTATTTTATATATAGTAGTGTGTATATGTTTGTCCCAACCTCCCAGTTTATCCCTCCCCCACTTTCTCCCCCTGGTATAACCACAAGTTTGTTTTCTACATCTGTGACTCTACTTCTGTTTCGTAAATAAGTTCGTTTGTACCATTTTTTTAGATTCCACTTAAAAGCAAGAGCATACGATATTTGTCCTTCTCTGACTTACTTCTCTCAGTATGACAATCTCTAGGCTTTTCTTTTTTTTTTTAACATCTATATTGGAGTATAATTGCTTTACAATGGTGTGTTAGTTTCTGCTGTATAACAAAGTGAATCAGCTATATGTATACATATATCCCCATATCCCCTCCCTCTTGCGTCTCCCTCCCTCCCACCCTCCCTATCCCACCCCTCCAGGTGGTCACAGAGCACCGAGCTGATCTCCCTGTGCTATGTGGCTGCTTCCCACTAGCTAACTATTTTATCTAGGCTTTTCTTGAAACTTGGAAAGATCTGGCCACTCGGGCTGCTTTCACAAGTTCTGACGCCTGGTTGGGGCTGAACAATGCTGCCCCCTACAGGCCTGGTTTGCACCCTCCAGTTGGGCCCTTTTGCCTCCATTTCCAGAGCTGGCTTGGCCCCTGGGGGCACGGCAGTAGTCACCCTGCTTTCCATCCTTGTACCGTCTTGGCATGAATGAAGGCCTTTCTCTAGTCTGTGTGATATTTCTGTGCACAGCATCCTCTCTGCCAGGAGAAGTGAAATTGATCTGTGTCTCCCCTCCATCTCTTCTGCAGCTCACCCCGTATATCGTCCTAGGTGAGAAGAAGGCTGCTCTCCTGCTTCAGCATAAAAGCCTTCGGGGGCGCTTTTCAACCAGAAAACTGTCTCCCTGGTCATCATCCAACCCCCCTCACCCCCGCCCTCTCTGTGGCCACTATATCTCAGTTTTGCAAAAAACATCCAAGTCTCTAAAGAATTATTCTCTACCCCAGTGCCTCCAATTTACAAAAAACAACTTCTTCAAGTCTCAGGTTTTCTTCAGAAGACCTTTGGAAAACCACAATTTTTAATTAAAATTATATAATAATTTAATTAAAATTATATAATAATTTTTTCACACCATTTTCAGAAGGGAGTTTTATTCTCCCTTCTGAAAATGTCTAAAGGATTCCCCACTAAGTGAGGAAGGGCCTACGATCCCTCTTTGTGACCCTTCGTGGTTTCTTCAAGCTTTAAAACTCAAGGCTTCTTTTAACTAATTTTCCAAAACATTCCAACTCTCTACCCAAGGATCTCAAGGTGGACCCAAGAACAACGATAAATATGTGAGCTGCACACCTCAGCTGCTAACTAAATTCTCCCTTAATCACAAAGCGAAAGACCAAATCGATGTAATTTCAAAGGAGAATAAAACAGACCACGAAAGGTTAGCATTCGGCCTTGCTTAGAAATGGAAGCAATTATTTTTCTTCTGTCTTGTCTGTGAAAGAACGCACGTGCGTATGTGGTCTCGGCTGTCCATCGCTGCATCCCTCAAAGGAGCCCTGGGAGCAGTTCCAGAATCCCCCCGAACCACACCGACACGGAAGCCCCCAGACTCCTCCAGGCAAAGGCACAGTTTAAGCAGAATAGACTTAATCTAGCTGTTTAGACACAACCCGTGCTCCTGAAAAATCTATTTCTGGCTCTAGGCTTCATTATAAATGTCAGGACACGATATAGTTATGGTTTAAAAGGCACTTGCTCTAGAAGTCCCTCTTCCCAGACACTTGCAGTTTTTTGAATAAATTACCCTTTGGGATGAAATTTCTCCTCAGCATAAAGGTAAATTGGTATGGAATGCTTGACAAAATCCAGGTTTTGTCCTCTTGGCTGGACGCAATACCAGCATAAAGGAAATGAATGATTCCTTACATTAGAATCTCAGGGGCATTCATTGCCAGGGTCATGGTAGGACACCTGTTTATCTGGTCTCAGTAATTGCAGACGCGTGAATTTTCTTATTAGTCTAAGTAGTGAGTTAAAAGCGGGGGAAACGAAGAGAGAAGGGAGAGAGAAGGAGAAGGTCTGCCTCTGTTACCCTGGTATATACATGGTCCTGGACCTTCTCCCCTCACGAGGGCAGAGGTTGGGACCCAAAGGTCAAAGGCCGTTTTCCGTGAGGTCAACGTTAAAGCAGGGAATCCTCTACATTTACAAGTAGCAAGGGATGCTGAGAGTTGAAGGGCCAGCTAAGCAAAAGGATGCAAGGGCAAAAGCCGAAGTTCAAATAACGGCTCCGGGAGGGCAGGGAGAGGATCGAGGTCTGGAGCCTGGAGTCACGAGTTGAGTTTACTGGCAATGAAACTGGAACGAATCCTGACCGGTAAAGAGCTGATGAGGTGGGAGGGGCTGTCTTGGGCGGTCTTCCTCAGCCTGCCAGGAGACACTGAGTTCAGCGATGCTTTCGAGAAAGGTCACCAGCCATGTGGAGAGTGTAAACCATGAGGCCAGTGATTTCAGGGACCGGTTTCCAGGACCCCACCGTGTTAGGTGGAAATGCAAATGCCTGGACATCAGTGTCATTGACGTGAACTGAACATCTCGTCTGTCCCATGTGTCAAAACCCAGCATGGACGCTTGGAAGCAGGTGGCCTTCTACGCAATTGCCTAGTTAGACAACTGCTTAATTTCTTGGTTTTGGATGGCAAACAATTAGTAACCGTGATTGTCTCATATCAGCCCGAGTAAGTGCTTTGAATTAAGGAAGGTTTTTGTTGACAACTTGAATGTTTGGAAAACCCAGGGCTGTGTCTGACTTCCCGACCGAGTGGGTGTGGAGAGATGGGTTGCAGTGGCTCTGTCTTGCCCCCAGCAAGCGTGTGAAGGACTCCTTTCTGCCAACAGAGGAAATTCCTCCTGCCACCCCGGGGGGCTCTCATTTCCTCTATATTCTGTCTCCTGGCTTCCCTGCATGTGTGGGTGAGCGGTAAGTGCCTTTGACACTTTTGAAGAGACCTGTGTTAGGAATGAATCTCTAAGGCTTTTAAAAACCACCCAGCGAACAAGGAAAAGTTGTCTTTCTCACCCTGATAGAGACTTTCCAACTTTTAACAAGGTATCAAGTTAGAAAATGGGGTGTATTTTGAGCCACCACACTAGGAACGAACAACCACAGATTTCTCCTGGTACATTTATAGCCCAAATAGACCCTTCCAAACCCCAAGTATTATGTAAAAGTTGACTTAACTGGATCTTTGCAATCCTTGCAGGATGTGGGAAAGGCAGCCCCTATTAAGTCTCTGCCCCTGCAGGGTCCCAACTACAGTTAGAAGATTCCACAGCTGAACTGAGTTCAAACAATAACTGAGCGTCTTGCCAAAGGAGCAGGGAAAGGGGTTGGTCGGCAGGTACTCCCATAATTACAGCAGAAGTCTTCTTTAAAATAGGGATCATTTGAGCCATATTCTTGTGAGAACGGGGCAATGATGTTGGTGGAAGCATTTAGCTGCCTCTTACTTTAAAAGGCTGTCTAGAACAATTCAGGGTAGAAAATAACTTGAGATTCTTTTTTCCAAGTAAGATGTTTATTACTTTCAGCATCAAGTTGCCGAAGATTCTATAGCAATGACAGCCAGTCCTGCTAAGGTATGGATGTTTCTGTCCCCACAAAATTCATATGTTGAAATCCTAACCCCTAAAGGTGATGGTATTAGGAGAGAGGCCCTTTGGGATGGACTGAAATCATGAGAGTGTGGCCCTCATGAGTGAGATTTGTGCCTTATAAAAGAGACCCCGCAGAGAGCCCTAGCCCTTTCCTCCAAGGGAGGGTACAAAGAGAAGTCTGCCACCCAGAGGAGGGCTCCCACCAGAACCAGACCCGCTGGCAGCCTGATCTCGGACTTCCAACCTCCAGAAATGTGAGACAGAAATTCCTGTTGCTTAAAAGCCACCCAGTCTGCGGCATTTCATTTAGTAGCCTGCAAGGACTCAGGCATGCGCCTTGGAGGGTAACATACTGCTGAGCCATGTTACTAGGGCGTGTGCGGCCATAACTTTTTCTAGATGTCCGCCAGGGTTCAGGCCACAGGGTGAAGCTCATTCAAGGACCAAGGTCTTAGTTTTGTCAAGTGACAGAGTTCACACTGTCTGGGGAAGAGGCATGTGAGAAGCCCCACATCCTCCATGGCTATGACCCCAGGAGCTGGGGCTGGAGGGAATGACCTATCCACAGCCCTTCTCTGTCCCTCACCATGTGGGAGGGGTTCGGACCATTTTACAAGGGTCTCCCTTGGTTCCTAATTAGCACCGTAGTTCCCTTGCTGGAATGGCCATGACACCATGACCAGTCCTGAAAGGCGCTTGGGGAAGAGATCCTGCTTAAGTCACACCCCAGCAAAGAACAGCCCTTGGGTCTGCCTTCACACTGGCTTTACTCCTTACCTGATCTCAAAGAACACGGGCATCAAAGAAGCCAAAGGTCCTCGTCTTAATTTCATTCAACAAACTTCCGCTGAAACTGTATATGTCAGAATCCATCCATCATTAGTACTTGATCATAGACTGAAAGGGGAATGGCTGGGAACAGGGGGATTTGAAAATGACTAAGCCGTGGTGGCTGCTTTCATGGAGCTTACAACGAGGTGGAGAAACATCACGTGCAACTCACCTGTCAGGTGACTGTAAGCCTGAATATATGGCCCCAGGTTTATACGAGAGCCTGTCGGGGGCTTGTCATCTGCTGGGAGATGAGGGTTACATCAGTGAAATCCATCTGTGCTTCAGCAGTTAACAGGAATTCCACGCGGGGCTGGCTGCTTTGGGGAACTGCTCTAATATTTTAGTAAAGCATGCCAGATATACTCCTGGTTTTCTTAATCCAAAGAAAGCTGTTCTTTAGCTATAAGTTTTGTTTCGTTTCCTTTTGATCACCATGGAGGGACCTTCTACATAAGGCAAACGTCTCTGGTGTGTGACTCCATGGCACCTATGCACCAAGGCAGTGGCTGACTTGTGATTGGCTCCGGTGTGGTCCCCAGTGAATTTAGGAACACGACTTAGCGACTCATTTTCAGCCTCACCAGCAATGAATAAGAGCTGGAGGGAGACAAAGCCAGGCAGGACCACCAGGACCTTTAAGCCAGAGCCCTGGGCACCCCTTTCCCGTGGGCTTGGCGAGGCAGGATCTGGACGCCGCAGAGAGGGATATGAGGAGTGGGCTCAGAGGTGGTGGGCAGGTGAGGGAGGCTGTATCGGAGGGTGGTGAGTCTCGGTGTTTCGTCATTCCCCTTGCAGAGGCTGGGGGCTGGGCGGGGGGACTGAGCGTTCGCGAGTGTGAAGGGAGCCTCGGGGCCCAGCCTGGGTGTGGGAGTTGGAGAGAGCTGAGCTTTTCCAAATAAGAATCTAGGAGAAAATGAGTTTGCAGAAAGGGCTGAGTTTTTCTTTTCTTTTCTTTTTTAAAAAATATTAATTAATTTGGTGGTGCCAGGTCTTAGTTGCGGCAGGCGGGCTCCGTAGTTGTGGCATGCGAACTCTTAGTTGCGGTATGCATGTGGGATCTCGTTCCCTGACCAGGGATCAAACCCAGGCCCCCTGCATGGGGAGCGCAGAGTCTTATCCACTGCGCCACCAGGGAAGTCCCATGAGTTTTTCGACAAAAGGGGTGCCCAATCCACACTTCAGGAACGGCTTTATGGGGGCAGGGAGGGGCTGAGGTCTCTGGCTAACTGGGTCCTCGTGGTCAGTACAGTAGCTGCTCTCACGGGTCAGGCGGCGATTCATAAACAGGACTAATTCAGAGGAGCAGGGGCCAAGGTGCAAGGAAAATGAGCCCATCTCGCCCAGGACAGCTTGGGGAGGACACAGGGCCCCCTCTACAGGGGCCCCTCCCCTGCGATCTGGGACACCCCACATGTGCCTGATGTTCTGCCCTGGCCATGGACCTTTTCTGACTAAGAGCTGGCAGGACGCACTTAGGAGTAACTTCTCTGCTTCTCAGATGCAAAACCGGAAGGCAGACCGGCCTGCTTGGGGCCATCCTGAAGGGAGGACTCCCAGCAGAGCCTCGGGTACACGGAAAACCACCCTTCTCAGACGCATCCCATGGCTGACAGAGGCTGGGAGCATCCCCGGGTCCTGCCTGGGGACCTGCACGGGCTTCCAGGGAGACTGCTGGGACGTTTGTCCAAAGCCATCCCGCGGGAGGTCCCTCCCCCGAACCGTGTGCTCCCTTCCTTTCCAGCCCCTCACCTGCAGAAACGTGGGTTTCTCATGGGTCTTTCCAGCATTTCTTTTTAGGAGGATTGTTCAGAGGGAGGGTGCTCATTAGGGGGTGTGCGCGCATTTGCTTCATCTGTGTTTGCCCTATTTTCACGCTGCCTCTTAGGCCCTAAATTCTAGGGGCAGGAACAGTGTCATTTCCAGATAAATTGTCAGTGTGCCCTGAGGCGCGGGCAGCCCGGAGCCGTGGGCCCAGGAGGGAGAGGTGATGCCAGTGCCCCGCGTGCGGGGGCACCAGGGCTTCAGGAGGTACAGTCACCTCTCACGGGGGCGAAGGCCCCCCGGGGCACAGCCTTGCTCCCCCCCCACCGACCCGGGGCTGAGCCGAGCTCTGGGCCCGCACATGACGTAACTAAAGCATCTGGGGGAGAGCTGTCTATTTCTAGGCCACCCAAAGGAAGGGAGAAGAGTCCTAGTCGAACTCGCTCAGTCATGCAAACACAAATCTCTCGAGCAGCCTTTACATTCTAGCTTCCGGGGAAAAGCAGTGCCTAGAAGTGGTACAGTCTTTCTCATCTGGAGCTTATACTCTTGCAGATTTTAAAGGACTAGTTAGACAATTTGCTGTTTTTTAACAGTTATTAGTAGGGATATAAGGAGGTACAGGAATATGCGAGAGCATATGAAAGGCTGGCCTCATGTGGGGCGTCTGTGAAAGCTGCTCGTGGGAGCTACTGCCTTTCATTACATCTAAGATGTCTCCCAGTGTAAGACACACCACCATTCTACGTACACTAAGAAAGAAAAGTAACACCTCCAATTAAATAGGACATGAGGCTCTCTTACTGCTTAGAATTTTTATTTTTAATTTGACATAGATTTTTATTACATGTCAGTGTGCATAACTAAGAGAGAAAATATAACTAAAGCAGATTCTTAAGGAACTACTAAAATTTCTTCATCTTCAGAGCCCATCTCTTCCGAATCACCTTCAACCAGAGCTGATGTCTATGCTTCTCCACGAGTTATCATCCTCTGTGCCACCAAGCGCGTTGGTGACATGATATTTCTTAAAAGAATGTGTAAGAGAATGAAAGGCTCTTGTTACTTGCCCTTACGCCAAGTATGCAACCATGTAGCCCTAGCGTATTTTTGAGTCTCTCTCGGTGGCTGCCGCTAAACAGATCTGATCCGCCATTTCCCCAACCCGACACCACAACTATTAGCTCCTAGAGGTTAAAAGAGTGCATAACACTGTGGTGGAAACAAAAAAAGTAGCACAGAAATTCTTCCCTTGAAGAGATTTTAATCTAATCGGGGAGCAAGATAGCATCCCCTAAGCAATAACAATACACGATGATGAGTGAGAAGAGTTGGATGCCTGTATCAGAAGATCAATACCACGGGAGTTCAGAAGGATAATCAGTTTAGTCCCAGAGGAAGTAAGGCACGTGTCAAGCTAAGTGCAGGCGTCAGCAATTTTTTTCTGTCAAGGACCAAATAGTAAATACTTTAGGCTTTGTGGGTTGTAGGGTCTCTGTCGCAATGACTCAATTTTGCCATTGTAGTGTGAAAGTAGCCCAAACAATACATAAACAAATGAGCATTCCTGTGTTCCCATAAAATTTTATTTACCAAAAAAAATAAAAAATAAAAAAGTGCTCATACTGTGTCCCTCATCCGCTGCCAAGCCTGTAGCCCCGTTCTGCAAGTTCGGATGCTGGCGCTGTTGCTGGGTGCACGCACACAGGCAGCGGGCAACTGTGTCCCAGCTGCTGCCAGCAGAAGCCAAGGCACCCCCATGTGAGGCACCCCAATTTCAGAGATGTTACAACACGGAACGCATCTTTTTTTTTTTTTTTTTTTGCGGTATGCGGGCCTCTCACTGTTGTGGCCTCTCCTGTTGCTGAGCACAGGCTCTGGATGCGCAGGCTCAGCGGCCATGGCTCACGGGCCCAGCCGCTCTGCGGCATGTGGGATCTTCCCGGACCGGGGCACGAACCCGTGTCCCCTGCATCGGCAGGCGGACTCTCAACCACTGCGCCACCAAGGAAGCCCGGAACGCATCTTTTAAAAGCAATGAAACATGGTAAATAGTTTCTAAGATGATGTCTTGAGGATGAGCAAGGACTAGCTGAGCAAAGGGAGTGGGGGAGGAGCTGTCCTGAGGGAGCACGCAGAGTTGGGGGGCGCAGGTGCGTTCCAAGAAATTAAAAATACGGCGAGGCTGGTGCCCACGACAGAGGAGAGACAGGTGGGAAGTGAACTGACAGGCAGGGCTTGTCTCTACCTGTGCAAGGCCTCACAAGTCGCCTTAGGGATGTGGAATTTCACCCTAAGAGCAAGGGGAAGCCCTTAAAAAGTTTCCAGCAGGAAGTGGATACAGGAGGGAGAGAGGGAGGCGCATGAGAGGAAACGTAAGATCTTTCCATTTAGAATCTGAGGATGGGCTGCGTGAGGCCCGAGTGGAGGTGGAAGGTCAAGCAGAGGGCCTGGCAGTGACCCCATGGGAGAGCAGGGGGGCTTTGTGATTGGAATTTGTGGCTCTATTCACGACTGACTGGATGGGAGGTGGTGAGAGGGATGGAGGAGTCCAGGTCGCCTCCCAGGGAACCTCCTGGAAGCAGGGCGACTCACTGAGTCAGCAAACACGGCAGGGGGGCCAGTTTGGGGATGGGAATAACACTGGTTAATACTGGCCACGTGGCATCTGAGGTAGCCGTGAGACCTCCAGATGGAGACCTCGTGTAGGCAAGAGAACAGACGGGTCTAGAGCTCAGAGACTGGGTGTCTAGGCTGGAGAAGTGCACTGGATCCCCTGGTCAGGAAACTAAGGTCCCACAAGCCACACGGTGCAACCCAAAAAAAAAAAAAAAATTTAAAAAGTCCAAACCAATATAACCACTTGGTAATAAATCATTCAAAATGAGACAGTGGGGCTTCCCTCGTGGCGCAGTGGTTGGGAGTCCGCCTGCCGATGCAGGGGACACGGGTTCGTGCCCCGGTCTGGGAAGATCCCACATGTCGTGGAGCAGCTGGGCCCGTGAGCCATGTCCGCTGAGCCTGCGCGTCCGGAGCCTGTGCTCCGCAACGGGAGAGGCCACGACAGTGAGAGGCCCGTGTACCACAAAAAAAAAAAAAAAAGAGACAGTGGACTTCAGAGCCTGATGTACCATTCAAGTAAAATTATAGAATTTAGTTCAGAAGACTGTGTAACATTTATGGGGGAAACGTGCGCCTCGTTTCCTCCTCTGAGTCTGTTTTCAATTCTTGAACTGAACTCTCCAACGTTCTGTATCAACTCTCTGGAACGTGTGTCCCTCGTGTCCTTTTCTGATGAAATGTCATGAGTTGCCCTTTGACTTTCAGCATTTGTCAGCCTTGGCACCAAAAGGCTTTTCCTTTGTTCACCGTAACACAGCTCTCTTCTTCCTAAAGTCAGATTTCAGATTCTCTTCCTGTGAGCCCAGAAAATGTATCTCCCTCACCCCTTCCACCCTGATTTTGAGTTTGTGGGCTTGAAAGTGATGTTGTGGGAACCAAGCAAAGGAGCCGGAAATCAGAACAGATGGCTTGATTCAGCTCTCCCCTCCTCTACCCCTGAAACGTCTTCTTCATCCCTCTCAGCCTCGCTAAACCCTCCTAATGCTTCAAGGTCTGCATTGCTCGTTCCCTTAGAAGGCTTACAGAAGTTCCCACGTGGACCCTCCTAGGTTAAAACTTCTAAGAGCGAAAAGAACACATTTGGTCTTGTTCATCATTTCGCCAGCATCTAGCACTGTACTTGACGATTGTCAGACACGGAAGAATATATGCTGAGTCAACTGATGGCTTTAAATGAATGGATAGATTCGGGGTGCTTCGCCCATCTCAAGCACCTGTGAAACAACAGAAAGGGCGGAAAGGAAGAGAGAGTCATTCTTCCCAAAACACACACCATCTATATCACATAATTCAGCAATTAAGTGCAGTGAGTGCTCATTTCATAGTACACGGAATCAGCAGTGTTTGTTTCTGTGTCACTCTGACAGCAATTCTAACTCACCTGACTTACTTAGAGGGGATAATAATCACAAATGACAGTGTCTACAATGGCCTCGCCCAAAACATAAAGTGGATCTTTGTTTTCTGGAATTAATGAGCATTGCGGTATGATAAACTTTGCATTTTCCTTCTCTTGTCTTGTTGTTTTAATAGTATTGTATTATCTGTTGGGCTGCACGGCATTTGGTCTACATGGCATCACCTGGTGAAGAACATACATGCTGGGTGTGGTAGGTAGACTAACGCCCCTCTTCCCCAAAGATGTCCAGAACCTGTTATGTTACGTGGGAAATGGGGAATTAAGGCGGCAGATGGGATTAAGCTTGCTAATCAAGTGACTTTAAAATATAGGAGATTATCCCGGATTATCCAGGTGGCCCAGTTTAATCACAAAGGTCCTTTACATGTGGAAGAAGGAAGCAGAAGACTCAGTGTCCTGGTGATGCAGTGTGAGAAAAACTCAACTGGCCAGTGCTGTCTCTGAAGATGGACAGACCATGAGCAGAGGAGTGCAGAGCAGCCTCTAAAATCAGAAATGGCAAGAAAGTAGATTCTCTCCTAGAGCCTCCAGGGGGAACGCAGCCCTGTCAACACCTTGATTTCAGCCCAACAAGACCCTCTTTGGAATTTTGATCCCCAGAACTGCAAGATAATAAATTTGTGTTGCAAGCCACTACATGTCTGGTCATTTGTTACAGCGGCCATAGGAAAATACTACACTGGGGTTCTCAATAAAATAGACCAGAAGGGGGTACACATGTGCTTTACAATTTATCAAAAAAGGCACAATGAAAGCATTTATTTTTCTCACTTTTTCCATTTGTGTGTATTTTTTCTCTCCAGCCGTTCCTCATTGGCAGAGTCGGGACCTATGCTTTTTCAGGATTCAACACAGAGTGGCATCACGCCATAGAAGGTGGCCAGGGAACAATGGTGGGTTAGAAATACGCAGTGGAGAGCAAATGTGTTCAATGACTCCGTGAAACCGAATTAAACCGCTGTTCTTCCAGGAACTTTTCGGTAGTAAAGGGAAAGCTCACAACCCGAAATAGAGTGATAACAGAAGCGATGCTCTCCTGTTGCCTAGAAGCTTGGGGTCAGGAGATGTCGCAGGAAGGTCCAGGGCTCCACGGCGGGGAGTACACGGCTGGCGTGGCCCTTGACAGGGCGTCCCGTTAGTTTCTAGCTCTTCTTCCACCTGGTCTTTAGCAGAGCCGGCAACGGGTAACTGCGTCTAACAGATGTGCACTTCTGCTCATCTCTTCTTCCGTTTGCAGACGTGTCCAGGAACAGAGAGCATCAGAAGGTGGGCAGGGGAGGGACAGCCAAGGGCGGTAATGAGCCTGGGCTATTTTAAAACTTTGGGAATTGGTGCCAGATGGTCAAGAATAGGCACGAGGGCTTCCCTGGTGGCGCAGTGGTTGAGAGTCCGCCTGCCGATGCAGGGGACACGGGTTCGTGCCCCGGTCCGGGAGGATCCCACATGCCGTGGAGCGGCTGGGCCCGTGAGCCATGGCCGCTGAGCCTGCGCGTCCCGCAAAAAAAAAAAAAAAAAAAAAAAGAATAGGCACGTATTTTATATAAAATCCACACCTAAAAGAGACTATTTTCCAGAGGGAGAAAGAAGTATTAGCAAACTCGGGGTTTCATGAAAACTTGAATAAAGTTTCACTTGTCTTTTCAAAGCATTAGTTCATGAGCCCAGACCCTTTTTCTGAAATGAAAGCTAATGCAACTCAAACACACTCGTGGGCATTTATTTGCTCATAACTTTACTGTTAGCTACCGTAACCTGAGATTGTTGGAAGGATTACCTGAATTAGTGTTTGCAAAGTGTTCAAACAGTGCCAGGCACATGGAAGCACTGTGTGGGCGTTACTGACCATTATTGTTGAATCAAAGTAAACCACCTCCTTAGAACTCTGAGACAAAAATAGAGCACAGCTCTTTCTGTCTCTTTCCATCTATGCAATGACACGCCAGAGCTTAAGGAATGATTTGGTGGGTCCAAGTTGACTCTATGCAACATGCAAGCCCAAAAGAAATCACAGGAGCTACGTAAGTTAAGTCCCTCGTAGAGGTGGGGCAGCGGCAGGGTTAGAGCCTCACTGAGCAGCCCAGCTCAGCCACTAGCAATGCCACATCAGGAAGCCACGTGGCTGGAGCGGGAGGGGACTCTCTATGCATCTGTCTGTGCATCCTGCATGGCCTACAAGGAGGCCAGCTCCAGTCCTGATAAATATCTGTTGAGTGAATGAGCTGGGCAGGTCACATACACACACACACACACACACCCTCCATGTCCCATTCTGTAAAAATAAAAAATTTTTAAAAATGAACCTCAATTTTTTCTAGAGACTATCCCAGTGCCTTCTTACTAATTTTCTTTGTAAAAAAGATCAATAATCTTTTAGAGGAAAGATTATTGAAAAATAATAGGGAAATCTGTGTTTATAAAGCATAAGCAAATGAAAACAAGGTCACCAGCACCTGCTCCTCTCCCAGTTGCCTCTTCCTTTAGCTTTCAGACTTTAGGGGACAGCACCTGACACTGAGTGATGTATTAAAGAAAATAATTACAACTATTTTAGGTCACATTCTCTGGGAATGTTCCCTCCCCTGAGGAAGAGATCGGCATGTAGGAAGTATTTTGTGGAGTGATCTCAGGATGCACACGCAGAGGAGTAAAGAAAGCAGGATTTGGGAGAGGAAGGAGTTGAACTGCTGGGCAGTCACATTAAAGGCCCCAGTCAAACCACGGAGAGCCCAGGCATGGTCCTTCCGAGCTGTCGGGGCTGGAAGCATGCGGGCTGTGCTTTCACATCTCCCATTGCCCAATCGTGACCAGTCATTGGACCTGATGGCCCCGGAGGAGGAGGGACATGGCCTTGGGGGAGGTAGCTGTCCTTGATTGAGGACATTTCCCGGAGAAAAACACAGCCACCTCCCCCGCAGGGGCTGTGGAAATGAGACCCTCAGGCCTTGTGTTGGTCATCTGTTGCCGTGTAACAAATCACCACTCACTTAGCATCTTAACACAGCACAAGTTCATTAACTCACTGTTTCTATGGGTCAGGGCTCTGGACACAGATTCACTGGATGCTCTGGTGAGGGTCCCACAGGCTGCAATCAAAGTATTGATTGGGCTGCATTTCCATCTGGAGCTCCACTGGGGAAGAACCCACTTCCAACATCATTCAAGTTGGTGGCAGAACTCACTTCCCTGTGGTTGTATGACGGAGGCCTGATTTTTGCTGGCTTTTGCTGGGGGCCACCCTCAGTCCTAGAGGTCGCCTGCAGATCCGAGAAGTGGCCCATGTTCCCTGCCACGTGGGCCCCTCCCACACAGCCAGTTTCTTCGTGAAGCCCACAAGGAGTCTCTCAGCTCAGAGAGGCTGGTGCCTCTTTCAAGGGCATTAACCTGATTAACTCAGGCTCACCCTTTGCATTAACTCAAAATCAGCTGATCTGGGGACTTTAGCTATCTCTCAAAATCCCTTGACTTTTGCTATGCCAGGGGCTAGAAGCAAGGCCCACCCACACTCCAGGGGAGGGGATTATGTAGGTAGGGCATGAACATCATGGGGCAGGAATCATGGGGAGCACCTTGGGGTCTGCCTGCCATAGTCCTCAAGGGGGAACCTTGGTGGTTCACTATCTATTCATTATAATAACTCAGACTATAAAATTCGGTAAATAAGATTCTCCCAGTGCCAAGTGGTTTTAGGTTTTAGACCCATTTTGTAGGCAGTTTTCACTCTTTGGGGTTCTCACAGCCCACAGAGGCAGTACCAAGGTCTCCATGGTAGCAGGGGACATTACCCAAATCTGTATTTATTACCGGAAAAGTTGCAACTGGGTGAGCATTGGCATAGCCAATTGTGGAATTGTGGCATAGCCACATTGTGGAATTCCATGCGCACCTGTGGGGTGACATTTGTCAAGACTGAGAGCTGTGTTTATGCTGCAAGGGAGTGGTTAGTCTCTCCAACCCGAATCTTCCGCCGAACGTCTAACCACTCATCAGTGGCCGGACTGTCAGACGAAATCGTGGCTAAGTTTGCTTGTAAGAGTCAACAGGAAAGTGTTCCCTTTGTCAAGTGAAAATGGCAAGGGAATTCAGAAAAAAAATCTTTCCTAAACTGTATAAATTCAGTGTCATAAAAACAATCTGTGTGTAGGTTACACTTACAAGTTTTTATGTTTTAATAGAAGCAGAGTAGAGGGAAACATAAAAATTGATCTGAAGCTGCAGGACAGACCCTTGCAGGAACCCCCAACTACCAATAACAGCCCTGGAATTTTGGGGTGCCGCCAATCCCAGCCATTGACAAACCCAAATGGAGAAAACCGTTCCAGGCAGGAAGGGAACTGTCTGTTTAATTCTCTGTGGATCTCATTGCTATCTCGTTGTCAGTTAATGCTTCCAGGTAAGTACAACACCTACTCACCCTCATTTTACGGAAGAGGAAACCAGCTTTGCCTTCTTGTGGTTCAGAGTCTACTGATGGCCACGATAAACCCATAGATCCAGGAAGCACAGTAAACTCCAATCAGGAAAACAGAAAGAAAACTACACCAAATCACATCAGAATCAAAATTCTGAAAAACTGTGAAAAAGAGACAGTTTTAAAGGCAGCCGAAGAAAAAAGACATTTTATGGAGAGAGTAAGAAAGCTAAGAATTAAAACAGATGTTTTGTCAGAGACAGTGCAAATCAGAAGACAGGGGGATGGCATTTTTCAAGTTCTGAAAGAAAATCTGTCAAACTAGAATTCTATATCTCATGAACATATTTTTCAAAAATAAAGAGTAAAGATTTTTCAGACAAACAAACAAAAAAGTGAGAGACTGGCACCAGCAGACCTACGCTACAAGAAAAGTGCAAAGGAAGTTTCACTGTTTCATTACAAGAAAAGGAAGTCTTTCAGGGTGAAGAGAAATGATGCCAGACGAAAACTTGGATCCGCACAAAGGAAAAGAGAGCCCCCAAAATGGAAAATGTGGGGAAATATAAAAGACACTTTTTCTTGTTTTTAGTTTTCTTTAAACTCCCTCTGTTCCAATAAGTGGTGTGAATTCTGTCTCCTGGCTGAACTCTGGCTGGATCAGCTACCTTATTTCTCTTCCCAAGTCTGTCCCATCACCAGAACTACGCCATGACCCTCCCCTCTCATGGCTTCCCATTGTTC
Organism: Delphinapterus leucas; assembly: GCF_059928025.1. NCBI lineage: Eukaryota > Metazoa > Chordata > Mammalia > Artiodactyla > Monodontidae > Delphinapterus > Delphinapterus leucas. The sequence goes on along the minus strand of NC_143138.1, from coordinate 4,040,935 downwards.
TTAAAGAAACTACAGGGACATCCCTGGCGGTCCAGCGGTTAAGACTCCACGTTTCCACTGCAGGGGCCGTGGGTTCGATCCCTGGTCAGAGAACTAAGATCCAGCATGACTCACGGTGTGGCAAAAAAACAAAACAAAACAAAAACAAAACACTGCAAGGCAAGAGAAACTACCTTCTGTTGAATGCCTACCCTAATGCACACGCTGCTCTTCTCACAGCATTTTCCTTAAATTTGAATTTCCTTACCATCTCTGATCTGACCCCTGCCAGGCTCTCTAGCATCAGCTCCCACCCCTGCCTACTCACCATCCTCTAAACCCCCACAGCCTTTTGGGTTCCGCAGAAACACCAAGTCCATTTCCACCTTTCATACTTGCTCGTCCTGCACTGCATGCTCTTCCCCCAGATACATGAATGGCTCACTCCTTCTTATTAGCACTGTTTGAACACAACTGCTTCAGAGAGATTGTTCAACCTTCCCATCAAAGTCAGGAACCCCCGTATTCCTTTCCCATGACCATCAGCACAGGTCAGTTGCCATTCTGTCACCCTGTTCAGTTTCCTGGGAAGAGGTAACAGAGGTGGGAGCTGGTTGCAGCAACAGAGTCGTTTGTGCCAAGGAAGCCTCCACAGAGAGGAAGTAAGGCCGGCAATTCTCACAGGGTAACAGCGAGGGTGGAGATCATCGACACCTCTTCTCCGAGAAATTATTTTTTTATCGAAGTAGAGTTTATATACAACGTTCTGCTAATTTCTGCTGAACAGCAAAGTGACTGTTATACATATATATATGAATATTCTTTTTTATATTCTTTTCCACTATGGTTTATCCCAGGGCATTGAATATAGTTCCCTGTGCTGTACAGTAGGACCTTGTTGTTTATCCATCCTGTATATAACAGTTTGCGTCTACGAACCCCAAACTCCCCCTCCAGCCCTCCCCCACCTGCCTCCACCTTGGCAACCACGAGTCTGTTCTCTATATCTGTGAGTTGGTTTCTGAGAAATTATAACGAGGCTGAAACAGAAGGGGCCAGAGACTGTGAAAACATCCTGGGGTAGATGCTGCATGTGACAGTCCTACACACAACGTGCTTTATTAAGTGGCCTTTATAAGAGTCCAGCATGGTGGTGAGAGCATTTAATTGTACTTAGGACTCGTCTGTCTTTTAACATGGAGAATTATGAGAGGGATTCACTTTTTTATAAAGAAGCGTTTTTGTTTTTTTTTTAAAAACAAGCAAAGGTAAATAAATACTATAGTAATTTCCTGGCTTTCTGAGTTTTTTAATTACTAAAAAAGCCTAACCCCAAACCACACTGAACCCAGGTATCAGTTCATCACGTGGCCATGCTCTCTGTCCCCTAACCAGTGTGTGATCTAATTTCACAGAACCCACACACACAGCAACACTCTAAACAGCTCGTTGGACTCAGAGTTTCTTTTATTTCTGAGGATCAGCTGGTTAATAAACACTCAGAGATGTTGTATCTTGAGGTTCTGTTTCTGGAGTGTTGCCAGGTCAGTTTCTGGAGTGTTGCCAGGTCAATTAGGAATTGGTGAGCTTTTGCAAGGGAGAATTTTATTGTACTCGAACACCATTCTGTTCTAAAGCTGGTGGAATATGAAAAAAAATTATGGTTGCTGGCTTCCTAAACTTAATATATTTAAGGCAAAGATGCAAATTGTTGCATGACACAAAACCAGTGAGTCCTCATCCTTAATCAGGTACCCATTACACTTAGTCTGGTGGATTCTCTATTCAACTTGGAGTCAAAGAATAATATTATTAAAAGCACGTGTACAAAGCAAGTGTGGTTGGAGAGTTTATAATTTATGATCTCTGAGAAAGAAGCATCGTTTATAAAGTGTAACATTGTTAGACTCTCAGAGAACAGCAGAAACATCACGTTACAGGCAAATACAAGGACCGCCAGCCAGACAAATTCTCCAGGAGCAGTTTATTCCGTGCAGTGGCACAAATGTCAGCATCCCTGATCCTTTCCAAAGATGTAAAAAGTCACTGAGATGAATAATTATAATGTAGAGAGACTTCCAAGGATGGTCATCAAGATGCCAACAACCAATGGACCTAGCTGGTTTCTTCCTTCTTCCCTTCCTTCCTTCTTTCCTTCCTTCCTTCCTTCCTCCCTCCCTCCCTCCCTCTCTTCCTCTCTCTCTCTCTCTCTCTCTCTCTCTCTCATTTTTTAAAATGTGAAACATTCCCCTCTTTAAAAACACAAATATTATAGAAAGGCCAGAAATAAACCCACGCATATATGGTCAATTAATTTACAACATAGGAGCCGAGAATACACAGTGAGGAAAGGAGAGTCTCTTCAATGAGTGGTGTTGGGAAAACTGGACAGCCACGTGCAAAAGAATGAGACTGAACCACTATATTACACCATACACAAAAATTAACTCAAAGTGGTTAAAAGACTTGAATGTAAGACTTGAAACCATAAAATCATAGAAGAAAATAGAGGCAGTAAGAAGCTCGTTGATATCCGTCTTGGCAACGACCTTCTGGATCTGGCAACAAAAGCAAAAATAAACATGTGGGACTACATCAAGCTAAAAGGCTTCTGCACAGCAAAAAGAAACCATCAACAAAATAAAGAGGCAACCTACTTAATGGGAAAAGTATTTGCAAATCATGTAACTGATAAGAGGTTAATATCTAAAATATATAAAGAATTCATACAACTCAATAGCAAAAAACCAAATAATCTAATGTTTTAAATGGACAGAGGATCTGAAAAGACATTTTTCCACCAGCAACATACAGGGGACCAACAGGTACATGAAAGATGCTAAATATCGCTAACTAGGAAACACAAATCAAAACCAAAACGAGATATCACTTCACCCCGGTTAGGATGGCTGTTATCAAAAAGACAAGAAATAAGTGTTGGTGAAGAGGTGGAGAAAAAGGAAACCTTGTACACTTTTGGTGGGAACATAAACTGGTGCAGCCACTATGGGAAACAATCTATTTCCATGCTTTTCTAAAAGCATGCTTTTCTTTTTTAACTATTTTTTTTTAATTTACAGAAACTTGAGGATCAGAGAGGTTAAGAGATGGCTCCAAGGCCACGGGTGTCAGTAAACAAGCTGGGATTGGGGGTCAGATAATCTGACCCGGGGGCAGTGGACAAGAGGATGGGCTGCCCAGATCTCCTTCAGGAATAATGTACTCCCCAGCTGCTGGAAGTGCTACTCCAAGAGAGCCCTCCAGTGTCAAAGGTCACACAGCCTTTCTGGGTGGCTCTCACCTGGATGAAGGGTACAAAGGACTCCAGCCCTGTGGGCACTATACCACAACTCGACTCCTTCCTCTGCCCAATTCTGCTTCTTTCCTCGCCCTTCCATGAGTGGGGGTCCCCAGACCCCTCCCTCAAAAACATGCTGCACAATAGTCTCCATCTCAGAGCTGGCTTCCCAGAGAATCCAACATGTGACAATTGGTATCAGGAGTGGGTCAAGAAAGCAGACATTAAGATGTGACAGTGGAGCTGGATCAGCTGCCACCAGACTGACAATAAAAACCCCGTTGCTGGTTGCAGGTAGAGTCCTGACACCCCAGCACAGATTGCTATAGCTTTCACCAGTGGTGAAACGGGATGGCCGGTCGGTGGGGGGGGGGGGGGGGGGGATGCATTAGCTGGTGTGATGCATCAGACGTATGAGAAATACAAGGGCGTCATTGCTATAAGGACAGCAGACCTGGGGGGTTACCGCTGGAGTTAACTTCTGGAAGAAAATAACCAAAAGCTGGTAGTGGTTAATCGGCAATTAAAAGCTAGGTTTGGGGCTTCCCTGGTGGCGCAGTGGATAAGCCTCCGCTCCCAATGCAGGGGACACGGGTTTAAGCCCCGGTCCGGGAAGATCCCACAGGCCACGGAGCAACTAAGCCCGCGTGCCACAACTACTGAGCCTGTGCTCTAGAGCCCACGAGCCACAACTACTGAGCCCGTGTGCCACAACTACTGAAGCCCGCGCACCCTAGAGTCCGTGCTCCGCAACAAAAGAAGCCACTGCAATGAGAAGCCCGTGCACGGCAGCAAAGAGTAGCCCCCGCTCGCCACAACTAGAGAGAGCCCACGCACAGCAACAAAGACCCAACACAGCCAACAATTAATTAATTAATTTTAAAATATTTCTTTTTAAAAAGCTAGGTTTGGGCTTCCCTGGTGGCGCAGTGGTTGAGAGTCCGCCTGCCAATGCAGGGGACATGGGTTCGTGCCCCGGTCCGGGAAGATCCCACATGCCGTGGAGCGGCTGGGCCCATGAGCCATGGCCGCTGAGCCTGTGCATCCCGAGCCTGTGCTCCGCAGCGGGAGAGGCCACAGCAGTGAGAGGCCCGCATACCGCAAAATAAAAATAAATAAAGTAAAAAGCTAGGTTTGAAAGCAGGAGGGAAGCATAGGCCCTCATCTCCTGTAACAGGAGGGCAGGAAAGGCTGAAGGCGAGGACTCCATCTCCAGGGCAGCAGACTTTCAGGGAAAGTTACACTAGGAAACACGGCAGGCCCGCTGTGCTGGGAAAGCATGGGACCCTGGCACATGGGATGAGGGCATCTGTGTTGATGCTGCTGAGAATCGGGAAAGCCCAGATTCTGCTGCCCCCCCGCCCCCAAGCCTGCAGGAACAGCCTCTCCTCCCCACTGCTTGCTTGAAGATGGCGCAGAGGCCTTGCCCCGTAAGACACGTGCTCCTTTCGGGACCCCATCCACAGCCCCTCTGGCCACAAGTACAACAAAGGTTAAGTCACAACGTAACCCAGCCAAGACAAGGAGGAAAAGGGCTATAGCCCAGGGCAGCTGCAGGGCCCGGCCAGCTGGAACAGCAGGACGGCCACGTGTGGGAGGGGTGGCCTTGGGGTGCTGGAAGCAAGGGTACGGAACGTGAGGCTTGATAAAGGAAGTGTTCTCGGTTTGGGAGCACTCTGCTGTGATTCAGGGTGGAACACCCAGGTGAGGCCCTAGGAGATGGTGTGGACATGCTACCAGGATGGCCTCTAGAGATGGAAAAGGTGACGGCTGCACCAGGTGAGACAGAAACGCCGGCACGTCAGCGGCAGGTGGTGCAGAGGGATGGGCCTGGTCAAGTGGACGTACTGTGTAAGGGCAGAGGGCACGCTCCACAGGGGGCCCCGGGCTGCCCTGCCCCCTCCAAAAGGGCTCCAGCTGCACTCGGAGGTTCTGGGTGCCTCTACAGAGACGCTGCTGCACAGCCGGGCTCGCCGACAGGAAAGGGGACAAGAGGACAGCAAAGCAGCAGAGGTCACCTGCAGAGTCAGGTGGAGGCAGTTATCCCAGTGAGTGTCCGGGTCAGAGGGGCAGACAGAGGGCCTGACCCACAGGGAGTTAAGGAAATAGTAGACAGAGCCCTAGAGGCAAAATAGATGGGCGGCCAGTAAGGAGAGCGTTCCGTCTGTGCAAGCAAAGGAATCAGGGAGGGATGGGCTGGAGGTGGGGGGGTGAGGCCCCAGTTTTGCTCAGTTTCCAGACTGGATCCAGATTTGGGGTCCAGAGCCCAGGGACTGAAGGAGAGTCTGGGTCCCCAGGAGGAAGGAAGAAGGGAGGGAGGGGGGCCTGCAGCACATGGCAAGTATAAGGGTAATGATATCCCAAGTCTTCTCCCGAAAGACCCATGTGGTCATTTACGTGGATAACCACACACTGAAGAAAGCCCAATACTCCAACATTTTGGGGACCGTTGGACATTGTACAGTCACAAAGCAATGTCATGTCTGTCTGCCTTAGTCAGGAACATAATACATGGAGCCCTGGCCTAGGCCCAGCTCACAGTGGGCCCCTGGGTCCACAGACACCCCCACCCCCGACCTCCAGTGCCCATTCCCCTGGTACCTGAATGTCTAGCTGGGGTGGACATACTTGGAGGTTGTCGCAGCATCCACACTGGGTCCTTAGCCTGTGGGCTAAGAGCTATTGTAGTGGAGGAAGCCAAGCCGTGCCTCTGACATCACTACCCCTCCCCCAGCCAAGCGTGTAGGGAGGCGGGGTGCCTTGCTAGAAAGGGCTTTGGGGCCAAGAATCCATTTCCTCAACTCCTCCAGCAACCGGTCCCCCCAAAAGGCTAATAGAGTTGTTTACGTTTTACACTGAAAAATGTAAACACCATTCTCAGCTCGCAGGCTGTACAAAACCAGACAGCAGGCAGGAGACGCCGTGGTTGGTCTCTGTCAAGTTCACGGTTTTCAGGGTGGGCTGAATGGACTGTGAGATCTCCCGGGAGACACAGTGAAGTGCCATTTTCCCTTTGGGTCAGATAGTCCCTAGGACACTGAACTGTTGAATCTTGGACACATCCGAAGTGTATTTACTTGTTTTCAAAACTCAGAAATTAGTCCTAAGCAGAACAAACTTAGATCAAAAGTATGTAACCTGGGAATCTAGTTCCTCCATTAAATTACATGCAAAGTTCTGTGTGCGTGTGTTTTTCTGTGAGGAGGTCCGTGCATAGCTTTCTTCACATGTTCAAAGGCTCTGTAAGCCAGGTGGTGCCATGTGTGCCTCAGGCTGGGCCCCTGCCCCGGGGGTCAGAGGGTGGATGCCGCCTGGCTTCCCCGGTGAGGACCCACTGTCCACAAAAGGCTTCTGGGCTGCCACCAGCTCCAGAGGGCTTCGGGCATCCGAGGGATGCAGGGGAAAGCTGCCCCAATCGATAGAGTGAACGGTTCAATAACTCATTTTGCTGCCGAGGCAGTAAAATAAATAAATAAGAACCTGGCTGGAAGTTGAAACCATCCGTGTTCAGAGCTTCTCAGAGGCCGAGTTGATGGGCTTTAATAGCCTTGGTCGGCACAGGACACAGGCAGACTGTCCCAGCAGTGTGCCCTCTGTTTCCTCGGTAACCGGACTTGAAATAAGATGATGGCTGGAACTGGGTACCAAATCAATTTGCTCGAGGTAGAACTGTGGGGAAGACAAGCTTCCCATAAAACCACAGACTGCACTGTCCAGTTTACTATCATTTTACCTTGTGTGTATCTTCCTCTCATTTACCTCCCTTCCGGCTTACCCAGCCCCTTCCTCCCAACCCCAGACCCACCCCGCAGCCCCGCAAAAAAAAGAAAACCCAAGTTCCAGCCATGCTATCATCATCAGTAGGATGCTTCTTTCCGGGCTGTTAGGAGAGGATCAGGTGAAAAGAGCTGAAAGCAGATGCACTTGGGCTCAGCTCTTTTATGCTATGAGCCTCAGCAGTGGTGCCCCGCCCGAAGCAATGATGTAGGAATTGCTCCCTTGTGAGGCCGGGTGTGAAGACATTGGTCCAGGCCCTACCTCAGAGGGAATAAAATTCCCAAGTATTCCAGCAGGTGGATCAGCAATTCTTAGACTTTGCCTGGCTTCAGTCTCAGGGAATTATACCACTTACCACTTTGGCTAGATCAAGAGTGGGGTAAACATCAGGAAGACCCTTCCCAGCATACTGTACAGCTCTTCTGCTAACACTTATCACACGACAGTGTAATTGCCTAATGACTTCTATGGGCCTTCTATTCAGCCGTGGACTTAGTAAATGACAGCAGCTTACGACATGTTTGATGAATGAATGAATGAATGAATTTTAATGGAGATTGTGGTGAGCAATCCCTCACCCTGTGCAGAATCCTTGGGCTTTTTATTCTCTTGTCATAGCCTCCTTCCCACCTCGAGTCCTTACTTCCCAGACTTGCAAAGGAGGGGAGCCCCACTCCTGAGCCCAGAGGGTCCCAAGGAGAAAGCGTTCTCCCCAAGTCTGACACATAATGGCATTCGATAAATGCTCGCCAATTAAAGCTGCACTGATCATCGTGCAAGATAATCTGATGCTATTTTACAACCGGTTTTGAGCTTCCGCCTTTTATATGGTCAAGTTAATAATTCAAGAAGCTTTCATTGAGTGTATCAGTCAGGATAGGCAGGCATCAGCGAACTTTCTCTCTAAAGGGCCAAATAGTGAATATTTTCTGCTTTCCAGGCCATGCAGCCCCTGTCAGAACTATTCCCCACTGTCATGGCAGCGTGAAAGCAACTTTATGTATATGTAATGGGTGTATATGAATGGGCGAAGCCTGTGTTCCAATAAAACTTTATTTACAAACACAGGTGGAGGGCCAGATTCAGCCCATGGGCAGTAGTTTGCCAACCCATGAACTAGGCTGGGTTCTAATAACAAACACACCAAAATCTCAGAGGCCAAGCACACTGAAAGGTTATTTCTTCTCATGCTACATGTCCAGTATGGGCTGGTGGGACAGGGGGGGCTTTGCTCCAAAGTCACTTTACCCCATCTCACAACACCGCCATCTCCATGGGGGGCTTCAGTGTCCCCCACAGCAGGAGAGGGAGGGCCTTTGTTCAGGAGGGATACACATCACCTTTAGTCTCACGTCCTGGTCTGAAACTCATCACCCGGCCACGACTGAATTCAAGGGTGTGGAAGATTGTAATCCGAAAATAGAAGAGAACTGAATATTGGTGAATCAGAGTACTATCCATCATATACAGCATTAGTGATGTGCAAAGTCCTATTCGGGAGAAGACAGCGGCTAAAAGGAGGCCTCTGCCTGACAGTGGGTGGCACAGATATGGCTGTGCAAATAGCAGTAAGGCAGCGGTGAGAGGGGAGAGGAGTCTGCTGTCTCTTTAGCCGAAAACACTATAGTCAGATCTGAGATGAAAACACAACGTGTGGCCAGGCTGTCGGGGCGAGTGTTCTAATTACTGACACATTCAGTGGGCAATGCAAATTCAGACAACATCCCTGCCCCATCAGTGCCTTCAGCCTGTGTCTGGACTGAGGAACGTGGGCCTGCAGGGGAAGCGGGGAGAAGGACGGAAGAGAAAAAAGCAAACACAGCCTTCCAGGCAAACATTATGATCCAAAATTTAAAAATAATAAAATGGGAGCTTCCCTGGTGGCGCAGTGGTTGAGAGTCCGCCTGCCGATGCAGCAGACACGGGTTCGTGCCCCGTTCCGGGAAGATCCCACATGCCGCGGAGCGGCTGGGCCTGTTGTGAGCCATGGCCGCTGAGCCTGCGCGTCTGGAGCCTGTGCTCCGCAACGGGAGGGCCGGGGCCCACGTAACGCAAAAAATAAATAAAATAAAATAAAATAAAATGATTACCTGGGAAACTGTAGAAAAACTTCTACAAAACAAAGGACAGACATTTACACTATGGCAGCCACAGACACCAGTGGACTCGCGTTTTGATCCTCACGTGTAACTTTTGGGAGAAATCATAGTCAAATTCATTTCCTAAGTAGGGGAAAAGCTGGAATTGGAAAAGCCTGGAGCGAGGCTACCAGTGAAAGGGAAAGAAAAGAGACAAACGCACACACGGCATGGCCCTCATCCATCCCTGCCTCCAAGCCTGGGGGCACGAGGGCCCCCCAGCCTCGGGCAGAGAACTCCTGAGACAGGAGTGGCTCCAGACTCAAGGCAAACAGCTTACCTGCCTAATGAAACAATCCATTTTGTCAGTTCCCAAGAATACTTACCTTCTCCCCAGCGACTTCCAAGAATTAATTAATACTAAATGCTCGTCAGGCCCTTTGCCAGTGTTAAGGATTTGTTTCATGTTAAAGGCCAGAGTAGGCACAAATAGAAGAGTTTGGCTTTATTTTGTAAATACTCCATCTGAGGATGAGCAAAAATGACCTTGCCGCGTGGAAAGCACAAGAGAGAGAGGCTCTCCCATAAAGAAGGGTCATCTCCACACCACACAGAAGGCAGGTTATACACCTGCCTGCACGTAGCCAGATAACAAGTACACGATTTTTATTATGATCTTGTATGAACCGGTAGGTACAGCTAAAGATAAGAACCTTATTACATGTTCCAAGAAACCTCTTTGGTATCTACAATAAGCTACAAGAGCGTGTGACTGTTTCTTGGGATGACAGTGGAACATCTGAAGTACAAGGCAGTGGAAGGTTGTCTGTCGTCTAGAGCAGATACAGAGGCAGAGGGGGCCTTACCTGGAGCCAGTGAAGCTGCAAGTCCGAGGGAACCGTCTCCGAGGCTGCCCTGGCTTCTGACCCACCTGCAAGTTCAGGCGCTTTCCAAAACGACCCTCACTTCCCATAGTTTACCGGAAGGACTCACAGAACTCACTGAAAACGGTTACACTCACAACTACAGTTTGTTCCAGGGCAAGGGTTAGAACCAGATGACTGAGACACACACAGGGCAGAGTTAGGGTCCCAGACACGAGGCCTCCACCCTCCCCAGGAGCCCACCCTCCCAGCATCAGCGTGTGGCCGTCTGTGTCGGGTAATCCCCACCAGCGAAGCTCACCTGTTACGGACGCACGACTGATGGCCTGATGGCCCACGCAGCTGAACCCACTTCCAGCTCCCTTCTCTGCAGTTTGGGCCGACGTCAAACTGAGGGTTGTGAGTCCCCCCGTTAGCAATAAACAATCACATGGGGTCCAAGGGGCTCCCCGTGAATCACAAAGATGCTCCTATCAGGCAGGGAGGTCACCTCCCAGGAGCCAGAGACAAGGGTCAGCTCTCCTTGTGGGAGGACAAATTCCTTACCACCCAGTTCCCCAGGAGAATGAGGAGATACCCCCAGTAGCTTTGCCTGGGAAGCCTGCTGGGGGCAGGGGGGTCTGAGCGTGTCCAAAAGTTCGAGGGGAAAATGATTATGTCCCCAAGGGGCAAGTCAGGGGATTGTCTATTTATGCCCTTTAGTCTAAGTCCGTCCTGGACGGCACAGTTTCCCGGAACAAGATTCCAGGCCCGCAATCTCTTCTTTCCTCTTCTGTTCACTCACGGGCCTCACTTATCCACGGCTCAAGGTCTTCTCCAACCTCACGTTCTTTGTGAAGTGTGACCGTTTTAAAAAATGGCTTCCACACATGTGGAACTTCCTGGTATTTCTCACAGTTGACGTGGGTGTGGGAGAATGGGATACAGCTGCTGGCGTGAGAGGCCCTTGAGGCAAGCGTCTTGGAAGTTAAATTGGCACTGTGTATCGAAAGCCCTAAAAATGTATCCCTGATTCTGAGAATTTGTTCTAAAGACGTAAGTGTTGTATGAACAGCATGGTTTATTTCTATGGATGGGGGATCATCGCAGCATCATCCATAATAGTAAAGAAAAATTAGATACAACCAGGAGTCCAGCAATAGAGGCTGTCAGACATCCCATGACCTGTCCAGAGGCAGCGTGCTATTCCTTCATTCAACAAATGCTTATCGAGTACCTACTCTGGGCCAGGCACTGCCCGGAGGTGAGAGAAACACAGAAAACCTGGCTTGTGGAGCCCACATGTATATATGGGGGACAAGGGAAGGCAACAAACACAATACACTTTTCATAAAAGTACAGTATGTGGCATGTTGGGGGGTGATATTGGGCTGTGGGGAAAATGGAGCAGGGCAGGCAGTTGGAGAATATGGTGGCGAGGGGCTTGGGGAGGAGCTAGAAAACATAGTAAAGAGGGGAGTCAGGAAAGGTCTCGTTGAGAAGAGGCCGTTCGATGGGGGCTGGGGGAGAGAATGTTCTAGAATGTTCTAGAAAGAAGCAAGTGCAAATCAAGGGCCCTAAGGCTGGAGCACGTCCAAGGAACAGCAAGGAAGCCACTGCACTGAAGTAGAGTGAGCGAGAGGGAAAGTGTGGGGCGGGGGGAAGCAGTGAGTCTGACCACAGTGAGACCCTTGCTGTTTCCTCTGTGGAGGGGGCGCTGTGGAGGGCTTGGGACAGACGAACAACGTGAACCCCGGTTCTCAAACAACCATTCTGTGCTGAGTGTTGGGGACAGACCTAAGAAACAAGTTCAGAAAGTGGCGGTCTGGGAGGAAGCTACGGCAATATTCCACACGTGAGGTGGGAGTGCCTCGGACCCGGGTTGAAGCAGCAGCAGAACTCTGGGTCAGCTGCGGAGGTGGGGCCAACAGGATTTGCCACCATATTGGGTCCAGGGTTTAAAAGGACAGACAGCAAGAAGAGTCAATCTTTCCAAACCACGTACGGGAGAAAACGCAATGACGTGAGAAAACATTCAGAATACGTTTCTCAGTGAGAAGGCGTGCTGTAAATCAATGGGTTCGAAATGATTCCGTTCTTGGAAAGGAAAAGACATACGTGTGCACACAGATGTGAAAAGGCTTGAAGGATGTCAGCCAAACTGTGAGCCCTAGTTACCTCTCGAGAGGGATTAGCAATTGTTTTTATTTTTCCTTTTGCCGATTTTTAATTTCTACTTTCCCCAATATGAATATGCATAGCTTTTTAACTAGGAAACACAAAGCAAGTCATTTAAATGTGATGCCCTTTCCCATCCTCAGTACAGAAACCTCGGTCAGGTCACTTCGTGGCTTTCTCTGTTTTCCTGATGGTAATTAGCGCTACTAAAGACGTTATAGCTCCAAAGAGAGAAGACAGTAACGATGTAGAAGTCTTTGCTGTATTTCCCAGAAGCCATCTCAGGCAGAAGGGGGTCTGTGCCTCATGAACTCAGAGGAAACAGATGCTTGGGAAAGCTTTAGTGGCAAAATATAGTATAGTAACATCTCAGCTTTCAATTCATGACAAATTGTTTAACACAGATGAAGTGCCCAGGATGGTATCAAGAATGACTGGGTACATCTGTTGGTTCTACCTTGCTGTTGAGGGTCTGTCTCTTGTACTGCCAGAAGAAGCAACACAGGGACGTGGGGAGAATGAGGAACTAACATTGTGTAGCTCAGACTTCAGGCGTTACAGGTGAGTGGAGAAAGAAGGAAGGATTTGCTGGGATATTCAGGGGCTGCTGCCTGGAGGTTGCAGAAGCTGACATCGATCCTAAAGAAAGAGAAGGGAAGGATGAAGGCTGGCACAGAGGAGAGGAGAAAGTTCCAGATTAAATAAAGGGTTCGTTCTCTTTACAGCTCTCCAGTAAATGAGGACAGCTTCTCTGGAGAAATCCCCTTAGGAACATTCAGGTCCCCTCCTCATATGAAGCCCTATTACTTCCGCTGCATGGGGGCTGCTCACCCAGGGTCTCCTTGTCTATGGAAATGGTCCTGTCTCCCTAAACCCAAACCTTAACAGAGTCAGGATTATTTAACTAATCCTTTCCTTCTTTTAAATGAACAGTGAAAATGGAAACCTTTAAATGATGTGCTCGAGGATATTTATGTGTTTAAGAAATGAGTTTCTTCGGCATAATTTTAACCAGCCTCACAGTTAATGACTAAGTAAATGGCTCCCACTTTTGGTTTTGGTAAATATTTCTCTCTCCATCATCACTTATTCTCTTATGGGAGCCATAGACTGCTCCATAAACTCAGCACAGAGAATTGGTTTAAGTTTCTTTGATGCCATATTTAGTAGAAACTTCCGATCACATCCATTAGGGGAGAGAATGGATTTCTTTCCTTTTCTAGAAAACTTTCTATGAGTCACAAAATGAGCGTTTTCTCCTCTCTGGACCTGGGCCTGCCCCAGTTCTCAAACTGTGCAGATTTAGAAATCGGCACGAGGATAATTCTCTCCCATCCTGTAAATGTCCGACCTCTGTCACCGCCGTCACTGGAAGAGATCTGCCGGTCCAGGACGCGAGAACCTGGCCCCTCCCCCGAGCCTGCGCGGGCGCAGCCGACTGTAAACTGAGTGACCCGGCCAGCGTGACGCGAGCTCGCAGGGCGTCGAGCTCAGATGCTGCTTCTCCCTCCGTAGCAACGCATCATCCGCCACCACGGCAGACGTGACCCTCGGAGGACCACGCTGTGCCCACGTGTCCTGGAGGATGTGCTCCTGGAGGGCAGGTGCCGTGACTCGTCACCAAGGTCAAGATTCCGTGGTGGCAAGGTGGCGACATCCCCCCCTCCCACCCCCACGCATTTCTCTAGTCCCCTTCCCTCCTCTGGACTTTTTCCAAAGCACCTGTCACCATCTAACCTACCAAACGTGTGTCACTGTGTCATGCTCAATGACTCTCTGCCCCCTGCAGTGAGAGCTCTGGGGCAGGGGCTTTGCACTGTTTTATACTACTTCAGTGAGTGGCCCTCAGTAAATACGTAGTGAAGAATAATTAAAGCGTCCCCCGGCGTCGAGGAGAGCACCTGGAACACAACAGGTACTCGAGAAATCATTTCTGAATGCATGAGGGGTCTGTGGGTTTACACATGTCATGTCATTTAATCCTACACGACAGGCATTATTATTCCCATTTGACAGACAAGGAAACTGAGACACGATAGGTTCAGCAGCTTCCTCGGGGTCCTGTGAGCGGTGAACGGTGGAGAGAGGATGCAAACTCAGCTCTATCTGGAGCCAAACCTCTTGTAATTATACTGAACTGAACAGGATTGTTTACTGTGGAAGCAGACCATTGAGAATGCATAGATTTATTGATATAAACATGCACATTTTAATTACAGCTTGTAAACACGAGAAGCTTGGAGACAAAAATCTAATATCTGGCCCAGGTTCTCTTTTGCAGTTACCTGTTTATCCTTGGATTGCTTCTCTGATTGCGCCTGCATCGTCAAAATATATTTTAAGATATTTATTGTGCATCTATTTTGTGTCGGGCACTGTTCTATGTGTAGGACGCATCAGTGAACAAAAGAAAAATCCTGTCCTCATGAAGTTTATTGCCTTGCAGGGGAGAGAGATAATAAGTTATGAATATGAGAAAAAAGTATATTCTACAGCATGTTAGAAAGCAGTAACTATGGAGAGGAAAAGAAAGCTGAGCAGGGTAAGGGGGCAGGAGTGCCAGGAAGAGTGTACGGAGAAGTGTGGGGACCATGCCTAGATGCGCAGGAGTGAGCCAGGCAGGGGGAAGGGCCAGGACGAAGGCCTGAAGTGTGCCTGCACGTCCAAGGAGGGAGGAGGTCAGTGTGGCAGCACCGGGGTGGTCCAGGGGACAGCAGTGAGAGATGGGACCGGAGGGAACAGGGCTGGATGTTGCAGGGAAGGACTCTGCTTTTATCCGGGGACAGGTGGGAAGCCACTGGAGGGTTTTAGAAGAGCTGTGACACCATAAACTTTTGCCTCAAAAGGATCCTCTGTGGCTGTGTTGAAAGTAGACTCCAGGGGACAGAGGTTGGAACAAGAAGGTCAGGTCGGAGGCTATGCATTAACTCAGACAAGAGCTGATGGTGGCTCGAAATAGCCCAGGAGCAATTGAAGTGGGATAAGACATCCAAACTCTATTTTCCAACATACCAATTATTTCTACCTTCAATCGTGCAGCCTCTGCGGCTGCTTCTCTGTCTCTCTCTTTGTTTAACTTTTATTGAGAAGCGCATAAATTCTCAGGGTACAGCTTGATAAATATTCACAAAGCGAACACACCACCCAAATGAGAACCTCGGCACCTCACCTGTGTCTTCTCCTAATCACCACCCCCTTTGCCTCCAAAGGTAACTAGCCTTGAACACCATAGATTAGGGTTTGTTTGTTTTTTTTAGTTTATATGACTATAGAGGAATTATACGACTCTTTTGGTGTCTGGCTTTTCTTTTTTCAGTGACGTTTTAGTGTATAGCAATAGCTGGTTCATTTCATCAGATTTCCAGCCATTTTGTCCACACTTTACTCTAGTTCCTCTATTATTTATCACAGTTATTTAGAATCTGGATCTGATACACTCACGTATCTGTTAGCAGCAGGTCTTTTTCTATTGCCTATGTTTGCTCTTTGGGTCAGATGCCAATATTGTGCGTGAAACATTGTAAAGGTTCTGAATGATGTCTCTTTTTCCTGGAAGGATTTATTTGTGCTTCTCACAAATAGAATGGGAGCAGAGCACCTTAATCTCACCTGTGGTTGAGCTGATCAGGAACACAGTTTCAGCCTCGGAGGCCGGTCCACTTCTCACTCGCCCTTACCACTGGGGTTCCACCTGCCAGCCTGGGGGTACTTCAAGGATCCCTTCTCATTGGCAGACCCTGAACCCAAAGTCCTGTCTTCCCAGTATTGTGAGACTGTTGAAATCTCGTTTTGGCTTCTCAGCCACAGACCTGCCACTTTCTGCTGGTCTTCTGGGCTTTTCTGCTGCGAATAAATTGGCAAATACCTCAAGAGAAAGGTGTCAGAGATACCAGGCTCACCTCTCTGTGGTTCTGAGGGACTGAGGATCCACCCTGTGGTCCTTTCCTCTGTCCTGCGATGTACAATTACAATGTATAGACTTCGGGACTGGCAGAAACCCAACCAAGAAGACAGCAAGGAACAAGTGGAAACTCCAGAAAGTGCCCCCCCCCCCAGATAAGAGGGCAAATCCAGACGGAACGGCTGAGAATGGTGCTATTCTCAGGAATCTAACGAGCACGGGGTTGGAGGTCACCATCCTACCCCCATTCAATGCATCTGTTATGGTTTCTGCAAAAATCAGGTGGATTTTCATGAATGATGGTAGATTAGCGAAAACTTATCCAAGTAGTAGTCCCAACCGTAGCTGCTGAATGAGATGTGGTATCTTAACCGGAACAGCCCAACACAGACTTTGGTACTCGGGTTGTGGCTATCCACCTGGAAAATGCGTTCTTTTCAAACCTTCTCAGGAGAGATAACCCAAAGCGGTTCTGTGCTACGTCAAAAGGATAGAAGTGCGTGTTCAGGGCCTTAGCCCAGGGGTGTGCTCGTTCTCCTGCTCTCTGTCATCTCGACAATCCCCGGAATATCATGCTGCTCTACTATATTACTGGCATTCTGCTAACCGGAATGGCAAATAGGAAGTGGCAAGGGCTTTGGATGCTAGAGTAAAACATATGTGTGTCAGAGGGCAGAACATGGCGGCCCTTTAGGCTTTCAAAGTCCCGACATATTGGTGAAGGCTCTAAGAGGTCGGTGGTCCGGGGCATGTCCTCTAAGTTAAATGATTACCACCTTATAAAATGGTATGTGGCTTGAGGACGCTTTGGATTTGGTGGGGGGGCAGCCTGCATTGCACTTGATATTATTTCTCTGACCTATTTCTCGAGTGCCAGTCGTGAATGAGGCCCAAAGTACAAGAAGGCTCTACAGAAATTCTAGGTTTCAGTGCAACCCACCCTGCTCTTGAGGCCATATAATTTATCAAATCCACCAGTGCTAGGGACATCCAGAGTAGAGAAAATGCTGTGAGGGAGCGTTGACAAGCTCTGGTAGGAGATCTGCAGTGCAGAATGCCTAGGTTACTAGAGTAAGGTCATGGCCACTCCATTTCAGGCACTGTTTATTGTGAAAAGACTCACCATTTCAAAACCAGCTCTTGAAGTGATAATAGATAATAGAGATCAAGTTGAAAAGGGAACATCAAGTGATTATATGACCGGAACTGCTCGTCCTGAGTTGGACGTTGTCAGATCCACCAAGTCGGTCAGGCATCTGATGGCGATGGTATGTTTAGGGTCATGTCTGAGCAAGCGCAGAGGGCACAAGGTGTCCCAGGTCTCCATGTCACCGCCCTCCGTCGTCCTGACACCTCTCGCAGCTTTACATCTATAACTACGGGGGCAGGGGTGGGACTGCTATGATCTATTGGCAAAGGAAGGAAAGCAGCTTGTTCCTGGCTCATGGAAGGGTTGGTTGCAGTCGTCAGTGCTGGCTGACAGTGGGCTGCTGTCAACACCGTGGCTCTATGAGGGGTGACCCTAAAGGACAGTGGTGAGGGGAGACCTTCCCGGCAGGCAGAGCTGTGAGCAGTGTGCTGCTTTTGCCCACTCTGTATGGCCCGAGAACTGTCCTAAGATGAGGATGTACACAGACTACTGGGTTAGTGAATAGCTTGGCTGGTTGGTCAGGGGGATAGAAGGGACAGGTTTGGAAGATCAGAGACAAAGACGTCTGGGAACAAGCACGTAGATGGATCTTGGGAAGTGGCCACAAAATGTGCGGAGCTTTATGTCACTAGAGAAGATTCAGCACAGGGCGGTCACTCACTGGCCAGGTCGGCAGGAGGGACTGGCTAGTGATATCAGCCATCCTCTGTCCTCAGCCACCCCAGTACTTGTACAACAGACCCCTGAATGGCAAGAGAAAAAGAGACGGGGGAATATTAATCGTGGCCTCAGAACCGAATGCACAAGTTGGAACTTTAGCTTGGGACGTACACTTTTGAGAGAGCATAGCCTGCCATCACCTTGAAGATTCAGTAACAGAGTGGACTTGACGTAGTGATGAGGGGATCCAGCTGTGCAAAGGGCGGGCTGCAGAAGACGCCCGTGATTCCCCTGCATCTCCTCCCTTTACCCACCTCTGATCTCAGCCACAACTGCAGGGGGTAGTTCCACGCAGACTCACACTCAAGCTGATTCTGCTTTCTGCACCAGGGCTTTCTAGTATACGTGCTGCCGAAGCGAGCATTGCACCAGGGCTTTCTCAGAAAAGCTTTGAGCCCTTCAATCCACGCACAACACAGCCCAGCAGTGCAGGGTGTTACCACACCAGGGGCAGTCCTCACCAGCAGGGAGCGGAGAAATACTTCCACCTCTCATCCTTCAGATGGGCAACACCGAGAAGCATCCTCTAGACGTCTCAGAGGTCCCAGCAGAATCAATCCCCACTGCTTACGGTAGCGATCTCAATGATACACATGGTTCTTCCTGTCTCACCCTCCCTGCCCTCACGCCCACCTCCTGCTTCACCTCTCATTTAAAGAAACTGCTCCCAAGCCCTGTCTCAGGCTTTGCTTTCAGGGATTCCCAAACTAAAGCAATAGATGCTCCTGCCAAAAAGAAACAATGTATTAATATCTGACAGGAGCCAGAAAAGCAAGATTCCATCCAAAATCAGAGGAGAATAATTCAGAAGAGTAATTTGGGTGTGGGTATGTGAAAGGGGGTGTGGGGAGCTATTTTATAACTTCAGACTTAGCAGGTCCAGTTCATTCCATAAGCCACTATTAAATATAGGTTTTTAGAGCTGACAATGTAAGCATAGAATATCAAAATTTAGAAAGGCATAGGAGACGTTTATCTTTCTCCTGTGCTTTGAGAACATATGCTCACATTGTCTGTGTGCACGTACACACACACACACACACACACTGGACTATAAGAAAAAAATCACTAGAGCCACACAGGGGAACCTGGCTCTTTGGACCACACAAGTATTATCAAAGCATCACCAGTGGGAGAGAGCCCAGTTACGAGCCAAAGACTAGAGAGGAAAAAGCCTTTGTTGTGAATAAATAGCTTGATGAACCCAAACATATTCAGTGGCTGGAGAATCACAGGACAGAGTAAGTCCTTTTTCATCTACAGAGCATAGGGATTTGCGTGTATGAACCACGTCTGCTGCTGGCCACACTTTCAAGAACCACACGTGTGCCTTCTGTGACTTCAAGGTTTTGTGAAACACAGTTTGAAAACCTGGGCCAACCCACCCCTTCTTCTAGAAATGTCTCCACTCCATCCATCTCTGGAAGGGAAGAACCCTCCAACTTCGCTAAAACATCCCAGAGAAGGGGACTGGTGCAGATTCCCACTGTGGCGACGCTGGACCATTTTGACCCAAATGGATATTCCTTTAATGCTTTCTCACTGCAGCCGAATCCTCATTCTTCAGGTCCTGATCTCAGTGGAAACAGTAGGACATTGCCGTCATTTTACAATATCCTTTCACAGCCCTCAAGGTAGGTAATAGTTTTTATACTGGATTGGGCTGTGATTAATGGGAATTAAAGGAAGCTGAGACTATTAGTATCAAGCAATTCTTATCTGCAGTAAGTTGTTCACGAAATTTCCGTTTGCCTCCCTGAGAAGATATATAGAACTGAGCAGCAATAAGTTTTTCTTATTATTAAGGGTTAAAGTGTGTCCCCCTCCAAAAAACACACGCTGGAGTCTGAACCCCTAGTACCTCAGAGTGTGACTTTATGTGGACACAGGGCTGTAGGTAGTCAGGGAAGATGAGGTTATATACTGGAGTAGACTACGTCCGACTCCACGATTACGGGTGTCTTCATGTCCCACGTGAAGCCAGAGACACACACAGGGAGAAGACACGTGATGATGGGGGCAGAGATGGAAGTTATACAGCTGCAAGCCCAGGAGCACCCGAGAGCGCTGACGGCCACCGGAAGCTGGAGGAAGCAAGGAAGGGTCCCCTCCAGCTTTCAGAAGGAGCACAGCCTGCTGGCACCTTGATTTTGGACTTCTGGCCTCCAGAAGTGTGAGCCAATAAGTTTCTGTCTTTTTTTTTTTTTTTCTTTGCGGTACGCAGGCCTCTCACTGCCGTGACCTCTCCTTCTGCGGAGCACAGGCTCCGGACGCGCAGGCTCAGCGGCCATGGCTCACGGGCCCAGCCGCTCCGCGGCATGTGGGATCTTCCCGGACCGGGGCACGAACCCGTGTCCCCTGCATCGGCAGGCGGACTCCCAACCACTGCGCCACCAGGGAAGCGCAAGTTTCTGTCTTTTAAGCCAGCTGGCGTGTGGTACTTTGTTATGGTGGCCCTAGGAAACGAATGCATTTATATTAATGATTTCTCTCTGATCAAGTCTCTAACATGTATCGATCAGGATAAAAGTGTGTCTCCACAATTCACCCCTTTCTTCTCTTCTTGAGAGACTTTGGAAGCTTATGAATTAAGAGGCTATTTTCAGAAATAGTGATGCAAGTTTCAATTTTGGATGTATTTAATTATAATCTATAAATCAGTAGCACTTCTCCCAAAAAGATGTATCCAAAGTCCATCTGGGATTCAGAGAGGTACTGAACTCAAACAGCTCACTACTCCGACAGTCCGTAATAGATACACAATTCTCTCTAAGCATAGCAAGGCATCATTCTAGAATGAAAATCCTCACTAAAGCTGGGTGACAGAATGCCTTTATGCGGGCCTCTACAGGCCCGGCTATGCCAGATTTAATTAAGGAGTTGTATTTGCATCGATAAATTCTTATCCAAGGTAAAATAAAAGTGATTCGATTTGTTCACACTCAATTTCGTTTAGGTGTACAACTAGTGGTTTACGTCTATTGCAAAATAATTCAACCAAGAAATCAATTTTAGCACCTACAAAATCCCAACCAGGCTATAATTACAATCTTCCACATGCTAATTGCACACATTTTCAGATAGGAAACATACATAGGTATCGTGTATCATCTTACTGGCTAATTGCGCACATTTTCAGATAGGAAACATACATAGGTATCGTGTATCATCTTACTGTTTACCACCCAAAATTATACTTGCATAAAACATGGGAAAATTATCTTCATTATTTATGACCCTCATAAGGCTAGGATGTTCCTTTTATAGCCCTTTCTGGATCCGTCCAGGTTAGTAAATTACTATCTTCCTTGGCTGTCTATGTATCTTTTATTCTTCTTGAGCTGTTGGAAGCTGAAAAGGGTTGAGGAAGAGATCCCCATAGTAGGAGGCAGCGGGGACCAGAGATCACAGCGGGAACTGGGACCTCAGTTCAGAGCATGGGTTTCTGGGAGTCTTCTGCTGCCTGGCTGGTCAGAGTGTCTACATCGAATAAGACGACAGGCCACGAGCTGGGGGATGAGTGACCTAATGGAGGAACTCATGAAAATGAAGCCCATTTCCAAATAGGAGACTAAACACATGCTCCAGGGAGGCTGTAAGGTGACCGCACCTGACGAAGAACCAGGATACATACGACAGCATTCAACAGGTTGTTCTGAAAGTCTTAATGGCCTCTAGAGCATTCTGCATCTAAAAAGATCTGCGTGGATCATTTGCGTGGAGCAATTTAAGAGTGCAAAAGGCAGGACACACTTGAGTTGGGGTTTTGTGGTTTTGACAATATTCTCTTACTGTCTGCCAAACCACACTCCCTGTGACAAGGATGCTCGCATGAGTACAGCAGGTCACCGCTTACAAAGGTCCAACAGGGGCCTCTCTCCCTGGGAGGCTGATTTGCAAGTGATGGTTGCTGTCGCGCCTGCTTTAGAGTCGATGAAAAAACCAGGGGAGCGAAGAGGAAACTGAGGATGGGAGAAGATAGGTGGTTCAGCCAAGACCCCACAGCTACTCTTTGACACTATGCCTACTTGATGCTTACATTTCACAAGGAATGGCGAATGTCCCAACAAACACACATTCATTATTCTATTTATTATAAAGAGTTATTTTGTGTAGTGCTCATGTACCACACAGCGCCTTCTTGCCTGGGACTGTGGAGGGAAGCCTCTTAATGTCTTAGCACATAAAGAACTGTCCTTCTGAGCACGGGGAGAGGGGGTCCCTAGTCACACAGCCCAATATCCCCCTGGAGAAACGGATGGATGTTCTCCCGGGCCACCTTTACTCCTAAGGACACCTATGTGTCTCTCCAAGGTGCCCAGGTTTTGAAAGGGAAAGGCAAGGATTGATTCAGAGAATGAAGGTGGGAAAGGTGGAGGAACAGGTGGAGGTGAGGAAGATGGAAGTTGTCAGCGTCCCTGACATTGGCCATGACCAGCTCACTCTTGGAGAATTTCATGTGACTCTGGCACTAAGTCTGGGGGGAGATGGTGACAAATGCAGTGTGTCCAAAGGGAGCATGGTGGGCAGTTAGGAAAGAATCCTCACTTGGAGTTGTTGAAGAAACTGGGAGTGGTTAGTCTGGACTGGAGAAGTCTCGAGGAGACGTCACACCTCGATCCTGCTAGGCCAAGGACTGGCACAGAGAGAGGCAGATGTTTTTTGGTGGATGCACAGGACATAGTGAGACAATTAGAAAAAGAGTACCAGGAAGGAAAGTTCACCTCAGTTTAAGAAAAATCACCCTAACAATTACAGCAGACAAACAGTGATGATCTATGGAACTTTCCATCTTTGGCTGGAATTATACAAGCAATGACTGGAGAGCTGTCCCAAAGAGCACCATTTGGCTGAACCAGATGGCCTTGGGTGTCTTCTAGATCTAAGTGCTGTGCCTCTAGGAATAAGGTCTTGGCTCCCTGGTTTCATAATTCCTTGGTGTTTGCTACAGACGTCTCCACAGTGCAGTAATCCCTTTCTTAAAAAATTTATTTATTTATATTTGGCTGCCTCGCGTCTTCGTTGCTGCATGCAGGCTTTCTCTAGTTGTGGTGAGCGAGGGCTGCTCTTCGTTGTGGTGCGCGGGCTTCTCATTGCAGTGGCTTCTCTTGTAACAGAGCACGGGCTCTAGGCACGTGGGCTCAGTAGTTGTGGCGCGCGGGCTCAGTAGTTGTGGCGCGCGGGCTCAGTAGTTGTGGCGCACGGACTTAGTTGATCCGCGGCATGTGGGATCTTCCCGGACCAGGGCTTGAACCCGTATCCCCTGCATTGGCAGGTGGATTCTTAACCGCTGCACCACCAGGGAAGTCCAGTAATTCCTTTTATCTTTTATGATCTCAGGGCCACTTAGAATATTATTTCTTTGGCTGACTCCTTGGCTCTGAAGAGCAATGCCAAAACCTGAAGGAATCATGCGAAATCTCTATTAATTTCTGATGACTTTCTTAGTAGATTTTTATGCGCCCTAGGTACCTCACAGTTTGTAGGCATTCAATGAAGTTTTGATGGGTGAATGAATGAATGCATGCATGCATGAGTGTGAACATTACTTAGCTAATTATGAAAACAATATTCCAGGCTTCAAGGACAAAAGAAGAGGGGAAGAATCCAGAAATCTTTTGAACATTTTAAAGCAGGTGTAAGTTAAAAATTAATGAGTAACGGTTGTTCATGATTTTTTAAAATACCCTTAGCATTTTATTTTTTGCTCTAAAAATAGAAAATTTCTTTAAAGTGACTTTTTAGTCTATAAAAATATATAGCATACATTATACTAAATGGTGAAATATTAAAAGCACTTCCTTTAAAATTGAATAAGACAAGGAGGCTTGCCATTGACATTTCCAGTAAAAAGTTTACTGAAGGTTCTACATTGTGCAATCAAAAAAGAAAAGAAATAAAAAGGTGAAGGACTGCAGAGCAAAAAGCAAAGTTGACAAAAATTCCAGATATGATTGTCTGCCTCAGAAAACCCAAATGAATCTGAGTTTAGTAAAATTTCTGGATATAAAATCAATATGCAAAAGGCTGCACATCTAGGGCTTCCCTTGTGGCGCAGTGGTTGAGAGTCCGCCTGCCGATGTTGGGGACACAGGTTCGTGCCCCGGTCCGGGAAGATCTCACATGCCGCGGAGCGGCTGGGCCCGTGAGCCATGGCCGCTGAGCCTGCGCGTCCGGAGCCTGTGCTCCACAACGGGAGAGGCCGCAACGGTGAGAGGCCCGCGTACCGCAAAAAAAAAAAAAAAAAAAAAAAGGCTGCACATCTATATACCAGCAAAGAACAGTAAAAACTACAAAATAAAAATTGTCAACTTCTAACAGCATCAAAAATAGAAAGTATGTAGGAATAAATATGGCAAAGATTAAAGGACCTTAAGGTGAACATTTTAAAACTCTCTCAGAAGTTGGTGATGGAATTGTAAATTGTTATAACCATTTCAGAAACATAACATTATCTACTGAGGTCAAACTCGTGCACGCTCTATGACACACCAATTCCATTCTTAAGAACATACCACAGAGAAGCACTTTTTCACGTATGCCAAAATATATATACAGAAATCTTCATAGAAGCGCTGTAATAGCAAAATTTAAAAGCAATGTCCATCAGTAACAAATGTCCATCAACATCAAATACTCATCAACAGTAAACTAAATATATGACAGCATATTTATTCCGTGAAATATTAGCCATGAAAATGAATGAACCGCAGCTATACACATTAGAATGGATTAATCTCAGAAGTAAGACATGGAATGAGAGACTAAGGGACTAAAGAATACATACAGTGTGCACAAAAAAGGCAAAACAAACAATTTGTTATTTGCGGATACATATGTATGTGATAAAACTATAATGAAAAGTATAAATTAATTAAACTTCAATATAGTGCATTTTGGGGAGGAGAGAGAAGGCCTTTATTGGGAATGAGCTTAAAGGTGCCTTCAAAGGCCCTGTTGGTGTTCTCTCTCTGAGGCTGGGTGTTTATTTTACTATTATTATGGACACTTTCCTATGTCATATTTCTCAGCTCTGTAGTTTTTTTTCTTTTTCCAGGAAAATGCTCTTTAACCTAACGTGGTACGTATCGAAATGTATCCATTCATTCTATTGATGGTGCATTAGTGAATAACATCTACTTAGAATGACCAAAAATACAACTGGGTGTCATGGACCGTATGTTTTCAAAATGTAAAGATTAAGAACTGGCTTGAGGAGATTATATAGGAAGCCTGTTATCTCCCTATTTAACAATATTGAGGGTCTAGAAAGACCTCGTAGCATTACTGCAGTGATATCACTGGTCTTAAGTAATGGTCAAACTGAGGAATTATTTGCAAAATAATTGGGATCGATAATGTTCAGAATATATCAGGCAGTACTCACTTTACCTGCGGGCCACAGACAAACTACTCAGGATTCTTGGTTGCAAACAAGAACCGACACTGGTCAACACAAGAAAAAACAATCTCTCAGAAGCCTGTGAAGTACAGTTGAGCCTTGAACAACTCAGGGATTGGAGCACCGACCCTCTAAGCGGTCCAAAACCCACCTGTAATTTATGGTCGGCCCTCTGTGTACGTGGTTCCTCCACATCTCTGGGTCCGCATCCTCGGATTCCACCAGCCTCAGACCATGTTGTACCATGGTATTTACTATGGAAAAAAATCTGCTCTAAGTGGACCCGTGCACTTCAAACCCGCGTTGTTCAAGGGTCAGCTGTACTTGTGGAGATGGGGGGAAGCCTAGTCGGCCGGGTTTGAAAAGTAGACGTGACTGATGGAAGTTTGTGAAGGTCATATCGCAGGAATCAGCCAGTTAGGACACCTCTGCTTCCTCTAGGTCTGCCACCATAGCTATAAACCCTAAATGACCCCTGCATCCTGGCCCCTCTTACGCCCTATTCCAGGCTCCACTGAGAGCATCCAGTGGCCAGGTTCAGGTCACACATCTACCCCTTTGGTGCCAGGGTTAAGGGTGAACAAACGGCTGAACTTTGTGACTTCTATATTCCATAATTTAGGAAAGGAATACAGGTGTCAGGAGCCACAGATGAATGAGTGAGAGAACGAATAGAAGCAGAGGAAAGAAGGAGGGAGAGGGAAAGGAAGCTTAGAAATGATCTGCCATGTTCATCAAAAATTTTGCTCCTGAAGCCCCATCTAAGACTCTGAATCTAAATTTCAGAAGTTGGTGGAGAGGGGGCGGGTCCACAGAAATCTTCCATTTATTTAACCTGAATGTCAGGCGATATTTTTAAGTTTGAAAAGATTACTGGCATCAATAACGCAGGCCCTTAAACCTACTTACTCTTTCTATGACTTTCAGTGGCTTTGCTTTTACTATGTGAAGGTTGGGGCGTGTCTAAAGGATTCCAAACTTCTTTTCTCCCTAATTGTTCCTTAACCAATTTATTCGTCTCCGTGTGCATTTCTTGGAGATGCATAGCAGCGATGTCAATTTATGAATGAAGAAGTTCAGGATTTGACTACTTAGAGCCCCAAGAAAAATCATCCGAGTATTTAAAATAAACAATATTTGTCACTTAACCACGACACTGGTGTGCCAGGCATTATTCCGGTCATTTTACATGTCTTACCTAATACAATCCTTCCAACAAGCCCCGTGAAACAAGTATCCTCGCTTTACAAATGATGAAATTGAGGCATCAAGACATAAAATAATCCACTCAAGGTAATGAATGGAGGAGCAGGGACTTCGATCTAGTTAAATTTGCTCCAGAGTTTCAGCCACTATTTAATACTGGCTCAGTAAATGTCAATTTCATCAGAGCAAAACAGACATTTTAAAATTCACTTATTGGTCATAAATAAATCAACCAATAAAAATAAAGCACTATTAACAAATACAGATTTATAACCACGAAAATGATCTCTTCTTAATTCGGCCTTCCGAAATCTGCTTTGACTGTCTCTGCGCTCACGGCTAAACAGCACGTAAACAAAAGTCTTGCACTCAGGAAACACCTGTGAGCTTCCAGGCCACTGGCCGGCTGTTTCCCGGTCAGCTCCACCCGTTCTCAGTGGGCAGGTTTCCTCTGGGGAGCTGCATCTTCTCTCCCATCTTTACAGGGAGCTTCCTCCTGGAGAAGCTTAAAGCAAACCTGTTCTTCCTGCCGTAATCTTCTCTGCAATACACCCGTTAAGGATTCAACCTGGGTTAAATGTGGATTCCTTTAAACAAGAATTTAAATCAAAGACCAAAAGACAGCCCTCAGAATGGGAGAAAATATTTGCAAATGAAGCAACTGACAAAGGATTAATCTCCAAAATTTACAAGCAGCTCATGCAGCTCAATAACAAAAAAACAAACAACCCAATCTAAAAATGGGCAGAAGACCTAAATAGACATTTCTCCAAAGAAGATATACAGATTGCCAACAAACACATGAAAGGATGCTCAACATCATTAATCATTAGAGAAATGCAAATCAAAACTACAAGGAGATATCATCTCACGCCAGTCAGAATGGCCATCATCAAAAAATCTAGAAACAATAAATGCTGGAGAGGGTGTGGAGAAAAGGGAGCACTCCTGCAGTGCTGGTGGGAATGTGAATTGGTACAGCCACTATGGAGAACAGTATGGAGGTTCCTTAAAAAACTACAAATAGAATTACCATATGACCCAGCAATCCCACTACTGGGCATATACCCTGAGAAAACCACAATTCAAAGAGCCATGTACCACAATGTTCATTGCAGCTCTATGAACAATAGCCAGGACATGGAAGCAACCCAAGTGTCCATCGACAGATGAATGGATAAAGAAGATGTGGCACATATATACAATGGAATATTACTCAGCCATAGAAAGAAATGAAATTGAGTTATTTGTAGTGAGGTGGATGGACCTAGAGTCTGTCATACAGAGTGAAGTAAGTCAGAAAGAGAAAGACAAATACCGTATGCTAACACATATATATGGAATTTAAGGGAAAAAAATGTGATGAAGAGCCTAGGGGTAAGACAGGAATAAAGACACAGACCTACTAGAGAATGGACTTGAGGACACTGGGAGGGGGAAGGGTAAGCTGGGACGAAGCGACAGGGAGGCATGGACATATATACGCTACCAAATGTAAAATAGATAGCTAGTGGGAAGCAGCTGCATAGCACAGGGAGATCAGCTGGGTGCTTTGTGACCCACTAGAGGGGTGGGATAGGGAGGGTGGGAGGGAGAGAGATGCAAGAGGGAAGAGATATGGAAACATATGTATATGTATAACTGATTCACTTTGTTTTAAAGCAGAAACTAACACACCATTGTAAAGCAATTATGCTCCACTAAAGATGTAAACAAAAAAAAGAATTTAAATCAAACTGAGGTTTTTCCCCACACACCCTACATATTAAATAATTATGAGCAAAAATATGTTTATGGGGGCAGAACAGGCATAAATAGGAAAATAGGCAGATCTGTGTATATATATATAATGGAATACTACTCAGCCATAAAAAGGAATGAAATAATGCCATTCGCAGCAACATGGATGGACCTAGACATGATCATACTAAGTGAGATAAGTCGGACGGAGAAAGACAAATACCATATGATATCGCTTATAGGTGGAATCTAAAAAATGATACAAATGAACGCATTTACAAAACAGAAATAGACTCACAGACATAGAAAACAGACTTACGGTTACCAAAGGGGAAAGATGGGGGTGGGATAAATTAGGGGTTTGGGATTGATATACACACACCACTAGACATAAAACAGATAACCAGCCTTGCAGACGCCGCTACCCTGGAGCCTCCCGCGCTGCTCAGCCGTGGTCAACCCCGCCGTGTTCTTTGACATCGCCATCGATGGCGAGTCCTTGGGTCGCGTCTCCTTCAAGCTGTTTGCAGGCAAAGTTCCAAAGACGGCAGAAAACTTTCATGCTTTGAGCACTGGGGAGAAAGTCTTTGTTTATAAAGGGTCCTGCTTTCACAGAATAATTCCGGGATTTATGTGCCAGGGTGGTGACTTCACACTCCATCATGGCACTGGTGGCAAGTCCATCTATGGGGAGAAATTTGATGATGAGAATTTCCTCCTGAAGCATGCAGTCCTGGCATCTTGTCCATGGCAAATGCTGGCCCCAACACAAACATTTCCCAGTTTTTCATCTGCGCTGCCAAGACTGAGTGGTTGGGTGGCAAGCATGTGGTTTGGGGCAAGGTGAAAGAGGGCGTGAATATTGTGGACGCCATGGAGCGCTTTGGGTCCAAGAATGGCAAGACCAATGGCAAGATGATCACCATTGCTGACTGTGGACAAATCTAATAAATTTGACTGTGTTTTATCTTAACCACCAGACCCTTCCTTCTGTAGCTCTCAGGAGGGCACCCCTTCACCCCCATCTGCTTGGAATATCCTATCATCTTTGTACTCTCACTGCGGTTCTTTGGGTTCCACATTGTCTTTATCTCCCTCCAAGTTTAGCTGAAGTGCAAAGTTAAGTTTATGATTATGAAATAAAAACTAAACAACAAAATTAAATAAAATAGATAACCAACAAGGGCCTACTGTACTATACTCAATATTTTGTAATAACCTATAATGGAAAAGACTATGAAAAAGAACAGATTGTACATATATATAAAATATATAAAATTATATATATAGGGCTTCCCTGGTGGCGCAGTTGTTGGGAGTCCGCCTGCCGATGCAGGGGACGCGGGTTCGTGCCCCGGTCCGGGAGGATCCCACATGCCGCGGAGCGGCTGGGCCCGTGAGCCATGGCCGCTGGGCATGCGCATCCGGAGCCTGTGCTCCACGGCGGGAGAGGCCACAGCAGTGAGAGGCCCGCGTACCGCAAAAAAAAAAAAAAAATTATATATATAATTCAGTTTTTTATATATATATATAAAACTGAATCACTTTGCTGCTTTGCTGTACACCTGAATCTAACACAGCATTGTGAATCAAGTACACTTCAATAAAAAAAGACAAAAAATAAAAATAAAGACATGTACGACCTATTGAAAAAAAGAAGAAAAAAGAAAACAGGCATATCGTTTGAGCGGTGTGACTGAAAGTTTCAGGCATCCAAGGGCTCCCTGGGTACATCTGACACATTCAACATAGGTGTCAACAGAAGAAAAGTAGGACATGGCCCCTGCCTGTGATGGCACCTAACACAGGTAGGCAAACGACACCAGGTATTGTAATAGGACAAAAGTACATAATATATGCTAAGGAGCTAGATTGAATATTCCCCTAAACAGATGGGGGAAATGTGGGCTGTAGGACTGAGTGTTGGGTGATTCACACATAACGGCTTGAAAAAACACACCTAGCGGGGCCGATGAATGAGCAAGTGTCAGTACATAGTGAGATCTCTATTGGTTCTACCCATCCCAGTCTTATCCAACATTTCTATAAATGATCTGGAAAAGGAGAGAGATGGTATAATTGATCAAATCTGTGTTGTCTTGAAACTAGGAATGATGGCAAATACATTGCCTAACAGAATCAAAATCCTAAAGGCATGAGGTGTTTCTCCAATCCACCAGAAGGGTCAGGGTTGTGGTGTGTCCAGGTGAATGGGGGGGGATGTTTTCATCATGCCCAGGGCTGCACTCACCACACCTGTGGTGGTCCTTCTAAGCAACACATCCAAATGGGAATTTTAAGATACAACAGATCCTAGGAAGTGACCAGGAAAATGTGATTTGACACCAGTGTACACAAGGGGAGATATGCAATCCAGTATAGGGAATATCGCCTATGATTTCATGATAGCCATTTCCATACATTTAAAAGAATATATATGACATGAAATAGGACTTCAGTTTCCTTTGTGCCATTCCGCAAGGCTAAACTAAGACAAGATAGATTTTTGACTTTAAAATATAAGCTGTACGAGGGAAAGAAAAAGAATGTTTATGTAGTACCTATCCGGAGCCAAAAGCCGTGCTTCAAATTTCCTATCATCCTCCCTAAAATCAAATAAAAAAGTAGTATTATCCCATTTTATATATTGTTCTGCGTATCTATTGCTGAATAAAGTACTGCAAAACTTAGTAGTTTAAACCAACTTATTATTCTTACATCTCATCATTCTGTGGCTCATAAATTTGAAGGAGGCAGAGCAAGGAGAGCTCATCTCCGTTCCATGACGTCTAGGGCCTCAGCGGGAGCGTCTTGAATCGCTGGGGGCTGTTCGGGCATTTCTCTCTGTCTCCCCATCCCGCCCCTTCACGAGGGGGCAGGGGGGCTTCCTCACAACATGGCGGCCTCAGGACAGGTGAGTCTCTGCAAAGGGCTTGGGGCTCCAAGAGATGAGGCAGGTACTGCCACACTCCTCTCAGGGCTGGGCCTGGACCGGCGGAGCATCACCTCCTCTGCGTGCACTGGCCGGGCCGTCCGAGGGTCAGCCCACATTCAGGGAGAGGAAATGGGAGGAGCCTCAGAAGGGTCGGTGGCGTCTATGGTCGATACACAGGCGAAGAGGCACAGGATGGTGGGAAGCGGCAGACCCAGGACTCACACCGGATCTGACCAGTTAGCATGCCCTGGCGACCACTCTGCCCCATGTCTGTGCTCATGGATTCAAGGGCGTCCTGCAAGGTGACCTCTAACGCCGTGTACTTTCAGCCTCAGAGTCTCTTCCAAGCTCCAGACCTTTATCTCCAAACGTGAACTGCACGTATCTATTCAAATGTGTGGCAGCAGACATGAATTCTGAACTCATCACGGGTCCTCTCTCCATCCCAAACCAGCAGCCCCTAACACCCCCCTAGTCTCGCTGGCTCAGCACCTCATGGGGACTCTGTCCCTGCGCTCACTCATTCCCTGGGTCCTCTGTCAGTCACCAAGGCCGTGCATCTGCGTGCACCACAGGCTGCTCAAGGGTCTGGTGCACCTGCCTCGCCAGCCTCCCTCCCCGGCCCTCTCCCCACGCTCGCCCCGCCCCAGCCCCTGCCCTGTCCACCCGCCCCCACCCAGGTCTCTGCCCAGCCACAGTCTCCTCAGAGAGACCACCCACCGAGAAGAGCATCACCCATTAGCCCTGCCCTCCGCCAAGCTTGCTTTACTCTCCTCCACTCGATTTATCGTTTCCTGATACGGCAGTAGCTGTTTCTTTGCTTATTTACTTACTGTCCCTGTCTCTCGCTGGAACAGTGCTGTTCAGTAGAAATACAACACGAGTCACATACATTTTACATTTTATAGTCGCCACACATCAAAAGGCAGAAAGAAGCAGGTGAAATCAATTTCAATAATATATTTTATTTAGCCCAAGATACCCACAATATTATCATTTCAACACATAACCAATAGAAAAAAAGTATTCATGAGCTCCTTTACATTTTTGGTCTCAGTTTTGAGTTCTGGTGCATTTACAGCCCTTCTTGTGCAGATAAGCCACATGTTAAGGGCTCAGCAGCCACGTGAGGGAGGCTCGAAAACATAAACGCCGTGAAGGCAGTGGCTGGTTCACCTCCGACTTCTCAGTCTGGAATAGCGCCTAACACTTAGCAAATGTTTGTTGATCGCCTGCGCGTATGCAGGCATGGATACAATAGATGACGTGCATCCCTTGCTTTTGACCGTCCTCCTCCTACACCTGCCTGCTTACTCCTTACCTCCCATGAGGCACCTGTCAGCCCCCACAGGTGTGGCCAGCAGCTACTCCTTTTCAGCCTGAGCTGCTCTAACCCCGCCAGCAGTTCCAGAGGCCACCAGAAAGAGGCTCCGAAAGTCACAGAGCTGAGAGCCCAAAGGCCTGCCTTCCTTCCCACCTGCCGCCTGGGAAACCTCAGGCAAGTTCCCAAACATCTGTGACTCTCATTTTCCTCTCTGTAAAACGGGGTTTATCCATAACTCTAGCCCCAGCCATTGTAAGGATCAAAATAAAGCAACATAACTAAAACAAACAACTCAAAAAACGGACAAAGGGCTTGAATAGACATTTCTCAAAAGAAGATGTAAAAATAACCAGCAAGTATATGAAAAGATGCTCACCATCACTAATCATTAGGAAAATGCAAATCCAAATCACAATGAGTTACCACTTGTATACATTAGGATGGCTACTATCAAAAAACGACAGAAAATAGCAAGTTTTGGCAAGGATGTGGAGAGATCAGAACCCTTGTGCATTGGTGGTAGGAATGTTAAACGGTACAGCCGCTGTGGAAAATGGTATCGCATTTCTTCAAAAAATGACAATAGAATTACCATACGATTCGGCAATTACTCTTCTGGGTCCACAACCAAAGAAAGTGAAAACAGAGTCTGGACCTGATATTTATACACCCATGTTCATAGCAGCATTTTTCACAATAGCCAAAGGGTGGAAACAGCCCAACTGTCATTGATGGATGAACGGATAAACAAAACATGGTCTATGCAGACAATGGTGTATGGTTCAGCTTTGGAAATTCTGGAACATGCTACAAAGTGGATGAAGCTTGAAGGCATTGTGCTCAGTGAAATAAGCGAGTCAATAAAAAACAAATATTGTGTGAGTTTCCTAGAGCAGTCAAGTTCATAGAGACAGAAAGAACAGTGGTTGCCAGGGGCTGGGGAAGGGGGAACAGGAGTTAGTATCGAATGGGGACAGAGTTTCAGTTTGAGAAGATGACAAATTTCTGTGGATGGATGGTGGTGATGGTTGCAGAGCAATATGAATGTACTTAATGGCACAGAGCTGTACACTTAAAATGGTTAAGATGGAAAATATTATGTCTATTTTATCACAACAATAAAAAATAAAGCCATGTCAGTGAAAGTGCTCTGTTAGCTATAACATTTACACAAATGTAAGTTGACATCATTCCTGGTAGTCTGTTACCCACCCTAGTCTGCTCACCCACACCCCTGTGCATCTCTGAGGTCCCAGTAACAGTCACTAACACAATGCGGTGAGTCCCCTACGGAAGTACATCCTCCTCTCGTCTGTCTCCTTTACCTGTCCCTCTGCAGACGTGTATAGTGGACCATCTTACCTGAATATGTCTTTTAAACTATACCAGTCTGGGGACTTCCCTGGTGGCACAGTGGTTAAGAACCCGCCTGCCAATGCAGGGGACACGGGTTCAAGCCCTGGTCCGGGAAGATCCCACATGCTGTGGAGCAACTAAGCCCGTGCACCACAACTACTGAGCCTGTGCTCTAGAGCCCGTGGGCCGCAACTACTGAGCCCACGTGCCACAACTACTGAAGCCCACGTGCCTAGAACTCGTGCTCTGCAACAAGAGAAGCCACTGCAATGAGAAGCCCGCGCACCTCAACGAAGAGTAGCCCCCGCTCGCCGCAACTAGAGAAAGCCCGCGCGTAGCAATGAAGACCCAACGCAGCCAAAAAATAAATATAAATAAATAAATAAATAATAAACTATACCAGTCTGAATACTTTTAAGGTGACAAAACGTGAAAAGGGATGGAGAAAGCAAGGTAGAGAGGTGTGTGTGTCGTGCATTCATGGATTTGTGTCTAAAATACAGCAATGTTATCTTTAAAGTCGGCAAATGCTGGTTTCACCTGCCGGTTTCTTCTGGTGACCTGAATCCGGGTGTGTCTTCTCCTCCTGCTTTGGACTCAGCGCCTGCGAGTTTTTTGTCCCCAGATGGGCGGCGCGCAGTGGATACGGCGGGAACGGGACTCAGCACACAGCCTGGGGAGCCTGAAATCCGTGCCTCCCCCACGCAGCGGACGCAGGAGCTGAGGGAAGCAATAAGGCCTAATAACCTCCCCTGTCCTCCTAATTGCTTTCTTCTCCTGACGAAGCAGCACACCAGCGGCTCCAGCGGCCCTCAGGGAAATCTCTGCTTGTTATGAGGCCGGTGGGCAACCCTTTCATCACTGTGAAATGCTGCCAGTTTGTGTCAACAAATCCAATTTCAGTCAATCAATAGACAGCCCGCCTCCCCGCTCTGTCCCCACTGCTGGCAGAGCTGAGCCGGGCCACCCCTCCTCCACCCCTGCCCAAGGAGCCCCTGCAGGAAGGAGGCCGCTCCCCCCAGAGCCCAGGATGCTCAGGCAGCCCTGCCACCAACAAGGATGGCCCCACTGCCAGGGGTGCAGCCAAGCACCAGCTTCACGCAGACAGGCCTGGGTACCAGCTCTGGCTCTGCCACTGCTGGCTGTATGGCCTTTGGCGAGTTCTTCACCTCTTTGAATCCTTGTTTCAAAAGCGGGGCTGTCGATGGACACTTAGGTTGCTTCCATGTCCTGGCTATTGTAAATAGAGCTGCAGTGAGCATTGTGGTACATGACTCTTTTTGAATTATGGTTTTCTCAGGGTCTATGCCCAGTAGTGGGATTGCTGGGTCATATGGTAGTTCTATTTGTAGTTTTTTAAGGAACCTCCATACTGTTCTTCATAGTGGCTGTACCAATTTACTTTCCCACCAAGAAGATGTAGTACATATATACAATGGAATATTACTCAGCCATAAAAAGGAACGAAATTGGGTCATTTGCAGAGACGTGGATGGATCTGGAGACTGTCATACAGAGTGAAGTAAGTCAGAAAGAGAGAAACAAATATCATACATTAACGCATATACGTGGAACCTAGAAAAATGGTACAGGTGAACCGGTTTGCAGGGCAGAAACTGAGACACAGATGTAGAGCACAAACGTATGGACACCAAGGGGGGAAAGCGGCGGGTGGTGGTGGTGGTGGTGCTGGGATGAACTGGGAGACTGGGATTGACATGTGTACACTGACGTGCATAAAACTGATAAGCAATAAGGACCTGCTGTGTAAAAACTAAACAAAATTAAATTAAAGAAAATAAAAGCAGACTGATGATACTGGCTGCCCACCGGGCTGTATGGGGGGAACTGAGTGCTACAGTGCACGCGAGGCGCACCAGCCCGGCCTTGGTGACCTGCTACAGTGCACGCGAGGCGCACCAGCCCAGCCTTGGTGACCCGCTACAGTGCACGCGAGGCACACCAGCCCGGCCTTGGTGACCTGCCAACTCTTAAGCCAAATTGGGCAATAAACGGAGCTACTGCCGATTCTACAACCATCATTAGCACCTTCATCACCACCACCATCATTCTGAGGATTGTATGGAAAACAGCTCAGGAAGGAGCCCACGCGGCTCTACCAAGACGAGGAGGAATTCAGAGCTAGTTCGCGAAGGTTCACTCAGCAAAGATGCTCAGGATGTCATCAATGTTTGCAAAAAGAAATAACCAGACATCGATGTCCTCATCAGAGACTGGCATTTGCAGGTAGAGGGGCCTTAAGGAGGCTGCTCTGTTGTATGGCAGACACAGAGGAGGAACCTCGTCCCAAGAGCAGGGCCAGCGGGGCCCAACGGTGCTTCCCTGAGATTTCTGCATTTCCCCTGAGAAGCCGGAAGGAACGAAGGCCTCCCCGCAAGGAGCCCTCTCCCCTGTAGGGGAGACCCCAGCTTCATCAGTCTTTGGGGGCTAGAGGTCCCTGCTGGATAACAATGAGTTAACCCAACTCCCTATTTCATTTCCTGCCAGGTGGGGTGACTGTCGCACCTGCTAGATTGGGGGTGATGCACCATTGCCTCAGCACGTGAATTCCCCAAACGAGAAGCCTTCAGAACGGGATGCAGCAATGGGAACCAACTACTCAAGCAGCTCAGGGCTTTCCACGAGGTCCAGGAGCCTGTCGTTTCTAACTAAGCAAGGAGGCCGACGTTCCTCCAGCGGGAAGTGGTTAGAACAAGTACCTTGGACTGCATTTTGTTGCTGCTGCTGCCACCTTTGTGTTTAACTGGGGAGGAAAAGAGAGTAATTAGAGGTGAGGTTTTCAGACACAGAATGCCCTGATAGTGACGGACTTTCCACTCCAAGGCAGGCATGGTGAGAGGCCCTTCCACATTTATTATTTCATTTTATGTGTCACAATTACTCTGCAGGGCAGGTATATTGACCTCCTTTGTTAAACGAGGATGGTGAGGCCCAGATGTCGCCAGAGAGCTCGCGGACCTGGCACAGAGCAGGTGCTCGGTAATGAGAGAGACAGAGGCTTGCCTGGGTCACAGTCAGCAGGAGACATTCAAATGCAGGTTCTAAAGGTCCAGGCCACTACCTGATCCCACTTTGCTCTCTCCCTACTTGCTTGTTCCAGGCGGGATACTGGGAGGCCTTCATCAGGAATGGGTGTTGGCTCCTGGGAAAAAGTTCCAGATGGGGAAAAAAAGCTTTTTCTAGGGAAATCTGCCTTTAGAAGCATAGCCAGACTTCTCCGTGCAACCCAAGGGCAGGCCCCTTTGAACACTAAGGTAGTCCGGATATTAGGTGGGAGAGAGCCAAAGATTCTGAATAAAAGAAAGAAAGACCCCGAGCCAATAAAACGTGAGTTATGCTTGCTATGAAACTGGGCTTTTCTCATGTGGCAGGGGGGTCTTCAAAGTGCCTGATTCTTTTCTGAAATTTACATTATATTGACAATTTTAAAAAAAAGAAAGAAAAACCACAGAGCCATGCATGTTGGGGAAATTTTGAGACATGCATGTACGGTGGGAAAGTTCGCTGCTCCTAGAAATTTAATTGCTGGATAGAAACAGACATAGAAATCTGGGTTTCCAACCAGACTGCCCCTTGAGCTCCGAAATGGCACATGAAACTGCCCCCGCAAGCCCTCCGTGACGTCCCACAGGCATATAGAGCTCAGCATGCCTGACACCTGAGGAACTGCTGCCCCGCTCCCACCCCTACCCACCGTGAAGGAGAAAGTGGCCTGCATGCTCTGCTTTGGTTGGTGGCATCATTGTCCACCCAGCCTCTCAACCTGGACACGTGGAATTCCTCCTAGACCTCCTCCTCCCCAGTTTAGCAGGTCGGTCCACTACTATGTTGTCCTCTTACCCTTGACACTGTCCCTTGGCATCTCTCTGTTCTTCTGTGCCAGCTTCTAAACCGACCTCCCTGACTGCAGGCTCGCCCTCCTCTACCTGTCAGTGGATCCAGAGAGATCTCTCCAAAGCCCAAATTTGACCATGACACTCCCCTACTTACCACCGTCCATCACCCCCCAGCACCGAAGAATCCGGAGCCCAGGCTCCTTGCACGGTATGAGAACTTGCCTGACCCCCAGAGGTGAACAAATCGTGCCTACCTCCAAAGTCCCCACAGTCATGGTAAAGAAGCACCGTCGCAGGGGCTTCCCTGGTGGCGCAGTGGTTGAGAGCCCGCCTGCTGATGCAGGGGACACAGGTTCGTGCCCCGGTGCGGGAAGATCCCACATGCCGCGGAGCGGCTGGGCCCGTGAGCCATGGCCGTTGAGCCTGCACATCCGGAGCCTGTGCTCTGCAATGGGAGATGCCACAACAGTGAGAGGCCCATGTACCGCAAAAAAAATAAATAAATAAAAACGAAGCACCATCGTGAGGGTTCATTTTATTGCCAACTTGGCTAGGTCAGGTGTGTTCATTTGCTTGGGCTGCCATAAAAAATACCACAGATTGGCCGACTTAAAAAACAGAAGTGTATTTCCTCCCAGTTCTGGAGGCTGGAAGTACAAGATCAAGGTGACAGCAGGGTTGGTTTCTCCTGAGGCCTCTCTCCTTGGAGAGCAGACAGCCGCCTTCTCGCTGTGTCCTCACATGCTCATCCCTCTGTACACCCACACCCCTGCTGTCCCTCTGTGTGTCCTAATCTCCTCTTCTGTTAAGGACATCTGTCAGACCAGATCAGGATGCACCCTAGCAGGCTCATTTTAACTTAATCACCTCTTTAAAGAGCTTATCATCAAATGCAGTCATATTCCAAAGTAGGGGGGCCTAAGACGTCAACATAAGGATTTGGAGGGGACATAATTCAGCCCGTAACAGCCATAGTAAACACTTTGGGGTCAAACACCAGCTTAGATGTTGCTGTGAAAGTATTTCTTAGATGCAAATAAGATTTAAATCAGTAGACTTTGAGTAGAGCATATTATCCTCCATTATGTGGGGGGCCTCGTCCAATCACTTGAAGGCCTTAAGAGAAAAGACTGAGTGAGGTCCTCTGAAGAGGAGGGAATTCTGCCTGCAGACTGGCTTTGGACTCAAGCTGCAGCATCAGCTCTTCCCTGGGTCTGCAGATTTCAGATTTTTCAGCCTCCACAATCATGTGAGCCCATTCTTTAAAATAAACCTCTCTTTATTGATATACACATACCTTATTAGTTCTGTTTCTCTGGAGAGCCCTGGTTAATACAATCATATACCTCCCCTGCAAATACCTGATAACACATAAAAATGTATGTCCAGAGGTAGGCAGTCCAGGGCTGATATGCTGTTTCCCAAATCATCAGGGACCAGGCTTCTTCTATCTCACTATTCCCCAATCCTAGTGTGCTCCCTCATGGTCCAAGATGGCTGCTTGAGCTCCAGATATCATATCTCCATTCCAGCCATCAAGAGAGTGGAAGGTATATTAGAGGGCACACCTCCTCCCTTTAGGAACATTTTCCTGAAGCTGAACATGAACTTCCCATTGGCCAGAACTCAGTCACAGCTAGTTTAAGGGAACTGGGAATGTAGTCTTTATGCCAGAATATGTGTGCCCAGCTAAAATCAGGTTTTATATAATGGTAGAAAGGAGGAATGGGTGTTGCATTGCACCACAATACAACATTTGCAACAAGTACCAAATGATGGGTACCAACAACGAATGAGTTACTGAGAGATTAAGAGGAGATTAATGTCAGCGGGGGCAGGCAGAGGGGATTCCTTAGTGGAAAGGGGACCTGGGCTAACTTTGAAGGAAGGGTTAATCTGCTCAAAGAGGAAAACATCCCAGCACCCTTGCCCCGGGTTGGGCATAAACACCACTGTGACAGGAGTATGACACTGCGGGTCTCAGCCCAGGATCCGGTGATGTGAGACCAAGGCTGGAAGGCAGGGGTGCCCCACCACAGGCTTGCAGGATGGAC
The DNA here is from genome assembly GCF_059928025.1 of Delphinapterus leucas. Classification (NCBI taxonomy): domain Eukaryota; kingdom Metazoa; phylum Chordata; class Mammalia; order Artiodactyla; family Monodontidae; genus Delphinapterus; species Delphinapterus leucas. The sequence goes on along the minus strand of NC_143138.1, from coordinate 4,001,117 downwards.
AGGCTGACAGGCTAAGGGGGCCCACAGCCAAGGGCATCTCGACTTTTCCAGCACCCCGAGTCCTCACGGAAGCCTCTTAAGGCTGGGGATGAGGGGAGGGGCTGGGGAGTTGCAGCCATCTCCTCAGGGCCAGCCAGCCAATGGGCGGCCTCGCTGATGCTGTAATGCTCCAGCTTGGCATTTCATTGGCCAGCTCTGTCTGGGCTCAAACTATTTCTTCATTTTTTTAGAAATTGCAAGTGGGCACAGACAAAACACAGAGGAGAGGGGCTGATGGCCTGAGCCCAGATGGGTGGACGGAGTGTAGTGTTGTCTGTGAGGACAGAAGCCCAGGCCCCGGGGAGGCCGGGCTCTCCCCCGAGGCACCCGCTTCACTTCTGGGTCAGCGGAGGGGCTTCTCCCCTAGTATTTAGCTTTTGGTTTTACAGTTTTATAATTCACATTTCTTACTGTAGCGTCACTCAGAGCTTTTAATACACCAAAGGGTGCTGTGAAGTTTCAACAGGGATATGCCTGTAAGTCAGCAGCCTTTCCCACACTTGGATGGTCTCAGAACCTTTTATTCCCAGAGCACAGCAGGGACCCAGTGTTCCACAGACACACTCTAGAAAATGCTCCTACCAGGATGGGTCACTCTGGAAATCCAGCTTGTCAGGCACGCTCCAGGGCCCCCTCACACCCACCTCGAGGTCTTGCCAGACTCTGGTTAGTTGAGGGCTGCGACATAACGGAACCAGCAGCTGCCCTGGTCACCCGTGGTCCCAGCTAGAGGGGGAAAAAGGAGGGGGAGGAGAGAAGTTTGGGGCTGGGGGAGCCATGCTTTGTCTCCCACCCTCCCCTTTGCACCCAGATTTGGATCCCAGGTGTCCATGATCCCAGCCAGCCAGCAATGACAGAGGCCCTTCTCAGCACCAGCATCCTTGGGTGCTGGAGACAGGTTCTCCCCTCAAGGAGACAGAGACTAAGCAGGTCACTGCACTACAGCTTGCTGGGTATCGGAGTAGAAGTCATACCAGGTACAGTGGTGGAAGAAGGAAGCAATAACTGTGCCTTGGAGGCGATAGGGGGAGGGGTATGGCACCAGGGGGGCAGGCAGCAGGAGAAGATCAGGACACAAGTCAGCCCTTAAGCTTGTCAGATGAACCCACACACAGTCCAGGGGCCTCCACAGTGCTCTCGTGCCAGGGAAGCAGGTCTGGAATCTGAGAATCAGGCTCGTGGGACAAGGACCAGCCTCGCCGGTGCCCTGGGAGTTAATAACGCCCAGTGCCCGGGCAGAGGCTCAGCGAGCCTGGTCTGCCCCCTTCCCGGCCAAACCCACTCCTGGCCTCCAGACTGCAGCTTCCGCCTGATGACATGCAGGGAGCTTCGGTCAGGCGATGACCACAGGGTCAGAGGCCACAAGCCCCTCAGCGCCCAGCTGGGTTAAGCGCGTTGCATGGTGGGGGGTGGCAGGGGCATGGGAGTTGCTGGCGTGGTGGATGTCCCTGCAGCTGTGGTCGTGGCTGAAGCAGTCCGAAAAGGCGGGATACAGACGGAGCAGCGACGGGGGAAGGGAGAGAGAGGAGGAAACGGAGCGAGGGCAGCTGGTGCAGGGCCAGCGCCCTGGGAGCGGGACGTTTTCATTTCTGTCCCCAGCTGCTGCTCTTCCGGCCTGCGTGACCTGGGGCGGTCATCTCTGCTCAGGACCAGCTCGCTTACCTTTCAGAGGAGGTGGGGAGAGTAGCTGTGATCCTCAAGCCCCTCCTTCTCAAGGGCCATAACATTCTCTTTTCTGGACGGTCCCTCACCAACTGCAGCCACTGTGACCAGGTGTGGGCAGGCGGGTGCAGATGGCACAGCAGCGCTGGTAGGGAGTCCAAAGTGGTGCAGCACACAGCCCGCCCTCCCTCCATCTCTCCACCTCCTACCTGCTGAGCCCCCCAGGACCCCGAGACTAATGGAAGAGTCTCCTCCAATGCCCATAACGGTCCTGCAGCCGCTTCCGCAGGCCCCGCCTCTCTGCTGGCAGCAGGCTGTGAGTTCAGAGGGAAAATGAGCTCCCTGCTCTCGGGAGATGAAGCCAGGGTTCCGAGTCAGCCTAGGACAGCGGCTGGGCTGCAGTCCTCCAGGCGCGGGGCCCGTACAGAGGAAACCTGGCTCATCCCTCCGCCCCACGAATCTAAAGAGAAGAACCAAAGATCATCCTTTGTTCCTCACTTGATATGGTGCCTTTCCTGTCACTGTTTTCAAGCTACATTTAGCTAAGAATCCTTTATTTAAATGCATCTTATGTAGAAGTGTAAACAACACATTATTCAATAATTATTTCTTGAAATAAACATGTATTAAGCGCAGTGTTGAGAACTGCATACCCACTGATGCTCCAAACAGACTTGCTCTCTGCCTTCATAGAGATCGGTTTAGTGAGTGAGGCTGACCACAGACAAACAAATATTTAATGAACCCACGTGATCAATGCAGTGAAAGGAAAGAATGCAGGGAGGCCCTTAGGTTGAGCCGCGAAGGGAGGGCTTTCCTGGGAGGGGGCGCTCCTGCCTCTAGCCAGGACCTGGCAGCGTGAGAGCTGGCGCACGGCAAGGTAGAGCCCTCGGTGGCCAACAGCACCCTGGAGGACAGGCAGCCCCCGTGTGCAGGTGGGACAGTGAGACCCCCCCCCGCCTGGTGGCAGGTGCCGACCTTCCCCACGTTGCAGGCTGAGGCAACAGCTCCCGTTCATGTCCCCAGTGGCCTGCCAAACACCAAGCTGTAGTTCACTGAGCTGCAGCAAATGCAGGGATTTTCACACAATCTGTACACGTTAATCACCTGAAGATGACCAACCCCATAAAACCCCATAAAAGAGCGTCAACAAATCCAACAAAAGGAAGAACTTATAACCGAGGAAACTGAGCTAGTGTCATCAGAACAGAAAATTTCCAATCCACGTATTTAGCGCCTTTAGAGAGATCGGGAAGGTATCTCTGTGTCAAATGAAAAAAGATGGTTATGATCAAGATCTGGCAATTATGAAAAGAACCAATGAGAGCTTTTAGAGACGAAACATATAATTATTCACAAAGCATTCTGACTATAGTGTAGAGAATGAATGAAGGAGGCAATATGTATATAACCCAGGTAAGGGACGATTGTGGCTTTAGCTGGGGTGGAGACAGAGGAGAGAGACAGGAGTAGATGGATTCAAAATGTATTTTATTGCAGAGCTGCAGGACTTTCTAACTTGCCAAGGGTTTGGATGTGAGGGTGAAGGAAAGGGCGCACACAGGGAGGATGACCGGAATAAACATGGAAACGTTCTGGGCAAAGGATGCTCAGAGACTGTAATCCACTGCCCCACCACAAAAGCCTCTTCACCTGCTGCGTGTGTCCAAACGAGGGTGCCGTGGCTACTGCACCATCCCCCAAATGCACCTTCTGAGGCTTTCTCTTCTCTGTGTCCTTGACCCAGAGGGCTTGAGTCCATGTGTGGCCATCATGTTTGCCCACCCTGGTGCTCTCAGGGATGGTCCTAGCTGTTGAGGGAGAGAAACGTGACAGTTGCGGGTTGGGAGCCCTTGAAAGCAGGTTCTGAGATGGAGTTTTTTGTACAGAATGTTGATTAAGGAGCCAAACGCCTGGGTAAGGGAAGGGAAGGAAGGAGAAACAGGCAGAGAAAGAAACGGAGCCAATCCCAGTGACGGTCTTGGTCAGCCCCATGGGAGGAGGGGGGCCCGATGGTTCTTCAGAGTTGTTCCCAGTTGGGCTGTGATGCCCAGATCGTCGTGGCCGCACATCCTTCAGGCATTAGATTTGGGCAGCCTCCCCACGGCTGGACAGCAAGTCCTGACTGAGGGGGTCTGGGCGGCACTTTGCAATGTTCAGTGCAGTGATTAAAGCCACAGAAGCCCCTCAAGTGATGCGAGGTGCAGCCTTGTACGTACCTGCTCTGAGATCATCACTGAGCAGATCTCCACATTTGGGGGCAATCAAAAGCTCCTAAGCGAGGGCAGGCCTAATCAGAGCCAAGGAGACTGTACGTTGGGGCAGAAGAGAAAGGAAGGGCTTCGTACATGGTCAGAGCTGAAACACCTCTGCTGTGGCAGACGGTGTGATCTGAGCGCGGATCTCGGGAAATTCATCTTCTGCCACCTGGAGTCTACCTGTTCACAGCGTAATATCCTGCTGAGAAGCACAGTCTAACTCAATTGCTAGAGACCCTCTGCTGGTTCAAATTCCTTTTTCAGAGGACCCGGCTACCTGCGGGCTGAGCCCCAGCTCTTGGAACGCTTTGAAGCCCCAAGTGTGGGCCGATGAGCTGCTATGAACTTCTCTGAGTCCCCACGGGGCTCAGGGGTTCTATTTCACACCAAAGTCTGTGTCTGTGATATCTTGATTTGTGAATGTGAAAACTGTGGTGGGAGGTAATGTACCCGAAGACCCCTCTCAGCTACTCAACAGGGCCTGAGATTTTTGAAATTCTGATTGTCCAATGTATCTGCTATTTCAAGTGGTTCCCCGGAAGCTGACTCTGAGATGAGGACTCGTGTGAAGGTGATTTATTGGGCAGGAGAGCGAGGAAGCAGGAAATGGAGGAGGAAGCTGGGCAAAGGTGCAGACAGCAAGGCCCCTGGCTGGCAGGTGACCGGCTCATCCACACGGAAGGTCAGGACCGTGAGCCCTCCACGCGCCTGTCGGGAGTGAAGGGCTGGCTCAGGGGGAGGAGCCTTCCAGACATCTCCTGCTCTCCTTGAGCATGCTGGGGACCTCAGGGAAGTCTGTTTTTAACCCTCTTCTGGGCTCATCGTCATGTGGAGCTTAGTGTGAATGCTCGATGCTTTCCCACTTGGAGGCGTTGATGGGGCAGAGAGGAGAAGAGGGAAACTCTGCGTCCCTTGGGTGGGATATGGGGTGGGGAGAGAAGACACAGAATGGGGAGACCCCACCCATCAGAAGCCGAGCTTTGGGCACTCCACAACTTTGCTAAGGGCTTCCCCCGCTGCTCACAAACAGTCTGGTCCCCAGCGCCCTCACTGTGACAAAGTTGTCTCCTCATTATACACTGCTATGCTCATTTGTCTCTTCTGGTTCCAATGACTACCTGCGGCTGCAAAGAAGAAATGAGGTGATCAAAGGGGCAAACCCTGAATCCCCAAGGCTGCGCCCTCAACTCCAAGCCGAGGAAGCAGGAACCTCTCGTTTAGCGTGGACACCTCGCAGGTGCCTTCTGTTCTGCCAACCACCCGTTTCCTTATAAATAGAACCTGATCTTGTTCATCTTCATCCAAGTCCTTTGCGGAAATCTAGGCATCACCTTAACCAGGGCTGAGAGTTCATGGCCTGGGCCGAATGTGATGGACTCCTGTCCCCTGACAAACGGTTGCTTTAGGCTTGGGTGTGGGTGCAACTTTAGCCCGTGCACCCAAGCAGGAAATTCGCTGATAAAACTTTGGGGCTTGGAGTCTGTGTCTTGTTCTTAAAACCACAGCAGTCTTCTTGGGTCCATTAGGAGAGCAGTCAATGAGGATAAGCCAAAACATTTTGGATGGCAAAGTAGAAAGATGGAAATAACCTGCGTGGCTGAGACATTGGTGAGCTGGCGAATTAAGCAACCCTGAAGCTGCTGCCCGTCTGCACTCATTACGTGAGATAATAAACCACTTAGTTGCTCCGATCGTGGTGAGTTAGGGTTTCTATTCCTTGCAACCAACCTCATCTCCATGGACTCAGCTGAGATTTTGTCATACGCTCCACCCAGAAGAGCACCTATGAGCTTCTAGCTCCCTCAGCCTCTGACTCGGCTGGCTTTGGGGATAGATTCTAGCTTACACGCCGCACCCTGACCTATAATGAACTCCTCCCCTTTTCTCTTACTCTCCACTCGTCTTAGCCCCCGCCTGTTAGAGGGAGTCTCCGCTGAATTACAGCACAACACATCCTCAAGTTCCTGTTTCTTACCCATCAGCCCGTTCCTGCGGCTGCAAGCAGGAGAAAGATGTTGAGAAGCATGAGTCCTGACAATGCTTTGTAAAGGGACGGGGAATGTTTTCTTGGGTTTTATAGGTGAGTAACAGGAAGGAGAAGAAAATAAGCTCATTTTTTTCTAACATTGATTAATTCACAGAAGGTCACATTTTACATCATTTTAATTAACTTTCAATGAGTTCATGTTCAAAATGGGAAAAAGGGTTTATTAAAATAAGTCATGAGGACCCTAGGTATGACAGCATGGGGTATTTAATTTAAATAGGATAGAAAATTGGAAATCTTTTCCTTCTGCTCTGATGCATGGCGGGGTTTTGTGAGTACCTAACTTTTCACAAATAGATCCCCTTTACAGATGACGGGAAGAAATAGATGTAAAGGCATTGGCTACCCCAGGGAGCCTTTCCCCAGACTTCTCACCCCTGTTGGTCCCCCTCCTCAGCCACTGGTTAGGACCCCTTCCCTGTTAACACTCGGCAAGCCTCTGTCTCACCACCACTCACAACAATTAAACATTAATTGTCTAATTTTTTATTTCCCCCACAATATTGTGAGACTTTTGAGGGTAAAACTTTCTGTTATTTATTTCTTTGTCTTCTAGCAGGATACCTGGTGTATAGTAGGTGCTCAGTTTAAGTTCTGAATGAATGAAATCCAAGGACTTTTTCCTGGGCTTCATTTCAATTCAGTAAGGGACAAATATTTCTATATTGCACTGTGTAAAGTGAAAATGAAAAGGGAAAGTCCATTCATAATAGTATCCAAAGGCTGCAGGATCTGCTGTACATGCAGGGTGGCTGGTGGGACACAGCTGGTGGCCATTCTCTGAAATGTAGACTTGGGATGAGTGCGGGTCCTTGTCCTTCACACCTAGGAATATAGTAGCAGAGTCTTAAAGCTTCCCAGTGGCACATCTGTGCTAACCTGGGGGGCTACCAGAGATATTTTTGCCCAAATTAAGCAAAAGTATTTTTCTTGGCTGAGCTGACACTGATTCTCCAGATACCTGCCCATCTAACTCATAAGCTCTCCACCACTCATATTCATTTCTTGACAATCCTGTCAGGTGAAATCTCATCCCACGGGGTCTCGTTGAGCATGTCAATGTGCCCAGTTACATAACAAGTCCCGTGGCAGGACTACACACCCTCCTCCGTTGGCCCACTGTCCACCAACTCACTGTCCTTTTCATTCCAACCCCTATGGGATGACCATGCCCATCCACCTTGGCAAACTAGCATGAAATGAACTGGAGGCAAAAGCAACTGTCTTCTTATGTCTCAAGAGAAGCCTTTGTAGATGGGAAAGTTTGAGGCTGAATTTCCCCAGGCTTAGATTTATCTCCCTGTTGAAATTTGTAAGTACTTGTGTGACTTACTTCTGAGAAAACCCAATATTCAGATTCCTAAAAGTAGAGTCAAACACTATTCATACCACAAAAGGATTCTCCCGTTTTCAAAAGAATTGTCTTCGTAGCAATCCTACAAATCAGTAAGAATAGAACAGACGACCCAACAGAAAAATGAACAAAATGTTTGATCAAGCATTTCCTTTAAAAGTTTCTCTAAGTGGCTGGTAACATAGAAAACTATGCTCAATTTCATTAGCCATCATGCAAATACAAATTAAAACCATAATCTAATACCCACAGACACCCACCAGCATGGCTAAAATGAAAAACACAGAGAATAGTTAAGTGTTTGTCAACAGAGATATGGAAAAACTGGAACTCCCATTCACTGCTAGTGAGAGGGGGAATTGGTACAACTACTACAGATATCAGTTTGACGATATTTATAAAACTGCATATAGGCATAACCTCTGACCCAAAGATTCCACCCAACAGAAATGCACTGACACACATGCGTTAGGATGTGCCGATCAGCACTATTTGTTGTAGAATACATCTACAACAAATTGGTAAATTGTAAATTGGTCATTATACAAATGCCAATCAATGGTTGAATAGACATAAACAGTGATATAGTCACACAATGGAATATTCTACAGCAATGAGAATGAACCCTCAGCTACATGCAACAACACGGAGGAATTTTACAAACACAAGGTTAAGCCAAAGAAGACAGACACAAAAGAGTATAAACTCTATGAATCCCTCTAAATAAAGTAAAACCTGGCAAAAAATAACCTATGTTCTTAGAAGTCAGGATAGTGGTTTTCCTAAGGGGGTAAGTGACTGGAGGGGCCATGGGGAGGGGGCTTCAGAGGTGTGTTCAGTTTGTGATATATGCACTTTTCAGGGTGTGTATTATACTTTAGTAAAAACCTTTTTTGGAGTATGATTCAATTTATCAATTTCCCATGTCACATGGAACTTTCTAGAAACATACTTGCCATCCCGAGTGAAATGCACCCCCTACGTTCAATTGGTGTGGGTGTTTTTCCTCCGGCCGTATCTTCGCTTGTTCACTATTCTGCCCGGTTAGGGAGTTGAGCTAGGATTTAGGGAGCACTTCTGTGCGGGGACATTGGATCAGGAGCTTCTAACCGCTCCATGGCATGTCCTCCAGCTGAGTTTTACATTCTCCTCCCTCTCCACTCCACCCCTTCCTCAATGCCCAGCTGACCAGAGGGACTCTTCGGCAGGCACGGTGCTGGGCTGCAGAGGAGTCTGTGTTCCTCTGACTCCGTCATGGAACAAAGCCCTGAGACCGGGTGCCTGTCCTTTAGGAGGCGAGCATTTATTACGTGCCCGGAATCACCTCCATTCGCCTCTACATACTCCCTAGTCTATGCCCATTTTACAGAGGAGGAAACTGAGAAGTATCCCCCGAAAGGCTGCATCCCTGGGATGTGATGAACTGGCCCCAGGATCCAGCTGGCCTTTGTCACCACCGTCCTGCCTGCTATTTCCTAGAGAAGGCTGGCTCTGTGATTTTCGTTTCCCTGAGTGGTTACCTTCCTTCTGCAAGTAACCACCTGGGTGACCCGCCATCCCTGACCCGCCATCAGTGGGGAGCTCTGCTGTCACCTCTTCCATCCCAGGGCCTGGGGACAATCTATCAGGATGCACCTGCTAGAGGCCCTCCCCAGATCCCAGTGGGGTCCGAGTGTCACCAGGCTCTGCTCTGAGCCTGCTTGCTCTTTCTCTGTGGGAGACAGGAAGCCCCAGAGCTTTGCCAGCTTCTCTGCGGCAGACAGAGAGTGGAAGCTGGGCCTGATCGGTCCCTGGGGAGCGTCTGCTCTGGGTGCATGGTCTGCAGATGCTATCAGCCTGCCCCGCTTACAGACAATGGCTGGCCGCCCAGATTCCCCCCAGGCAGCCTGATTGCCTGCTCCACATCACAGCCCGGCTGTTCAGAGCTCACCGTCACTGCTGATCACAGCAGCTCACCTCTGCAGACATACAGCCGCTCTGTAACGTGCTGGGGAAGACACAGGGCTACTTGGTGATGTGAGTACAGCTCGGCTTCGGGAAAAGAGCCACAGGCCCTCAGCTCAGCCCGCAGCCTTTTCTTCAGCTTCGCGTTAGAATTTCCCTGAGGCTTGCTTGTCCAGACCCAGGGGTAGCACACTGACCTCCCCTCAGTGCCCTGGCGTTGTCATGGAAACAGTCAACTGGCACGTCTCGGGAGAGCATGGACACCCATGATCTCTGTGCCCGGGGTCCCCAGGCTCCAATCGTCAGCTGGCTTCCCATGACCATTTTCTGCACTTCACGCCTGCCTCGCCCTTGGAAGAAAAACTGCTGCAGGATCCCAGCAGGAGTCACAGAGTTTCAGTTCAGATGGCCAGAACCTTAGAGACCATCTGTTGTTCCTTTTACCAATGAGGAAATAAGCCCAGAGAAGCTCAGTGACTTCCCCAAGGTCACACAGCCTTGCAGGTGGAAAAGGTGCAAAGAGAATGCAGGCCTCCAGATTCAATGACCCCACACACCGAATTCCAGGCTGGTTTCTCTGAATTGAAGGGAATCCTCTAGCCTCGTGTAGGTTCAGGTGGCCATTTCAGGAGTGTCTGGCGTTCCTCTCTTTCCTTTGGGAGGCTAGAGAGATTTTCGAGGTGGCTCTAAAGGAGGGCAGACCCCAGGGCTCACGTGGCTCCTGAGAGGCATGCAGAAAGCCGGCTTCTGCTTGGGCTGCGGGAGGGAGCGGTGAGGGCCTCACTTCTAGAGTCATGTCCTGCAGAGCCGCACCCTGTCCCCTAAGCCTCAGTGTCTTCGGCTGATTGGGGACCACGGTGACACTAACCTCACACCATGTCTGAGGACTGAGGGAGGTGAAGCCCAGGAAGTGCTGCCCCAGCAGATGCAACATATGCTCAAGCCCATCACCCCCCCGTGAGGCAGCTGGGGTGGGTTCTAGAGCATCAGAATAACAATGACAGAGCCCAAGAAGTCACTGTGTAGAGTGAGAGGGGGCTTAGGCCATACCAGGATGGGAACCGCAGACACCCCCGAGGGCTGCCTGCTCGCCTTCCTGTTTCAGCATCCCCACTCTTCTTTGGAGGGTTTGGAAGAGGCAGAGTGAGGCGTTCTCATGGCTTACATTGTCCTGACTGCACACAAGAAACCCAGAAAAAATCTGTATCCGACCTTCCTCAGAGTTTGCCCTAATGATTTATAGTACAGAGAAGAAGTTAAGGCCCAGAGAGGTTAAGTGACAACTTGGGATCACACAGCCTGCTCCCCATCTCCGTGCCCTGAGGTGCTGTCCCTTCCTATGGTCCAGGGTTTGGTCTAGGCTGTCCTTGACTCACCCACTCACAGATCTGGAGACGGAGCTCAGGGCCCGGTAGTCCAGGACCCTCGGGGGCCAGAGACCCCTCTCAAGCCCCGCCTGACGCAGCCTCCTCCAGCCTGCTCCCGAGGGGACAGGTTTCCCCCTGGCGTGCTTGACCCCTGCTGCCCACACAGCTCTGGTCGGCCACGGCCTGTTCCTCTGCTCAGGAAAACAGGCCTCTCTACCCCACCCAGTGGGCAGCGAACCACGGGAGGAGGAGATTCAAGGCCGATCTAGGAGGGAGTTGGTCCATGTGGACGGTACTTAGGGTCCAACCCAGCTTTAGGAAACAAACACAAATGTTTTCAGGCCTCAAGTGAAGCCATGCACGTGAATCAGCTCAGAGGAATTCTCACAATGAACTTGGGCACCAGACTCGCCCTTCACCCGGGGGCTCAGGACGCCATCCCCAGTATCAACCCCGGCCCAGGGCCTCCAGCCACAGAGCCCCCTGTCCCAGGACTGGGCCTGACACCTACGGTGTCCTCAAGAATCGTAGCTGTTACTGTTACCACGGGCCCCATCATCACAGTGAACCCACACGTGGGGAAACTGAGGCCTGGGTGGGACACGGCTGCAAAGCCAGTGAGAGGCCACATTCAGGCCCACAGCCTCGCGCTGAGGCTCAGACGTTGGGGGTCTGATGGTGGAGCGGAACCTCCGCGCAGGCCTCACTGAGTGGCCGCATCACCGCTGGGGGGCAGGGGTAGATGGGTGGGGAGTCCCCCCACGGGACTGGCGTCCCCGTCACCACGAGCCTTGGTGCTCGGGCCCTTGCTGGAACCCCAGCGACCACTCACCGCCCAGCATCCTGCAGCCCCAGCGCCATACCCCATCCTCAGCCATTTCAGCAGCTACGCCGTGCTCATCTCAAGTTTTAACTTTTTTCTCCTCTTTTTAAGTTTTTTCTTGCTCCCTCTGAGAGGCAAATGTTCTCAAAAGATGTGATGCCAAACCAAAGATGTGAGGCATTAATTTCCACAGTCACTGAAAAGCAGTTGCTGGGGAGCTATCTCATTCTCCCATTAAGCGCTGCGGAGCCGAAACCTCGGGGGGTTCTGTTCCCACCCAGCCACCCCCCGGCCCCATCCTCCAGCTCTAACCTCCCCTCCCTCCCCTCCCAGCATAGTGTTATAACCTGCAGATTGTTTCTTACTTCCTGTCTTAAACGCACACCCCGGGTAGATAAATGACTCCGTTTGGCTCGAGACAGCAGATGACTGACAGGCAACTTACTCCGTGGAAACCAGGCTGGAGGGGCTCCCCCGGCTGACAGATGGGGTGTCTTCCTGGGAGCGCAGAGCAAGTGGCTAATCGCCTTAGCAGCTATGGGAACATGTGTGGCTGGGGGACCGGCGGGCTCCCCAGTGGTCCCCCTCGACAATGGGATGTGGCTGGTGTCTGGAAGGGGTTTCCAGTCTCCCGGGGGCCTCTACACGACAAGGATCTGGAAGAGGACACGCCTTCCAAGCTCCTTCCCCGGGGAAGCTGTGGTCAGCGGGTCAGACGTGCTGACAAATGTTGACAGCTGTGGTTGACTTGAAAAAATGATGGTGCATCTTTCTCTCCAAATTGAGAGGAAAGTCTGGCTGTGTCCCTCCCTCCCCACTGAAGGCCCAGGGCTGCCAAAGGCAGAACCAGAGGTTAGAGAAGGGGTCCCCCATCTTCCCCGTCTCCCCACGCCCTGACCACCGACCCGTCACTGTCCCAGCCACGGGCTCTCCTCCTGGTTGTATTCCTGCAGGCCCTGCGCTCCACTGCCAGCTAACGTCCCGTCAACAGATACAATATTCGGGGTGTGCTCCACCCAGGGCGTTCTGCTCTGTTACAAAGAGCAATTGTTATTATTATTATTTAACGTAGCTATTTTATACATATTTTTAATATTATATAAAAATAATAATTGTTATTAGAATAAGAGCTGAGGGTGGTGGAGCCCTTCTTTACGTGACACACATCCCCAGGCTCGAGTCCATCCATTCGGTTCAGTGACCGTGTGTGGGAACTGCCACAGCCCCAGTTTACAGAGGAAGGACTGAAGCCCCAAGATTCAGTCATGTCCCCTAAGGTCACACAGCCGAGCTCTGAGGGTTTGAACCCAGAGTCTCTTGGCTCTGGGGCCTGAACGTTTGATCATGCGGCCGGACTGTCCATCCAGCCTGCCGGACTCGAGGAACTTCGTGTCCGGCGAGGGTCCTGCGTGGAGCCTGGCAGGGAGGCGCTCTGGGGCAGGGGACCCGCAATGCCCACGTGGTCCCACGGCTGCGGACACCTGCAGCCACTCCTAGGTCTCGCCTGAATGAGAAGACAGACCAGGAGACCACAGCCACTATGCAAAACAGTCTGAGGGTCCTCAAAAAATTAAAGATAGAGCTACCGTATGATCTATCAGTCCCACCTGTGCGTATGTCTCCAAAGGAAACAAGATCAGTGTGTTGAAGATGCTCCTCTACTCGCGTGGTCACTGCGTGTTATTCACAATAGCCGAGATCTGGAAACAACTTAAAGGTCCTTGGAGGGATGAACAGATAAAGTAAATGTGGTATATGTTGTAGATATCGAGGAACATTATTCAGCCTTAAAAAAGAGGGAAACCCTGCCATTTGCGACAACATGGATGAGCCTGAAGGACATTATGCTCGGTGAAAAAAGCAGACACAGGAACACAGAGAGTGCGTGGTGCTCTTACACACGTGGACTCTGAAACAGCCCAACACACAGAAGTAGAGAAGCCAGGTGGTTGCCGGGGGTTGGGGGAAGGGGGGAGTGGGAAATGGGAGACTGTCAAGGGCAAGGAAGTTTCAGTGATGCCAGATGAGTAAATTCTGGGAATGCAAAGTACAGCATGATGACTATGGTTAACAGTGCTGTGTCGTGTGCTTGAAATTTGCTAAGAGGGCAGGTCTTCAGTGCTCTCACCGCCAGAAGAAAAGAAAAGGAAATGGTAACACGCGACGTGATGGACATGTTAATTAGCTAGCTTGTGGTGATTACTTCACAGTATATGCATGTATGAAAACATCAAGTTGTGTACCCTGAATAGATACAATTTTTATGTGCTAATTATACTGCAGTAACACTTGGAAAAAGAGACCAGAAATGAACAGTTAACAACTTTGCATCTGTTTTTCATGTCTCAAAACAAAGCCTTTCCTACTTTGCAGGTGAGAAGTTGAGGCTCAGAGAGGTTGAATCAAATGACAAGGTCACACAGCTTTAAGGTCTCTGCTCTTGCCATTAGACAGCGGTTAACGACTCTGTTCTCTTCCTCCCTGTTCTTGGAGGGCTTCTAAGTTGCCCTTCTTGGCCTTTGGTGCAGCCAAGCTCTTGGGCTGGCTTTTATACATGTGTGAACTCAGACGTGAATGCTATGACCGCCTTGTTTACACCCCGCCCATCGGAGCTCAGGGCTGGGAAAGGGTGGGAGAAAGCTCTTAGGGTCCTGGTCCACCTGGCCAGCCCTGCAGAAGGCCACCTGAGCCGGCTGGATGCTGCGCGGGGTGTGGCTCAGCTCAGCCAGCCTGGCTCCTGAAGCCACGCGCCCCTGCACAGAGGTGCACCTCCCCCTCCAGGAGCTGCCCTGCGGCCTGGAGGAGCTCCTGCTGGGGCTTGGCCGGTCTGTCTGCCCCAGCCCGGCACTGGTCTTCCCTCCAGAGCAGCAAATCAAAGCGCATTTAAGGGAACCCTGAGAAGGCAGGCCTTCTCCCGCCTCAAGTTCCTGGAAGCACTTCTGGCAGGGAGATCAGAGGACTGACTTTTGCAGAAAAAGAATGCACCTGGAGGAAAGGATGGTTTCCTCCCTCCTTGCTGCCTGGTCCACTAACGCCAGCCTCACCAGCACGTTGGCAAGGAAGAGGGATTGAGTTCTGTGACCTAAGAAGTCCTAAGAGCACCGAGGCAGCCGGAGAAGCCCCCATTTGGAGAACCCACTCCATGTTCTTCGCGGCCTCCGCCACCAGGGCTGTGTGGTCTCGAGGAGGATAACACGGGGAGACCCACAGCAGCAGCACAGGCCTGGCGGTGCGGGGGGCCCGGTGGCTGGTGGAGGGACAGCACAGGCCGGGAAGGCAAGGGCCTGGCTCCGTGTTCCCTGCCACCCTGGGGACGTCGCCCAGCCTCTCTAAGCCTCAGTTTCTTCACCGACAATGGGGACGGTGGTGTCAGCTTTGCAGGGCTAGTGTGACAAACGAATGAGAGTCTTAACAGGAGCCTGGGAGTGTCAGCGTCATAAGGATGGCACTTCCACTGCTGACACTATGCTGAGTGTAGACCAGGCTCCGTGCCGAGGGTTTCATATTAATTATTCCATTTAATTGTCTTAAAAATCTAAATATTCTTACTACCCCCATTTCACAGATGAGAAAACTGAGACTCAACAAGGCTAAAGAAGTTTTCCAGAATCACTGGGCAAGGGCGCGCCGAGAGTGACCAGGCCTCCCTCCTGCCTTTTCAGCCCTTTGCCCAGCGCGTGGTGGTCCGTTTAACTGAGGAGCGTGCTGGTGTTCTGAAGTCCGCTGGCACAGAGCTATTGAGAAGACTGGTGTTGAATGGTGCCTAGAAGGGTCGTGGGAGCTGACAAAGCCACGGAGGAAGGCAGAGGCTGCCTATGGCCCCTGAGAGGCCCGGGGGGACCCTGGTCATTCTCTCCAACATCAGGCCCCATCTTCTTGCTTACTTCCAATATGGGTAAAATAATTTCAGGCATGCACCCTAATATGATTTATAAATTCTATAAATGTGCTCCTGAGCTAAGGAAAGCATCTCAAAGCAGACACAGAGATCAATATTCTAGGGGGAGAATACAGAACTGCAACTAGATTTCTGAAGTTTTCCCCCTGCACTCCCCGCAGGTCCTGGCTTGGGCCCTCTGGGCTGGAGGCCACGGCTTTTGGACCTTTATGGGGAGCCCGCTGGGGGCTGGCCCTGTGCTGGGGCCTGGGTGGCCACGGGACAGGCCTTTCCCAGCAGGAGCCCATCGGCTGAGGCGTTTGGAAGCGTAGACTTTGGGGTCAGACGGGAGCGGGTTCTGAGCCCAGCTCTGCCTCTGAGGAGCCACGTGGCCTAGGAAGTGGCCTTCCCTCTCAGAGCCTCCGTTTCCTCAGCTGAAATGAGGGAGACAGACCTCCGTGCAGAGCGGGTGAGGCGACAGCCACAAGGCATGGCATGTGCGTGGCACACAGCAGGCGTTCAAGGAGCCCTCTGTCCCCACCGTGCCGGGGAGGCACGTAACTGGCCTGGGTATGGGAAGATCAGTCCTGAGCATGAGTCTGAATGGGAGCAGATGGCCCGGGAGAGAAGTCCCCAAGGCCCCCTTGGCTCTCGAGGACCCTCTCCCCTACCACCATGAGAGAGGTGGGCCTCCCGCAGGGCAGGTGTCCCTCCAGGTAGAACTCCACCAGCAGAAACACACACATGCATTCTTTTGGCTTAACCCTTCCTCTGTCATCTTCCCAGTTTTATTCACAAGTGCCTGTAAGTCTCTTTGGCAACTTAGAAAGCAGAGTAGAGGCAGGAAAACAATCTGGGAGCAGCAGAAACGTATTTTTGACCTGAATAGCCCCGTGGACGTGTACTGTCTCTGAGCCAAGGCCATTTCGCCTGACCCACACCAGGCTCACGTGGCCACCAGAGAGTTGGGCCAGCTCCCCGGTCCCCGCTGCAGCCCCGAGGGGGGAAGGCTCGCGCTCTCCCGCCTGAAGGAGCAGTGCTGGGTTATCAGAGCTGCTCCCCACGTGGGGCAGGAAGCACCAAGCCCTTGCTGATGCTCTGACCCCGCCCAGAGTGGCCCAGGCACCCTGTGGCCCAGGACAGAAAGTTTCAAGATAGCAACCCAGGGCCAGGCAATCACAGGACCGTCTCCCCTGGAAGAACCGCTTTCAGGCTGGCATCAGATCAAACCTGCATTTCAGCAGGGAGGGCAGCCGTGTGTAATGGTGGAGGATACAGGAGACACAGCCACAGGCGGAGGAGACGGCACTGCTTCTTCTCGGGGGCTGTTTGCTCCCCGGGAGCCAGAGCACACTGTCCCCCAAATATCCCCGCCCCAGGGCTCTCTGCGTCGGAGCTTTAGGGGCAAGTATTAGATTGCACTGCGGCTGCAGGCGGCACGTGGACAGAGGGCCCAGCAGGCTTCAAGGACGCCTCCCTGGTGCAAGTCCGTCTTGCAAAGACCCGGGGGGAGCGGGTGCTGGAGCAGACCCCCGATTGCCCGTGCTCCCTGCTAGTGGCCTGCAGTGCATTGCGTCCGCCTTCCTTGCCCACTGCATGCCCCCGCCCGAAAGCGAAGGGCTCATTTCCCCCATCACCATCCTTACGGAGAGTTTAGCGCAAAGTTGCATAAGCTCTCGCTCCCCTGGCCTGGCCTGGCCTGCCGGTTCCGCTCCAGCCACTGTGAGGACAGGACGAATTCATCTGCAAAGGACAAGCTGAAACCTCTGGTGGAAAACCAATGCATGTACCGCAGTAAATGGGAGCAGCTTTTTAAAAAAAGCACGAAATCCACTGGGAGCCCCGTTGCCATAGGAACTGGCGCTACAGCTTGCTTCCGATAATTAATGGAGGGTTTTGCTATTACAGTATTCTTGAAACTTCGCTCTCCCCTGTGCTGCACTGCAGCATGCGGCATCCTCTCGCCATTCATAAATATTTCATTACCGCCGGCTGCTGCGTTTCATCACCGCGGACCACGCAGGGCCTGATCCACTGCTCGCCAAGTTCCCGTGTCCCGTCAGAGAGCAGCTTCTGTTTCTCCTCCTCCTCCTTTGTCTCCACTTCCCTGCCTTGACATTTTCTACCTCCCAAACCCAGAAGGGTGGCTTTCCTGCGCCCTGGTTTTCAGATCCAGGCATCCGCGCCCTGGGCCTTGTCTTCCTCCCTAAGGGCCTCTGGCCTCACCCCGCGGCATCAGTCCGCTCGGGCCCAGCTGCCTCTTTGTTTTCCCTCTGAGGGCGCCCTGGGAGCACGCAGGCTCCGGGGTCGGGCCCTGCAGTGAGCTGGCTGAGGTTCAGTGACTGTTAAGGGAGATTCTACCTGCCCTGCAGGGTTGGACAGAGGGTGAGGCCCACCCCACCTCCCAGCCCTGCCGTCCGTCCCCTGGATGTGCTCAGATGCCGGTGTTGGTGACGGCTGGCGCTGGTTTTCATCTTGGTGAAATAACACCCACATGTTTTTTTAGCAGCGTGAACTCCGTGGAAGGGATGGCTCCGGTGAGGGCCCTTCCCAGGCACGGGGAGAGAGGCAGCTCCCCGCCCGGGGACCCTGTGGGGCGCTGCCTGAAGGCAGCAGGAGGAGTCCTGAGCTGGAGTCATAAACACTGGGGTCGATCCACGGACCTTACGCGCAGAGACCAGTCTCCGTGCCGCCTCCCCCAGGACCCAGCCGAGCACGGCTACGCTCCTGCACACCCTGGGAGAACGTCAGGACTCAAGTAGCAGACGTCATTCGGGGCTCCGTGAGCCCTGGTCTGGAATAGGCACCGGTGCTGGGTGGACGGCTCCCTGGTCCTCCTATTCGGGCAGCCACGCTGGGAGAGGACAGCCCAGCTGGACGCTGAGCCCGTCCTGGGGGAGACCTGGGGACACTCCCAAGGCCCCAAGGGCTCTGGACTTGTTTCCCTTCCACAAGGATATAAACCCTGCCTTGCCACCTGCCCCCTCCCGTGCAGCCTCCAGGGCTTTGAGCAGATGGCCCGTGTTCTCTGGATGCCTTCGTTGTGGGTCAGGGAGGCCTCCCCTTTCTGAGCCTTCCCCAGCTGGCAGGGCAGGGGGGCGATACCCGTGAAGCCACTTGTCGCAGGCAGTCCTGAACACCCGTCCCCAC
The DNA here is from genome assembly GCF_059928025.1 of Delphinapterus leucas. NCBI lineage: Eukaryota > Metazoa > Chordata > Mammalia > Artiodactyla > Monodontidae > Delphinapterus > Delphinapterus leucas. Next base: position 3,982,596 of record NC_143138.1, on the reverse strand, counting down.
CGTCTGCCCTTCTCCACGCCGCCCTCACGGGCCCGGGGCCAGGCAGATGCACGTGGTGAACCCAGAGGCCACGGCCTGGTGGGCCGAGGACAGTAAGAGCCAGAGAAGTCCAAATGGGGAAGATCAAATTCCAACCCGAAGTCCCAGGAAAGAGTTCAGGGAAGAAGATGGAAGACGAGGCCTAGAGGGCTGGAAACGGTGGAGCTTCTGATTGGAATGGGGAACCGGAAGCAGAGAGCCCGGCGGGACCGGGCACGGAAAGGTCCAGGGCCAAGGGCAGGGGCACCTGGATGCGTCACTGCCCGATCTCCACCGTGGGCCCGAGTGCGTCAGGCTGGTAAGGGGTGAACGTGGGATCATCACAGCCACTGTGACCGTGTTTCTCTTACGGCCTTGACCGCCTTCTCCAAACCCTGCCTCAGTTACAGACACCTCCCAGAGTCCCCACGCCCCCCAGGCCTTCGGTCATGCCAGTGGCTACCCTAGAGACACTGTCCCCTGCCCCTAAAGTCCCCAAGCTGCCCGTGAGCTCGGGATTGTCTTTGACAGAACTTGCAGCCCCCTTCTCAGTCTGAGTGGGGAGCTGGTCCAGGACTCTCTGCGGAAACCCCGGATGCCTGGGGACTGTCTGGTAATCCTCTCCGAGTCCTTGGCTGTTAAGGCCAGGGACCTTGGGTGCAGCCCCGCCCTCCTGCCCCGGGGACATTGGCTGGGACACTGGCCCCTCTGACGCTGCCAGGCCCCTCTCGAGGTGGGCTCACGCCAGCCCCAAGGAACCCGGACCCCTCCCTCCGACATCCGGCCCTGGTGGGGGGACCCCCGGCAGAACCCTCTCTTCCCGCACCCCCATGGAGCCCTCTTCTGGCCTCCTGCCCCGCCCCAGTTCCTGGCACACAAATTCAACCCCCTGCCCACACTGCTCACCACCTTATGACATAAAATTTACCATCTTAACCGTTTTTAACTGTGCAGTTCTGTGGCATCAAGTGCATTCACATTGCTCTGTAGCCATCGCCACCGTCCTCTCCAGAACCTTTTCATCTTCCCAGACTGGAACTCTGTCCCCGTTAAACACTAACTCCCCTTCCCCTATTCTCCTCCCTCTGGCCCCCTGGCAACCACCGTTCTACTTTCCGTCTCTATGAATCTGATGACTAGGGGCCTCGTATAACAGAATTCTACAGTATCAGTCCTCTTGCGACCGGCTTATTTCACTCGGCATAATCTCCTTAAGGCTCATTCATGTTGTAGCGTGTATCAGAATTCCCTTCCTTGTTAAGACTGAGCAATATTCCATCGTATGGACGGACCGCATCTTGTTTATGCATCACCAGTGGATGGACACGGGGGTGCTTCCACCTTTTGGCTACTGTGAATAATGCTGCTGTGAATGTGGGTCTGCAAGGAGCTGTTCATTTCCCTTTTTTCACTCCTTTTGGGTACGTACCCAGAGGTGGAATCGCTGGATCATATGGTAATTCTATGCTTCATTTTTTGAGGAACCATCAGTCTGTTTTCCACAGTGGCTGCACCATTTTACATTTCCACCAACAGGGCCCAAGGCTTCTGATTTTTCCAAATCCTCGCCAGCACTTGTTCTTTCTTTTGTAGCAGCCGTCCTGACAGGTGTGACATGGTGGCTCGTTGTGGTTTAATTCGCACAACCACACGTCGTGGTTGCCCCAGTGACTAGGGATGTTGAGCCTCTTTTCACGTGCTTGTTGGCCATCTGTATATCTTCTCTGGAGTAAGTCTACTCGAGTCCTTTGCCCACTTTTTTTTTTTTTTTTTTTTGCGGTACGCGGGCCTCTCACTGCTGTGGCCTCTCCCGTTGCGGAGCACAGGCTCCGGACGCGCAGGCTCAGCGGCCATGGCTCACGGGCCCAGCCGCTCCGCGGCATGTGGGATCCTCCCGGACCGGGGCACGAACCTGCGTCCCCTGCATGGGCAGGCGGACTCTCAACCGCTGCGCCACCAGGGAAGCGCTGCCCACTTTTTAATGAGGGTGTTTGTATTTTTGTCGTGGAGTTGTCGGAATCCAGCCTGTTCCAGAGCTCTCTGTGGCAGGCGCCTTCTCTATGAAGAAGCCTCCGTGAGCTCTGGTCTCCACTGTCACATCTCTCTCTTGAATCGAGATCATCTTAACTGCCCTGGTGGGAACCATCTCCAGGTCTCTTGCTTTGCAGGCAGCAGGAAGAAGCAAGTGCAGCATTTGCAGGCTTGAGTTCACAGCAGCTCCCCTTAGGCAGGACGTGTGATGCGTTATTTTCGTGACCTTCGCCTTCCTGTTGGCACCAGGGCCTTTCTGGCCTTGGGTCCCTGCACACTTTCCATTGATGGCTTCCGGGAACCGTGCACAAAGTTCCTCTACTGCATCTTCCTGGGTCAGAGCCAAACGCTTCGTAATCACCGCTTCAAAGATTCTGCGTCACGCGCTTCAGGGGTGCTCCAGGGACAGGGAGAAAGGACGTGTGTACCAGAACTCCTGCCACTATTCTAAGTGTTTCCGTACCCCCTCCAGACCCCAGTGCTCAGGGCTGGTTTGCTGAGTGTCTACTCTGGACTGCACTCCAAGCCCCGTGCTGGTCCCCACGCGGGGGACCAGACTTCCGCTCATCCGGGCAGGATCCTACTTCCCAGCTCCAGGGAGGTTCCCTGGCAGAGCTGGAGAAGGGAGAGAAGGCAGAAAGATGGGAAAGGGCAGGAAGAAGCGGCGCAAAAGCTGTCTCCTCCTCACGCAGGAGCCCCTCTGCCCTCTCCTCCGCTGGGTGGGGAGACCCAGCTGCGCGCTCGTTTGCTCAGAGACTGACCTGCTTTCCACTCCGGTCTGAACTGGGCAGATCCAAACCCCACTAAGCAGACAGAAGCCGGGATGAGCCCCAGGGCACAGAGTCTGACCTTCAAGGACCAGGTTTCCCCCCAAACAGGGCAGATCTGATGTACCTTTGGGTCAGCTCTGCCATCTGACAGGAGCTGCCTTTCAGGGAGTGGCATCTGTCCTTCAGAACAAGCCCAGGGAGGGGGTGAGGGAGTGGGGAAGGGGGAGGGCAGGGGAGAAACAGTGGTGGACGGAGGTGGGGAGTAGGGAGGGAAAATAAGGGCCATCCTGCGGTCCGGGGGAGCCCTGGGTCTCGCCAGATGATGGAGAAAGTCTCAACTTCCTGCCCACTGTCCAAGGAGGGTCACTCAGCTTTTCTCTCTTCTACGCAGACTGGAAGGAAATTCCACTGCTTAAACACAAGCATGTAAACGACTGGCCCGAGCCCCTAAGGATCCGTCCGCCTCGGCCATCCTGAAGTCCCCACGCTGCCGCGGGCAGACAGCCCTGTCAGCCGAGAGGAGCTGGCCAGGTACGAGGTGCCTGTCGGGAGCAGTGAGCTGGCCCATATCCCCTGCCTGGGCAGAGCAAGTCTGTGTTGGTCACACTGAGAACAGTTGCCCCTGGGATCTGGGATCGGTTGGCACGGTCTGAGGTGGCCACGGTGTGCCCAGGGATGCTGGAATCCCATAAAACGAGAGCTCAGGGGCCTGGTGTCAGTCAAAGGGAGTGCAAAGGGGCAGCTGTTAACTTACCACGAGAGATTTTCTAGAAAAGTGAAATTGATTTTTGGTCAAATGCAGAGCACTGATAGACATGCTTCACAAAACCTAACAAACAGTTATCTCTTGACCCCTTCTACGTCGCTCTCCTGGTCTGCACGTCTTTTTCTACATGTTGAGGCTGACCAGAAATCCATGGAAACTCAAGAATCTGGTGTCAGCATGTGAATGAGCGATTCTCAACCTCAGCCGCCCGGTATGTTCACCCGACAGGTTGGTTTAACTCCAGTGTTCAAGCTCCATGCTCCCTGAGTCTGATTTCAATGGCCTGGGGTCTGGGGTGGGCACAGGGATTTTTTTTTTAAATGCTCACCGGGCATTTAAATGCTCCCAAACGACAATCACATAACTTCCAGCAATCACGCTCCTTGGTATTGGTAACGCAGAGGAGTTGAAAACTTAGGTCCACACAGAAACATCCTGCACGTGGGTGCTTAGAGCAGCTTTATTCCTAAAGTGCCAAACTTGGAAGCAACCGAGATGCCCTCCAGGAGGTGAATGGATAAACTGTGGTCCACGCAGCCGATGGAATATTACTTGGCACTAAAAACAAATAAGCTATCAAGCCATGAAAAGGCACGGAGGAAACTTCAATGCATATGACTAAGTGAAAGAAGCCAATCTGAAAAGGCTACATACATCTGTGTGACATTCTGGAAAAGGCAGAACTGTGGAGACAGTAAAAGATCAGTGGTTGTCAGGAATTGCGGGGAGGGACGGGTGAATAGGTAGAGGATTTTTAAGGCCGTAAAACTACTCTGTATGACACTGTAATGGTGGATACATGTCATTATACACTTGTCCAAATCCATAGCATGTGCAGCACCAGGAGTAGCCTTACTGTAAACCATGGACTCTGGGTGATGATCACGTGTCTGTGTAGGTCCATCCGTCGTAACAAACGCACCACTCAGGTGGGGATACTGATGGTGGGGGGCAGGGCAGAGCATAAGTGGGGACAGGGGTATAGGGGAAATCTCTGTACCTTCCCCTTAGCTTTGCTGTGAACCTAAAACTCTTCTTAAGATATAAAAAAAAAATTTTAAGTTGCATAACTTAACATGGGCAGCAGTCTTCTCATGTGATTTACTGTATTGAAATTTCCATGGTTAAAACAGAGGAGTGATGCATTTTTAGAGACTCTAATCCCGTACGTATGGATAAAAGCGGACTGTCTGGGCTTCCCTGGTGGCGCAGTGGCTGGGAGTCCGCCTGCCGATGCAGGGGACGCGGGTTCGTGCCCCGGTCCGGGAAGATCCCACGTGCCGCGGAGCGGCTGGGCCCGTGAGCCATGGCCGCTGAGCCTGCGCGTCCGGAGCCTGTGCTCCGCAGCGGGAGAGGCCACAACAGTGAGAGGCCCGCGTACCGCAAAAAAAAAGTTAAAAGCGGACTGTCTGTGGCTGGCTGGCGTGGCGGCCAAAGTGCCTTCGGAGGGAAAAGCCTCAGCCGGCCTCCGAAGACATTGAGAACCGCCCATCAGAGGAGCTACCCCAGCTCAGCGTCACCTAGAATTCTGCACCTGGTGTTTCATGACTCTCCTCCCAGGTCAGGCATGGCAGAAGTTTCTGTCGGGGGTGGGGTGGAAACCCCTTGAAACTGCATAGAGTTTTCTGGATTTAAGGAATCCTTATTTTCCTGACCCGCCCCTGGCCGGTGGGGGGAACAGGGTCTGTGTTCAACCAAATGCAACTTGCAGAGAAGTCAAGACACAGGGCAGTTGGTGGTCGAGGCCACCTGTGCCCACCATTCACATTGCACGTGCAGTCATTCTTTGGGGCTGCACGATGCGTGTCTGAGTGTCTTCCAAGACAACCAATCCTTTGATGTTAAATTTAAATGTATAAACTTTGAAGTTTCTCATCAGAGTTCCCCGGGAAAGGGAACTTTGGTTTCGGCGTCTCGCTTTTGCAGAGGACAGCTAATAATCATTTTTAAATCCCTGGTTCGATGGGTAGACCCCTTGGGCTAGAATCCCTTGGCATTCCTCAGGAGAGAGCCCTGCAGGCTTTGACAGCTCCTGGCCTGCCCAGGGCACCGACTGTGTGTGCAGGAAGGGACAGGGACCCGGAGGAGGGTGGGGCTCTCAGTTGCAAAGGGCCGCCCTCCCCGCCCACGGACAGCTCCCTTCTCTGCTCTATGCGCCCCTTTCGGCTTCCCCAGACAGCGCATGATAACAACCCACCGTCACACACAAGCGCCTCCAACGTGGAGAGTCGACAGTTTCAAGAAATCCGTTAGAAGAAACAGCCAGTGTTGCAAACCTGGCAACGGTCTAGAGCTCTTTTTCTCCTTTCCCCATTTTAACTGTTAAAATTCATCTCCGACATCACACACATGGATGAAATCAACAGTCTCTTATCAGATCCCAAATCTGTCAGCCGATGTCTACCAGCCGCCTGGAGCTGAAAGCCTCTTAGCACATGTGTGACTTGAGCTGAACAGGGGCTGGGACGACAGTGCAGGCAGCTTCGTTCTGGCGCCCGCGTTCCCAAACATTTGCTCTTTTAGAGCCGGGGAGGCAGCGATGCCTTCATTTCCTTCCGTCTCAGATCCATGGGCTTTCAGGCACGCTTCAGTGGGACCAGGAACCAGATTCATCCCTCTTCTCCTGCCCTTTCGTGCAAAGCCAGGTGTTCACGGGGGGCGGAGCTGGGGCGCTGCCCAGAAGGCTCAGGCGCCTGACCAGGGGGTGGACCAGGTAGAAGGGGAAGGCCAGCCAGCCCTGGGGCAGGGCTCACCCCACGCAACCCCATCCCAGTGCTTTCAGGGCTGGGTGCTCTGCTCCCACAGAGGGTGGACAGCTCCGGGAGGGCTGGACCGCTGGCCAGATGCCACTGCACCTCCTCCAAGACATGCCTGCTCTCACGACATCTGCTGGAAAGAAACGTAACACTTCACAGAACGTAGGCATTCTGAGAACGGGGCTGCGCTTAATCCATCTACGTATTCCCAGGTCTGGCACAGAAGTACCAGTATTAACAAGAACCATTCACTGGGCATCTGCTGTGTGCCAGGCACTTTATATACATCATCTTGTGAGTGTTAACATCTTTTTTAAGCAGATGAATGGAAAAAGCTAGAAATTAAGAAAACGTCCTGAGGTGGCAAAAATGGCAAAGCCCCTATGCGTTTCCCTGGACTCTTTTATGATCATAATTGATGAATGGATGGATGAATGAATGAATGGGTGAGTGAGTGAATGAGGATCAGTCTCTGCCTCTACCTGTCTGAAATGCAGAGGAGTTCAGGTCTGTGCGGCCAAGGTAGGGCCACCAGCCTCATCCAGGCGGGGGCTGTGGGCTCAGGCTCACGGGTTGCAGAAGCAGAACATCCTTCACGCCTGAACCCAGCACCACAGCTGCTGAGACTGAACTGTCCCAGGCTCTGCAGCTGGCACCCAGGACAGCCGGTGCCGTCGTTCCGGCCTGCGGGCAGGAGAGCACGTCCCAGCTCAGGCAGGAGGCCAAGTCCCCTCGGCCTAAGGCTTTGTGCTCTTCAGGTCTTCAACTGTTTCGGCAAGGCCCACCCATACCGGAGGTGCGGGCAGTCTGCTTTACTCAGTCTAGCAGTTCAAGTGGCAGCTCATCCAGAGACACCCTCGTAGACACACCAGAATAATGTTTGATCAAGTATCTGGGCACTGAGGCTCCATCAAGTTGACCCACACATAACATTAGCCACCACTCTACCCAGACGTCTCATAGGCTCTTAGACCCTACAATGTCCAGAACTGGCCTCCGTGCCTTCCCCACCCCCAGCCACGCCTCCCGCCGCGAGTCGCCCAAGCCAGGACAGGCCATCATAGCCTCCGAGCCCCGTGGACTCCACCCCTGGCAACATCTCTGAGTCCTCTCCCAGGTCTCTGCCCCCAGCACCCGCCTGACTCTGGGCTCCATCACTCACCTGAGGCTTGGCCCCCACCTGCCTGCTGCTCTCCTCCACCCTCCAGGCTTTTTCTCACTTTCTGTCCTTCTGAAAGGCGGTGCCCTGGCCTGGAGTCTGTGGGGCTTTCCTCGTGGGATGAAATTCCCACTCCTGGGCTTGTCACGGAGTGCTGCCTGCCCCTCCCCGGGGGGATCTGACCAGTGACATGGCTGCCACTGGCGAGAGACGCAGCCTCTAGCTCCCCACACCGGGTCCCCTCCAAGAGGCCTGAGGGCGGAGGAAGGGCAGGTGGTCGGTCCCATTCATGGTTCTGTTCATTAAGACCTCAGGGAGCGGGGACAGCATCATCCCCTGAGGGGTGTCCATTCTTGCACTCAGCAAACATATCCTGAAACAGGATTTCACGACTGCACCAGGCCAGGCCTGGAGAGGGGAAGAAAAATAACACTTGGTCTGTAATTGAGGGATCAAGACGCGCTTGAAATGCAGCTGACAATGCAAGGCCATGAGAGGGATACGGTTGGTACCTACAGTTTTCTAGATACAGGAAATGCTAATAAAAGGAAGGAGGGAAAGAGGACAGAGGAAGGGGAAGAAGAAAGGTGTTTACCCAACGGTGCTGAAAACGTAGGTCCACCCAAACACCTGAACACAGATGTTAACAGCGTCTTTATTCATAATTGCCAAAACTTAGAGACAGCCAAGACGTCCTCCAATAGGTGAACGGATAAATGAACTGTGGTCCATCCAGACAACGGGATACTATTCAGCTCTAAAAACAAATGAGCTATCAAGCCACGAAAAGATGTGGAGGAATCTTTAACGCATGTGACTGAGTGAAAGAAGCCAACCTGAAAACGCTACATGCTGTGTGATTCCAACTGTGCGACATTCCGGAAAAGGCAGAACTATGGAGACAGTAAAAGGATTGACGGTTGCCTGTGGCTGGGGGGAGGGAGACATAAACAGGCAGAGCACAGAGGATTTTTAGGGCAGCAAATCTACTCCGTATGAGACTGTAATGGGGGACACATGTCATTATACATTTGTCCAAAGCCGCAGAATGTACACCACCAGGAGTGAACCTAGTGCACACTACAGGGCTCTGGGTGATAATGACATGTCAGTGTAGGTTCACCAGCTGTAACAGATGCACGCATGGTGGGGAGACTGACGGTGGAGCAGGCTGTGCATTGTGGGGTTGGCGTGTATATGGGGAACCCCTGTATCTTCAATTTAAAAAAAGTGTTTATTGAAAGAAAGCAAGAAGAAAGGGAAAAGAGGAAGGAAGGGTTCTACAGGGAATTGAAACCAAGTTTGTGAAATCCCTTTTTTTGGAAACGCAACGGCCCTTCCTGGCCCCCAGTTATCACGTGGTCTGTGATCCCTGCCTCACTTTAGGTCTGAATCTCCTGAAAGCGGCTGTCCGCTCACCGGCCCTCAGTTCCCTTGGGGCAGCAGCAAAGGCCTGTTGACATCTCTGGTCCTTGGCCCCCCCGGAAGCAGGGTGATCCCTGGGCTCTGTGAGCAGGTGCCTGGGCCTCCCTGCGCCCGTCTGCTCGGCAGGGGCGTCTGGGTCTCCAGCCTCATGTTAGCGTCAGCTTCCTCTGGGGCTCAACCTTCTTGACCCTCCTCCCATAGGTCCCCGCCTCTCTTCCCCTTCTCTGTGTCGACGCCCCTGCCTCCGTCTTCTGCAAAGGGCCTTGTAAAAGCTGAGCTGAGCCCAGGGCCCCTGGCTCAATCGGGACGTCTTCAGGGGACAGTGGCCTTAGAGGGACTGTGTGGGGTTACCTGGTTTGCCTTTTCCTCCCTTGGACTTGAATATCCAGTTTAAACTTTAAACTTGGTTCTCGATCGTGGCAATTCTCTCTATATACTTCTTAAGCCTTTCTTCTAAAGTCTATAGTACATGCATATATGCCCAACACCAGGAATCCTCAAATGACATTTTCCTTTCTCCCCAAATTCTTACTGATTCGTCTTCATAGATCAAAATTTAATCTAGATAGTAGTCCCCGTTACTGCTTCCCTGTTTCTCTTTTTCATTTCACAGCTAATTCAAAATTGATACGGCTGTACTGTGAAATATTCAAGATGTACACAACGTATACAGAATAGTTCAACGCAGCACTGTGCATCCACCATCCGATTAAAGAAATAAACCATTGCCCGTATGTTTGAAGCTCTCATGGTATCAGCTCCCCATGAACAGGTAAACCGTGAAGTCAGACCTTACAATCACCATGCTCTGCTTTACATGGTTACTACATATACATGCATCTCTACACAGGATATAGTATCATTTCCATGTTTTATATTTATTATAAATGAATCTCAGTGTATGTATTCTTCTGCGACTTGCTTTCCTTATTCGACATTACATTTTTGAGATTCACGCATGTGTCTCCTGCATTTTTCACGGCTGCATAGTACTCCCTACGTGAATACATCACAATCCGTGAATCCATTGTTTTACTGACGAACATCTAAAGAAGTGGTACTATGAGCATTCTAGGACAGGTCTTCTTCCGTCTTTCAATGTGGTCCATCATCTTAACAGATTTCCTAATGCTAAACCAGCTCTGGATTCCCTGGAGAAGCCCAACTTGGTCATGATGTCTTCTTTTTCTTTTTAATAAATTACTGGATTCAGTTGGAAACTTTAACACGGAGGCCTGCAGGCAGCTGCAGGTGGTAGCTGGCTGATCGCAAAGCCAGGACCCTCCTTGAAGGGCCTCGTGTAACTTCGGGTGGGCAGCATAGCCGACTCCTTCCTGACTGTTGCAGGCGCCCAATCCACACCTCCCACCCCCTCCCCTTCCCCTGGGAAGGCCCTCCACCCGGCTCCAGGCCCCCGGCCAATGTTTGCTTTCCTTGTAGAGCAGAGAAGGATGGCAACTGCCACATGGGCCCCCGCCACCCACCCCCCCAGCTGGGTCATTGCCAGGTAGCGGGCCTGCCTCTCCTCCTGTCCCTAACTGAGACTCGGCCGTCTGCTGGGAGAACCCCAATCCACCCAGTGTCCATGCTCACCTCGCCACCCCTAGGGCAGCAGGAGAGAATGCCACCTACACAGCCAGGTGCCGCCTTGCTGGTGGAGGTTAATATTGGAGAATCAACTTGGGACAGAGATGCAGGTCGCGTCTTACTGAGAGGTGATGGGGCACTTGGATGAGAAGCACAATTTCTTCACAAGGATGCAAGGACTTTAAGAGATCATTTGGTAGAGTGCTATTTGGGGGGAGGGGAGGGGAGGGGAGGGGAGGGGGGGGAGGGGAGAGGGAGGGGTCTTCCAGGATCTGCCTCTTCTGCTCCCCTCCCCACTTCAAGCAAGTCAGCAGCTGTTGTGTTTGATGCCCTCGGGGGAGCACGTGGTGAGGTCTACCTCTGCCATCACCGGATCTCCCTTCTGGCTTTTTTATTTTGTAGGAAACCCTAAATACTTGGGGAAAGGGAACTTAAGCACCTTGAAGAAACGTAAATGATCACTCAGGCTTAAAAGAGGTGCCCAGAGTCGTAACACAGTCCTGCCTCTCTGAGAGGACAAAGCACAGAAAGGAAAGAGCCGCGGGGGGTGTCTGGCCCGATGCGCCGCAGGCAGTGCTACAGTGGAGCAGCGGCACCTGCTCTCAGCAGCAGCCTGGGTGTGTGACGCCCGAGGACCAGATGGACGCCCGCACATCAGCACTGTGTTAAACCCAGGGGCTGGGAGGGACGGAGCCCTGGGGACCAGCATAGTCACACGCCCCATCTGCCAGCGCGCAAGCTCAGGGTTAGAAAATGCATTGGGGAAAATGTGACACTGAAGGTCGTCTGGTCCGTGGGCCACGAGGCACACTTGCCACACCTCATGCAGGGGTGGATTCTGCCCGCTGTGTCTCTTGAGCCCAAAGCTGCAGCTCAGGCTGTGCCTGGCTCGTGACTGCAAATTGCAGACACGCCCCGGGAAGAGGCAGCAGCATCCCAGGCGCCTGGCTCGCACACGGGTACCCGGGGACCGGAAGGGACCCACCAGGCTGGCTTTTAAGGCTGAGAAAAGCCAGCGCGGGGAGAAGGGTTCTGGAAGTTTCCAAGCTTCCTGCCAGCTGCGGGAGCCACGTGCTCCCAGGTCCTGTGCATCCCCACGGTAACACGTCATGCCAGGATCGGGCGTGTGAGTTTGAGACGCCTTGTTCTTAATTTCCCCCCGGCTGTAATCACCATGTCATTGTCTCTGTGCTTTTCCCGCCGGGACGGGGGCCTCTGACACTCCGCAGCCTGCATGTGGTTAGACGCAGTGGAGCACGCTGGCGGTTCTGTTTTACTAAGGGAAAATGGAAATAAATCCACTGCACAGAAAAGATCAAACCATGAAATCACACAGAAACAGGAATGAACCAGAAGGTTTCTCTGCATTGTGCTCGGTGCCGATTCCTCAGGTTAACCATTAACTTGTCTTTTAAAGCCATTTTCTTTATTTCTCCCCTTTTTGGAACTAATTCTCTCCAACCATCCAGCACAGATTCAGAACCACTAACCTAGAAAAGAGGGGAAAAGTGAAGGTCGCCTTGGTAACGGGAGACTTAGAGCGGCTGCCTCTCCCTGCCTGGAGGATCTGATCTGTGCATTCCTGAACTGCTCTTGGGGCCAGGCTCTCAGTATCCTTGCCTGGAGGCAGCGAGGAAGCTTGAAAAAGACAGCGCCAACACCCCTGCGTTCGCAGGACCATCTCTGCCTGCTGATACAGCCCCTGCTTCTCCCTCGGGATTTCTAAATCTGCTCTTGGTGTCTGTTGCAAATCTGCCTTTCCCCCGTTTTATCCGTTTTATCCTCACGTCTCTGTTTAGATCATCAGAAATGACTTTGGAAATAAAATAGTACCCTTCGACCCAGAAATTCCCACCTGGGAATCTAGCCGAATGCACTAATCCACAAGACAGAAAAAGCTGTGGGCCTGAAGATGTTCACAGCAGCGTTTTTTATACGGGAGACAGATGGACAGCAACTTGCATATGAAATCGTAAGAGGATGGTTATGCAACGTGTAGTATATACAAGAAATGGATAAAAATGGAGTCAATAAAATTATAACTAACACTACCTGCCAATAGAGAAAAACACATCTCACAATCTTAAATCTTCAAAGAATACAAAATCACACACACAGCAGACAAAACATGTACACACAAGAGAGAGGGCTAGAAGGAATGTACAAAATACTATTAGTTGAGATGTTAGGTGAGTAGCCTTAAGCATGGTTTCCCCTGCTTTTCTAATTAATAAAATGAATAGCACCTTTCACTTCTTAAAATATAAAACAGCATCATAACTTAGAAAAGGTTTCTTACCCATTTTTAATTAAAAAAAATAAATAACCTGTAAGGTATGTGGCCAAGTGAGTCAAGAAAGATAAAAGTTGAGCTTTTTCAAATCTGGAAAAAGACGTCTCTTCACCAGAGCACCGACATTGCTCTTCTCGCCACCCTTATTTTGTTTACGTTCCTCTAGGTAAAACGTTAATTTTTTATTATCTATTTTGTTGAAGGCTACCTTCCACGTGACCTCTGGGTCTTGAGGTAGCCATTCTCTGATTGAGCCTCTTTACTGTTGCTGCGTCAATCACGCCCTTTCCCTCAGCACTGCAGGCTCAGAAAGTCATCGCTTGTTAGGACTGGAAGGGATGTCAGAGCTCACCTCTCCTGTGTTTCTCCAAGTGGGGTCAGTTGAGGGTGGGGATGTACGGGCTGCGCTTTTACTTCTTCACTTCACTGTGGTTGATAATTGCATCATAGCTCTAAGCAGAGGCATTTATATGTAGTTTTATAATCATATATATTTAGGTATCATTACAGTAGAAGTATTTTCAGTCAACACTGGGGAGCATGGGAATCCTTTCTTTACAAGGGACCGGGCCCTTATTAAGCCTCCACCTGCCTTCAGGTGCTGAGGACCCTGAGTCCCGGGAGGAGAGTGGCCAGTTCTGCTCCCTGGGGGCGGGGGAGACTGCGGCATCAGCGAGCTTAGCTCTCACTTAGGATGTAGAAGTTCCAGCTGGCACTCATCCGTCAGAGTCTCCATCACAGGTCTGAGAGCTCATTGATGCTGTGTGCTCCCGAGGCCGGCGTTTCAGCGATGATCAGATTCGTGCATCCAGCCAGGACCTCGCCTCTGGTTCCAGATTTACATCCCGAGCTGCACACTGGACATATCGTCTTGGACATGACTCAGCCAGAACAGATGCCCCAAGTCCTCCCTGTGACGAGGACTCCCCCCTGACCAAACTTCAGTCGGGTTCTCCTGAGCCTTCTTCTTGGCCTGCTGACCTTAGCTGGCAGAGCCCAGGCTGTCAGGATGCTGGCCAAACCATTTCAGCAAGAGTCCCCCAACCCTTGACACCTAACCAAGTTCCTCTTGGTAACTTTCCACTCACTGACCCCCTCACTCTGCCCTCACCCACTGGCTATAAATCCCCGGCTGCCCCTGTTAAATTCACTCTCTCTCTCCTATGACCATAGTCTTGAATAAAGTCTTCCTTGCCTGTTTCACTCTGTCCGATTTTTCTTGGACACCCCCCAGAGTCCACAGACCTGTGCTGTTTCTCCACCAGCCCCTAGCTGCCTGAGCCATGAAACCCAGGGGCCGTCATCCTTGGTGCCACCCTCCCCTTCTTCTTTGCATCCAATCAATCTGTGCCCAATCTGTCCACTTCTCCCTCCCTCCCTCCCTCCCTCCCTCCCTCCCTCCCTCCCTCCCTCTCTACCCTGGTCCCAGGCACCACGGTCTCCAGCCAACGTGACTGCAGGCTCCTCCAGCTGGTCTCCCCACTTCCACATGGGCCCCCCCCAATCCATTCCACGCAAGGCGGCACTCACCCACTTAAACCTTTCCAGGGCCGTCCCTTTCTCTGAGGTTGAAGTCCGACCCTTCACCTGGCTACAAGGCCACATGGAAGACTGGTGCACGTCCTTCTCCTCGGCTGCATCTCACTGTCACCTGCCACCCCGTCCCCTCCACTACGAGCCTTGCTGGTCATCTGTTGGTCCTCAATCACCTCATCTCTGCCTTTGCCCAGGCTCACAGCGTCTTCCACTCAACAGCAGCTTCTCACCTTTGGGTCTCGGTTTAAATATCAACCCTGCAGAGACCTTCCTGGCCCATAAAGCTAAAGGGGGACCCTGTCGCTCTGTTTCATGCCTGTGCTTAGTTTAGCAAATTGTGGTTAGGAGTTTATCTCGTGTGCCCGCATGGTCGTGGGTGTGTGACAATGACACGGCTGCCTTCGTGGGGCTGACATTCTAGCGGGACGGAAGCAGGATGACAAATTGGCAAATAAATATGTGTGGTTTGTGATGGGAGCTATGAGGGAACTAAGCACATGCTTGAGTTTGATTAGATACCCTGGACTATTTACAGGTAAAATGAAGTAGTCGAGAGAAGAGAGAGGCGGGGTGGATAAGTAAATGGGATAAAACGTAAACAAGTGGCCAATCGGAGTAAAAGGTATATGGGAGTTCCTTGTACTATTTTTGCAACTTTCCTGAAAGTTTAAAATTGTACTAATTTTTTTTTTCTTAAAAAAACCCGACTCTGATCCCATCCATCGGTTTTGCTCATCTCCCTCTCGCCTTGTCTGTAGCTGAGATTGGAGGTGCCACGTCTTCCCCACCAGGTGGGTGAACGGCCGGGTTGGGACAAACGCAGGCAGGGGTTTTGTCTCCCAGCACGGAGGGCAGAGCGGGTCCCACAGCTCTCGCCCCACCTGGGCACCATCTCACTGTCATTTGGCTTCTAAGTGATAGGGTCCGTGTGTTAAACTGCAAAGTGAATCACAGAAAACTAAAGCCAGGGAGAGTGTCCACTGGATAAAGGACCAGCGGCTGTTGTCACCTTGTCCAAAGGGAGAAAGCCCTGGATGGGACGGAGAGGGAGCAATTGTCTCTGCTGTGTGAATTGGGCGGGGGGGGGGGGGTGTTCAGAAGGGCTGATAAGGGAGGGGAAGGTGGCCTCGCTCCAGGAGCCCTTTAAAGAGCAGTGTTTCCTTTGTGACCTGTTTCCTTCTTGATGCATCACAGGAGGAAGGACCCATACCAGCATTTCACGCCCTGGCCAGGTCCTTTCCATGTGTCCTCTGCTGTAGACAGCTGGCATTCTGATCTGCCTCAGCCTTCCTGGCAGCGCCCCGGGGATGTGACCCAGCCTCCCCCATCAGACGCATCTGCCCAGAGTCCCAGGGACTTGAGGCCGGAGTGGCTGCAGGGGATGAGAGCCCGGGCGGGCAGGGCCAGTGGCTGGCATGTCTGTGTCTGTGTACCCACGGAGAGGCTGCAGGCGTGGCTCCCGGAGGTCCCACCACCCTGCAACTTAGCCAGCGTACATATATATTTGCATCTCACTGTCTGTACACTACTTTTATTGTGATAAAATACACATAACACAGCATTTACCATCTTCACCATTGTCAAGTGCACAATTCAGTGGCATTAAGCTCTTCCTTGAGGTTGTGTAACCGTCACCGTCCTTGAACGCTAGAATTTTTCATCCCCCCAAATGGAAACCTGTACCCGCTAAGCAATCACTTTCCACCCCTCCACGCCCAGCGCCTGGCAACCACTGATCTGCATCCTGTCTCTATGGATCCGCCTGCTCTGCACATTTCACCCAGCTGGAATCATACTCTCTGTGGCCTTTTGTGTCCGGCTTCTTCCCCTCAGCATAGTGCTGTCAAGGTTCACCCCTGCTGCAGCGTGTTGGCAGAACTTCACTCCTTTTTAGGGCTGGATAGAATTCCATTGTACGTATAGACCACACTTTGTGTAACCATTCACTCGTTGATGGACATTTGGTTGTTCCCAACTTTCCTCTACTGTGAATAGAGCTGTTGTGAGGATTCGTGTACAAGTTTTTGTTTCAATTCTTTGTTTCAATTCTTTTGGGTCCAGACCCAGAAGTGGAATTGCTGGGTCATGCGGTAGTTCTATGTTGACTCTTTGAGGAACAGCCAGACTGTTTCCCTCAGTATCCTTTTAGTACATTCTTTTGTACTTAAGAAAATGGGCAGCTAAGAACCCTGACTACTATCTCATTCCCATCTTACTGATGGGAAAACTGAGGCTCGGGGAGAGAGAGTGGTTTGCCCGAGGCTCCTGGTGGGCAGGGGCTTGATCCAGGCCACAAACCCTTCAACGGTTTAGTGGCCAGACTTTGGGACGGTGAGATTCCCTTTGTGCCTTATTTCCTGCTGAAACGATGCAGTGATTCCCAATAGGGGTCCCAGGCTCCATGCATCAGTGACAAGGGTCTGGAAGCCGTTGTGAACATCTCACACAGCGAAGTGAAAACCTCCACGTTCCCCCAGCGAGGCTGCTCAGGCTATCTAAAATGTCAAGTTTCTTTGCTTTGGGCAGGAATTAAATCAACCCGGGTGGTAATAAGGTTATGTCCTGCTGATCAGAGACCCTGGCTGGCAGTTATGTATATCTTTGATCAATTTTAAAAATGAGAAAATGAATAAATTATTGCTTGGGAAATGCAGTTGTTTGGTAGATGAGAATCTCTTAAAACATGGGGTCCTTGGGGAGAAAAATCACAAATGTGTTTCTCGGTGGTTAAACAATTCATGAAAGCATCGGCCTGCTCGGGAAATGGCCTTGGCTGGGCACCCAGCGCTCTGGGTCTGATCTGGGATGTGCTGTTGACACTTTAGACTGCACGCAAGTGACCACGGCTGTGAGGGCCTCAGTCCCGTCCTCCCTCCCAAGAAGGGGTGACTCTCTGTGCTGGCCTGTGATTCTGACCCACGACAGGGGTAGGCGAGAGATGCTTTTCTTCTGGAGGCTGTGGTGCAGTCTGGCCTCTGCCAGCATCTCAGCAGCATCAGAGACAAGAGATCCTGCAAATGGGGAAGGCCCAGGACAGCTCCATCCCTCCAGACCCCTCTGCTGCTGTCCCTCCATCCCAGAGATGGACTGGTGGCGCAGTGGTTAAGAATCTGCCTGCCAGTGCAGGGGACGTGGGTTTGAGTCCTGGTCCAGGAAGATCCCACATGCTGCAGAGCAACTAAGTCTGCGTGCCACAACTACTGAGCCCGTGAGCCACAACTACTGAAGCCCGCGCATCTAGAGCCTCTGCTCTGCAACAAGAGAAGCCACTGCAGTGAAAAGCCTGCGCACCGCAACGAAGAGCAGCCCCCGCTTGCTGCGACTAGAGAAAGCCCGCACGCAGCAACGAAGACCCAACACGGCCAAAAATAAATAAAATTTTAAAAATTAAAATTAATAATAATAAAAAAATCCACCATTCACCGTCATCGTCGGCTGGTCCAGCCAGGCCCGAGGCGCTTCCTCTCTTTCCAGCCTCCCATCTGCATTGCTTCCACAGGGCCCGCCACTGGGCTCCCGGGCAGCTCCCCTGCTCCCCTGGCCGCCGTATGTTCTTCTGCTCTTTGCTTGCACACCTGTGGCCACATCACTCCTCAGCGTCTAAGGTAGCCACGGCTCCTGCCCTTTCCGGCACATCCCCACCAGCCTTCTGGAAGCCTGGGCCCAGCCACGTGCAGCCCCCAGGTGGGGCTGGCTCTTCCCTACCTCCAAGCCTTTGGCTCTTCCATAATTGCTTTCTTGACATTTGGCTTGAAAGAGGGACAGAGAGCTTTTAGCATTTTGATTTCTGGCGACATGCAGTGTCCCTGCCAACAAACGTGGTAAGTCCCAGGGAGCCAGAACACCGGGATCCTACGTGACTTTGAACCCGTCCGTCCACCTGTCTGGAAAGCATCGTTGCCACCTACAGAACCATCCTTACAGACACACAAAAAATTAACATCTGTAAGGGACTTAAACACGCGAGGACAGGCACCTGCCAGCGAGTGAACATACTGGTGAAGAGCCAGCTCCTGAGGGCAAAAAGCTCTCGCGTCCCTGTCTGATTAATCCTCCAATGCATGTCGCCACCCTCTTTGACAAATGTCCAGGCAGAAGGGTCTTGAGGGGCGGGCCCAGTGGGAAGGAAGCCTGGGGAAGCTCTGGGCTGAGCGGCTCCCTCTGCTTCCCCGGCCCAGCCTCCAAGCACTCTGCTCAGTTTGGACTCCAAGCTTCAGCTTCCCTAGTCCTCTGGCCAGAGACTAGCTGCCCTTCACATGGCCCTTCACTGCACGCCATTTCTAAAGGCCTTGCTTACCAAGGAGGCAGCAAAATACAGGAGGAGACATCTGGAAACGATGCTGGGCCTGTAGCCAAGTGTTCTATCCTGGGCCCTGCAGGGGTCTGGCTGGCAAGTAGCTGGATGACTTTGGGCCAGTCTGGGAGACACTGTTGGTTGCCTATGAAATAGCATCCCCCATCCCCCTTATTTTTTTGGTAGAGCCTCTTTTCCTACAACAGAGGCTGGAAATGACAGACACTTCCTTCCCCAGGTCTTAAAGCTGGAGTGTGGGCCTGTGAACCACTCCTGGCCAATGAGACTTGAGGGGAAGGCTGAGAAATGTTTTCTCTATGAGAAAAAGAAATTTGTGAGGAGAAACTGAGATCCCTTGCCCTCTCCATTCCTGCTCTTGGAGGCTGTGTGGAGATATGCTAGTTGGTGCTCTTGCAGCCACATTGTAGCCATGAGGGGAAGACATCGCCCACCTGCTGCAGCTGGCAGAGCAGGAGGAAGAGGCTGGGGTCTCAGTGATGACACTGGACCACGGAACCAGCCCTGCCTCCTCCAGACTTGTTGTACAATGAGAGAATTGTCTAGTCAGTCTCCATTGGTTCTTCATCCAACTAATACAAGTCATTTTACTTCTCTGGGCCTCAGCAATTCATCTCTAAAATGGAGCCACCGGACAAACAATCTCTAAGGTTCCTTTGAGTCCAGACCTTCCAGGATACCGCCATGTGCCACCACATTTTTCCAGAAGCTTCCCAGACCTCACAATCCCTTTAGTTGGGAGTGTGGCCTTCTCTGAACCCACAACCAGATCTCCTTTTTCCCTTTCACTGTCTACTTACCAGGCCCCATGCTAGCAGCTTTCCCATACGTGGTGTCATGTAGTCCTTGCAACACTGACTGTCCCATCCTGCAGATGTGCACCGCGAGGCCAAGAGGTGTTCTCGAGGAACCCACATTTGAGCTTACCTCTGCCTGGCTCCAAAACCCAAGTTTTTAACCATTTTGTTAAACCTCCTGTGTTTTCTTGAAAACGTGTTTTAAGTGACCCCATTCAACAGTATTTTTCAGGTCCTGAGGCCCACACACGGCATCAGTCCAAGAGTTAACAGACTCTCTCCCGGCCTGGGTTGAACAGCCAGTGAACGCTGCCGAGAGCCTGCTGGAGGGGCCGGCACAGAAGAGGCTGGTCACCTGCGTGCAGGCACCCAGACTGGGACAGCGCAGCGTGACCTCAGAGCCGGCCAGCCCCGGGGCCCGCTTCAGGGAGGCCGGCCCTGCTTCCTCTCCCTCGGCCGGGCTCTGCCCGTGGGGACAGAGGAGCTCAGGTAGCCAGCCTCCCCGTGCCGCGAGGAGGCCCTGCCGCCCGCCCGGCCCGGCCGTGCGGTGAGCGACACACAGCGACGTGAGCGCTGGCTGCGGCCCTTGCTGGGGAGCGGCCATTTGTCAGGCGCTGTGCCCTCATCCAAGGGGTGAGACTGTGAACAGACCCAACGTGCTTCCCTCTGGCGGGGCCGCGGCTTCATTCTCATCACCTGGGTCTGAATTAATCCAGGCCAGAGGGGCAGGGGGGAGGGGAGGAGAGGAGGGAGGGGCTGCTTGCCCGAGGCCAAGGCCTCGCAGGGCAGGGCGAACGAGAAAGGGCTGCAGGTGTTATCTGGACGACCTCCAACTCCCCTGTGACCATCCGGACCACCCTCACCTGGGCAGACCGGAGAAGTGCCTGGCTGCGGGCACAGTGAAAGCCCCTTGCAGCTCCGCCTGGGACGCCCTGCCCGCAGGGCCTGGGGCACAGCCTGCGCTGGGGCCCTACAGTCAGAGCCGGTCAGCCCCTGCACTTCCTCCTGCCCCGAGGGGCAGATCCCTGGGAGGCCCAGGAGCCTGTCTCTACCGGGGAGAGCACCTGGGAACCGCTCCCCTCTGGCCACTGGTGTCAAGGGCATCCACACCCGCTGGCCCTCTCTGCGCGGCCGGACCCGGCTTGGCTGGCTTTGCCTCAATTCAGAGCCAGCTGGGAGGCTCCCCTGCGTCTCAGCTGTGGGTTCTGGGCCCTGAGGCCGAGCTACCAGTTCAGACACCGCTGCCCTCCGGGTGTTCTGCCCAAGGGGCTGCCCGGCCGGGTGCACTGAGGCTGAGAGAGACCGAGCCTCCTGGGAAGGCGAGGCTTGAAGGCCTCCCTCCACCCAAAGACACGGCAGCCCCCATTTACTAGGGGTTCCCTCCACGGGCACGTGCGGGGCCGTCTTTTCAGAGTCCTAAGGACAAGGGGTTACTCCCTCTGTCTTGGGATCCCTATTTGCTTTCTAGGGTGCCCACAGACCGGGTGGCCTAAAACAACAGAAAATATTCTCTCACATTTCCAGAGCCATCGGCAGGCCATGCTCCCTCTGAGACCTGTAGGGGGTCCCTCCTTGCCTCTCTTAGCTTCTGGTGGTCTGTCTTCACATGGCTGTCTTTTTATAAGGACACCAGGCAGCGTGGGAATCTTTTTTTTTTTTTTTTTGCGGTACGCGGGCCTTTCACTGCTGTGGCCTCTCCCGTTGCGGAGCACAGGCTCGGGACGCGCAGGCTCAGCGGCCATGGCTCACGGGCCCAGCCGCTCCGCGGCATGTGGGATCTTCCCAGACCGGGGCACGAACCCGTGTCCCCTGCATCGGCAGGCGGACTCTCAACCACTGCGCCACCAGGGAAGCCCTCATGGGAATCTTAATCATTGCGTCTCCATGGACCCCGTCTCTAAATGGGGTCTCGCCCTGGAGGTGCTGGGGTAGGACTTCAAGGTCCCTTTTGAAGGATGGACACCCTTTCAATTGTAACAGGGCCCCAAGGATCTAAGGGGGGCGTTTGCTGCCTTGCAGCCTAGCTAAGCCTCAATCCTCCTGGCTAAGGAGCGCACAGCTCCAGCTCAGAGCATCTCTGGACGTGACACACACACACACACACACACACACACACGGATCATCTGGGACCTGGATAAATGCAGGCTCTCATGCAGCAGGTCCAGGAAGGGGCCCGGGACTCTGCATTTCTCGTGCTCCTGGTAAGGAAACCACATGTTACAGAGCAGGGGGCAGGTCCACTGAGCCTTCCTGAGGAGGTCAGGTACCAGCGGCCCCTCCCCTGTGGAGAGGCGGACGGAGGAACACCCCAGCTTAACAGCATCCGCAGGTACGCCAGGCCTCACTCTGGCCCAGCTCTCAGGGGCCAAACCCCCGGGAAGGAGAGGACGGCAGGCTGAGCTGCCTTCACCTCTGCCTGGGTTTCCTTGTTCACCCAACTCAGTAACATCCTGTACTTCACTTCTCTTGGGAAACACCTCAGGAAGGGGTTGCCGGTCATAAAGTGAGTGCATGTTCAACATTTTTTATAACAGCTTTATTGAGATATAATTCTCATCCCATAAAATTCACCCTTTCAAAGCACACAATTCAGTGAATTTTCATGTATTCAGACGGTCAAACAATCATCCCCACCTTCTAACTCCAGAACGTTTTCCCAACGTGGGTTTTTAAGAAAAATACGGATTCACTTGTAATGGTCAGTACATCGTGCTAAAAACTGAGCGTTGCCCACTTCAATCCGTTCAACCCTCATCACAACCCCCGGGTGACTGGAATCCCCAACTCACATCATTGTTCCTGCAGCTGCACCCTGTCCCCTCCCCCGTGCGGCCACTCTCCTTGGAGAGAGCTGCCTGCCCCAGGTGTGCGGTCGACTCAAGAATGATCTTGCCCGCAGAGTCCCCGAGCCCCTTCTACACCCATCTCTATACCTGCTCTCTCGGCGCCGAGCTGCTGTCTCCACTTTGGAGCCGTGGTGCGCATTTGGTTGTGAGATGCAGCACGTGTAATTTGTCTCTTTTCCTTTGTGGTATAGTTTACGCACAGCGAAAGGCACAGATCTTAAAGCATACAGTTTGATGAGTTTTGACAAATGCACCCGTCCACGTAACCTGCATGTCTATCAAGATAGAGAACATTCCCATGGGCCCGTTTCCATCAATCTCTTCCCAGGCCCAGGTGACCTCTGATCTGCTTTTTGCCCCTACGGATGAGTTCCGCTGCTCTGCAACTTCCTGGATGCATTGCCCTGATGACTAATAATGTTGAGCATCTTTCCAACTTATTGGCCATTTATAAATCTTTTTTTGTGACGTGCTTGTTCATTTTTTAAAAAACTTTTTTTTAAAATTACTGAATTATAGGAATTTTTCCCATTTTTCAAAAGATTTTTTAAAAAATTATTATTGAATTGTAGGAATTCTTTGTATATTCTGGATATAAATCCTTTGTTGAATATACGTGTCACGATATTTTCTCCCAATCTGTGGTTTGTCTATTCTTTTTTTTTTTTCTTTTCTGGCCACACCACGCGGCCTGCAGGATCTTAGTTCCCGACCAGGGATTGAACCTGTGCCCCCTGCAGTGGAAGGGCAGATTCTTAACCACTGGACCGCCAGGGAAGTCCCCCTATTCATTTTCTTAATGACGTGTTTCAAAGAGCAGATGTTTTAAATCTTGAAAAAGTCCAGTTGATCATTGTTTTTCTTTACTAGCTCTTTCTGTGTCCTCTCTAGGAAGTCACTGCCTCTACCCAAGGTCACAAAGATAGTCCTTTACATTTTCTTCTCTAAGCCTGATAGTAAGGTTTGGGCTTTTATATTTAGGCTCCATCTTGAATTAATTTTTGTGTGACGTGTGGCATCGGGGTTGATTTACACAGGGACCCAGTTGCTCCAGCACACCTGTTGAAAAGACTTTCCTTTTTCCATTGACTTGCTTCGGCATCCTAGTTGTTTCTTATTAGTAATAAAATATAGATGACTTCAAACGAGTCACTCAATAGATTCGAAGCCGTTAAAAATAGATTTCAAAGTTTCCTCTGTAATAATGCCAGTCTCACACACCTGCGTCCTGAAAGCCCTTCTTGTTTGGGAGAGAAGGGCGGCTACACAGCCAGCAGGCCATGGCCGGCACACAGCCCTGGGCGCCCGTCCTGCCCGAGGGCTCCGGCAGCCCAGGGTGTAGCCGGGACACAGCTGGGACGTGCTGCTTTAGTGTTGAGCCCACTGGTTAAGCTGATTTCCTGCTTGGATCGATCCTTGTAGTTTAACCAGCCTCACGTGCCCTCCTTGAAGTCTCCTGTTTAACTCAGTGTGGCCTGGTCTCCCCGCGTCCTTTGGAAGTGCGTGCAGGCCAAGCCCTCTTTGAGTCTTGTGTCTGAATAGACAAACACATGTGCACGTGCGGGCCTGCACTTGGGGAGCAAAGGCTGTGGAGGGCGCCCCCATCTCACACCTGAGACTGCAAAGGGCGAGGCACGGCCACTGTGTTCTCAGCCGTGTCGTTTCTTGGCAGACACAGGGCACGGCAGGAAGACCGCGGGCTTTGGTCTTACAGAGAGCGGGCCTTAAATCCTAGGTCAATTTCCCGCTCATGGGAGGACCCTGGGCCTGGTCCTTGGCCTCATGTTCTTAGCTCCTAGGTGGACACGCTGTGGTTAAGTTTCAGAGTCTGTGTGAGGCTAAAATGAGATGCTTAAGAGTTTTACACACAATCTTCTTCCTCCTTGCTGAGCCGTCCACACTCGGTCCCTGGACGGAGGAGAGGGTCGTCACCTCCATCTCAGAGCGGAGAACATTTAGCCTCAGGGATGCTAAGTGACTCACCATGGCAGAGCCAGGTGTAGGCCTGATCGAAGCTCAGCCTCAGGCTCGGTCCAATGCTCCATGAGGCACCTGATCCACCCGCCCCAGACCAGCCCCAGACTTGGGAATGGGCCAGACAAGGGGCCCGAGCTGGGCAGTCTCCTGCCTGTACAAGTGTCTGTAGCCCCTGCCTTTGAACAGGGCACCGGCTTTGGGTGTGTGTGTTGCTGTTGTTGGCTTTTGTAGACGCCATCTAGGAGACCAGAGCCACTAGGATCTCGAGTAACTGGTCGCCAAGGGCAAGAAGAATTTTCCTTCTGCTGCCCCACCTTCCCGGGGGCTGGGACGCAGCCTCCTGGGAGCACGCACTACCCTTGCAGCGTCCTAGATTGTTCAGTTCTGGACTTCCCTGTCGCTCAGCAGCTGACCTTTCCAGCTGACTGTGGCCCTGGATCTGACCTGCCGTCCTGAAGCAGCAGGCGTAACTCTGTTGACCACCTGAAGCGTCAGATGACAGAGGACCTTCCGACGGTTTTGATACAGAACCCACGGCTGGCCCCGAGGGCCCATGTCACATGCCCTAGCACCTGGTGGAGAGGGTCCTGGGGCTGGGCAGTGGTGCTGCCACTGTTCTGGTGGTGACGTGCGTAGCGCAGAAATGGCCCCCCTGTCTTGTGGTGTCCAGAGTGAATCCCTACCCTGCCTATCGTAGGCCGAGCGCCCGCGCAAGTGCAGGGGGCGTAGCTGGGGGCAACGTGAAGAGCACAGGCTTGGACGTCAGAGAGGCCTCCTCCAGCCCTGGCTTTGCGGCACCTCCCCGAGCACGTTGATCTCACTCCTGGAGGGTGGAGGGAAGAACAGGACCACCAGGGTCGTGAGAATGGAA
The DNA here is from genome assembly GCF_059928025.1 of Delphinapterus leucas. Taxonomy (NCBI): domain Eukaryota; kingdom Metazoa; phylum Chordata; class Mammalia; order Artiodactyla; family Monodontidae; genus Delphinapterus; species Delphinapterus leucas. The sequence continues at coordinate 3,957,452 of NC_143138.1, read as the reverse complement.
GGAGTGCATGCTGGGCCCGGTCCGCCTTTTCCTGGCTCATCTGTTGCACGTGGAACAGCGGCCCAGACTCAGGTGGCTGAACACACGCAGTGCGCTGTGCCCAGGACACCCAGGGGGGCGGGGCTTGGCCACTGTCAACCCCACCATCGCCGTTACGTGTCCTCCTCTACTGTGACCCGCGGATGCGTAGGGATGGCCCTGCCGGGCGGCCGCCGAGCACCGTCCAAGCGATGACGGTCGTCACGGAGACCAGACAGCTGACGTGGGGACAGAGGACCCCATGTGGCCGCTGAGACGTGGGGTAGGGAGAGCCACTGTGTGTGGGTCTCCTCTGGCCTCACAGAAAAATTTAGGGGAAGGTTGACTACATCTCATGGAGTGTCGAGAGGAACGTTCAGCAAAGCCCTCTGCGAGTCCCCCTGAATGTCTGCCCTCCCCTCCGAATGTCAGCACTGCCCCCAGGCCCTAGCACAGCGCTCGGCATCTGACAGATATGCGCTCAGGGCGTGGGCCGAGGGGCGGTGCCATGATTTCTGGGTGTTACGCCAGGATTTCCGCGAATGCCTAAGGGGTCTTGGGGATAAAAGGGGTCTCTGGAAATGCAGCCCCAGGCTGGATCAGGTACGGTCTGCTAGCAAATGCTCCTGGAGAAGAGATGCCCAGTCACGTTGTGCATTAGACCCCTCCTCTCCAGAAACAGCGCCTGTGGCCCCAGGACCCTGGACAGCAGCTTGGCCAGGCTGGGATGTGGCTCTCGATTCCCTTGAAAATCCAAGGGACACGTCCACCTGGGTAAGAGGGTGAAATGACATTGCAGCCGTTCCTTCCTGTTGGAGCAGCTGCCCACCCTCACACCGCGGGCTGCTAATGGCCGCCCTCATCAAATATTTATCCCAGTGCTCACACGGTCCTCCATCAGCCTCCAGCATCACACCGGGGAGGGAATCTGATTATGAAAACTGGCCAGGAGGGAAGCAGGCAGACCACAAAGCGCTCACGATGGAAAAAGGGGAACATCAAAGCCCCGTATTCCTCCATAAAGGTCGTCTCCGGAAGCAGAGGCCTTCCATTAGGAAACAAACTCTCCGGGGCTTCAAGGACCTGGCCCCGCAGTGTCGGGTGCCACCCAGTGTCGGGTGCCACCCAGCCCCGGGGTGCTCTCTCTCCTCTGGGGGTGCGTGGGGGGGGCGGAGGCAGCTTTGTTCACACCCTGGGGCCAGAGCCCCGGCTCCAAGCCCCACTTTGTGAAAAGGAAGTAAAACCCTGCTCGCTCAGAGATGTGACTCCCTCCACCTCTGAGGGATCCCTGGCATTTCATCCGCGCGCTGTCTGCAGCCTGCCCTTTGCAGAACAGAAAAAGGAGGGAGAAAGGAACGGGAGCCGATTGAGAAAAGCTTCTACGGTCTGGAGTGTGTCCCTCTGTGTGGCTCCGCTCATTACACGGGGGCAAGAGCCTGTCAGGTAGGAAATCACGTCTGGTGTTTACACTTTAACAGAACCCAGGGACCAATTAACTGCGCCGAGCGCCAACGGGCAAAGCATTTCTGAAAGGAAGAGAAGGTAACTCTCGTATTATTGCTCCTTCCCCCCACTTTTCCCAAATAAAAGACACATGCTATGTCAACAGCTTCTCAAGAGCAATCCTTTATCTTCTGAAAGTCCTGAAACTGACCCATTTATCACAAGATGACAGATGCCTCCGCCCACAAACAGTATCTTTTTCTCTTTGGTTCAGCAAACCCCGGGGTGGCTGGGGAGGTGGCGATATCAAAACCTGCCCTCGACGCCCAGCAGCCGTACGGCCGCCTCCTGCACGGCCTGGTGGACGCGCCCGACCTCTCTCTGTGACATCGTGCGCTCCATGTGGCGGTAGGTGATGCGGTAGCAGTGGCTGTTCCTGTGTGTCCTGGAGAATGGGAGAGAAAGGCAGGTGAGTGAGGGGCAGGCGTGTCTCCTGCAGAAGCAGTGGTGAAAGCTGAGGGGGACACAGGGCCACCGACGGGGCGCTACAGAGGCGCACCCCTGCTGACGGCCGGCATGTCCCTTACAGAGGAGCTGGTGACAGGAACGCTGACCGCTGGGTCCCCTTGGACTGAGTGCATCCGTTGGGAGGGAAGCTTCTTGCAAATCGATTTCCTGGGCCGGCCCTGATTCAGCAGCTGGGCGGGGGCCCTGGGCTCCGAGGCGGACCCTGACAAGCAGAGCGGTTAGGGACCAAGCACGCCCCCTGCAGGCCGTGGGGAGCATAGGCCAATCGTGCCATCTCTGGGCGGGGCAGACAATCGCTCTAATCCTGGTTCTACCAGGCGGCTACTGGCCTGCCTGCCATGGAACAGCTGGGTGATTCTGGAACATGGGGCCCCGACAGCACTAAGGCTTCTACTGCATGGCAGCTGCGGAGACACACGGGTACACAACAGCTCATCAGGAAGCCCCCGGGGCCCTGGCCAGCCGGCCTGGCCCTCCCCTCTCCGGGCACTTCTGTTTCTCTCCTTCAAGCCACCAAATTCCTCCTTTCCTGCCCCCTTCCTGGGAGAGCCAGCCCTGCCTGCCTCGCTGAAGGTGGAGAAGCTGGAGCAGACGAGTGGGTCCCGGGGTAGAGTCCCAGGGACATCAACACACGCACCACGTGCCCGCTGCCCAGCGGGAGGCTGCCCTGGGCCTGCAGGAGAGCTAGAGCCTTGAACAGGGGCCTCTGGTGGGGTTGGGCGCTCCGTACGCCCTGGGAGGCCCGCCGTTCCCCACAGGTGCCACAGGGCCCTGGGCCCGTGCTTCTTGGGGACTCGGGACACTTCGTGGACTTGCTCTCGGTGGGGCTCCCTGCTCCCTCTCCGCCCATCTTGCCGCCAGGCCCCTCGCTGAGCAGGGTGTCCCAGCCTCCCTGATCTGCTCTCTTTCCTCCTCCGCCCGGGGCTGGTCACCTTCCCCTGCTCGCCGCCTCCAGGAAGGGGGAGGACTGTGCCTCGCAGGCCTATTTGCATTCAGTCCCCTTGTGGGTCCAGGTAAGGGAAGAAGGTACCTCTGAGTGGCGGGGGGAGGAAGCCGGTCCTTAGGGGGCTCCTCGGGACCCCTGGTTCCACACCGCTGGCCCCGTCGCCCCACCCGACACCCCACTGCCTGCCCGAGACAAGGGAGAAAGCAAACCTCCGCCCCGCACTCCTTGCTTTTCCAGCTCCGGCCAGTGGCTCCACTCAGTGGCCGCGCCTGGATGGGCCCTGGGTGCTGCCCTGAGGTCCCCCGATGAAGCGGGGCAGCGCTTCCACCTCTTCCCGCCCCAAGGCCATGCGATGGGGAAATGTCTTTTCAACAAGCGGTGCCGGGACGCCTCTGTGTCCTCATGCAAGAGAGAACGAAGTTGGCCCTTTCCTCACATCAGACAAAAATTAACTCAAAATAGGTCACACACTTAAACGTAAGACCTAAAACTATAACAGTCTTAGAAGAAAACACGAGAGTCCATCTTCATGACCCTGGGCCAGGCAAAGCTTCCTTAGGTATGACGCCAAAAGCACAGGTGACAAAAGAAAAAATGGACAAATTGGGCTTCATCAAAATTATAAACTTTTGTGCTTCAAAGGACACCATTAAGAAAATGAAAAGATAACTTCCAGAATGGGAGAAAATATTTGCCAATCGTATACTGACAGGGGACTCGTATCTAGAATATATAAAGAACTCCTACAACTCAACAATAAAAAGACATAATCTGATTAAAAATGCACAAAGGATCTGAATAGAATTCTTCCAAGAAGACATGCACACGGCTGGAAGCGCATGAAAAGGTGCTCAACGTCATTAGCCAGCAGGGAAAATGCAAATCAAAACCGCAGTGAGATGCCACTTCGCACTATCTAAGACGGCTATAATCAAAAAGACAGAAAATAGCGAGTGTTGGAGAAGATATGGAGAAATAAGAACCCTCACGCGTGGCTGGCGGGGATGTAAAATGGTGCAGCCGCTGGGGAAAGAGCCGGAGGAGCCTCTGAAAGTTAAACACGGCAGTTCTTCAGACCCTGACACACAGTCACCCTGTGATCCAGCAGTCCCTCCAGCAGGTGTACATACGCTCAAGAGAAATGAGAGCGTCTGTCCACACACAAACTTGTGCATGAATGCACAGAGCAGCATTCTTCTCGACAGCCCAACAGTGGAAATAATCCAAACGTCCTTCAAATGATGACTGGATAAACAATCTACCTCTACACGGACTATTATTCAGCCATAAGAAGAAATGAAGTTCTAATGCTACAACCCAGATGGACCTTGAAAACATTACACTCAGTGAAAGACGTCAGACGCAGAAGACCACGTATTATATTATTCCATTATATGAAATGTCCAGAGTAGGCAATTCCATACAGACAGGAAGCAGATCATAACTGCCCTGGGCTGAGGGGTTGGTGGAAAGTGGAGTGACTATTAATGAGGATGGGGTTTCTTTTGAAGGTAGTGAACATGTCTGGAATGGAATAGTGGTGAATGTTAGAAAAACCACTGAGTTGAATATTTTAAATGGATGTGTGACACGTGAATTACATCTCAGTAAAGCTGTTCTATTAAAAAAAGAAAAGACACTTGCCCTGCCGGGCGCTGGGCAGGCTTGAGCCTCTGCATCTCCCCAGCGAGTCCCCTAGACGCTGGTCTCCATCGCATGTGCTGTGCGCCCCTGCGGGACGGCACCCGGCCGTGTTACTCCACTTTGCTCCTCTGGTGCCCAGGGCGATGTCTGGCATAGGGCAGGTGCTGCATAAAAGCTGCTGAACGAATGCTTATGCAACCACCGAACCCCGGGGTGGGAGGCTGCGTTCAGGCCTAGAGGAGGCTGGTCGCACTGCCCTGCCGGCGTTCCACGGCCCCGTCCCGCGTTCAGCCACGGCCTTCTCCTTCCCTCTCCCACCCCTGACTCCAACAGTGAGGGAGGCGGACGCCGTCAGCTAGGAGGCAGCGAGGGTAGCCGTAAACACCGGGGCACCCCGAGCCCTCCGTTGACGTGAGCCTCATCCGCCTCCGCGGGCCAGTGCGGCGGCCACAGGGCAGGCCTCGGAGCCAGCGCCTGGTCCACGCCCAGCGGTGCCATGTCCTCCCCCGGTGACCCCGGCTGGTTCCCGCACCGGGCCTCAGGATAGAAGGTGGCTAACAGTCATGTTGACCGTGGAGAACGGCTCAAAGCAGAACCACCAGACAGAGCATACAAGTGTGTGGCACAGAACCGAAGGAGCTCGGTAAGCGGGGCCTCTTTCTGTGCTTTTTAAATGAGGTGAGCAGGGAACCCCGTGGGCACAGCAGTGAGCTGGCAGCACGGGCCGCTGTGGTTCCTGGTTCCTGGTGGCAAAGCCTTTTGTAGAACCCAGGCCCCCAGAGACACCAGGCCACGGCACCCGACGCAGAGGCTGTGTGTGCCGCAAGACGCTTCCCCAGCAGGCCTCGCGCTGGGGCTGGAGGGCCGAGGCCTGCCCTGCCGGGGCCCTTTAGGGACAGTGTGCCCTGCAGGGGTGGAGCCCAGCTGTGCCCCGCTGCACTGGCCTCTCGGGGCAGCCGGGAGACCCACCTTCCCGCCCCCGTGCACAGCAAGGGCCCTTCTCCCATCCCGACATCACCAGGCAGCATCCCGGGTTTCCAAGGGATGGAGGGCTCTAGGGGAGGAGAAATTAGTTGAGCAAGAAAGAGGGCCGAGGGACTGTGGGCTGTTTGATGACGATGCAAACATTTACTAGAACAAGTGCGGCGACAGATCTGGTGACCCAGCAAGGGTGGGAGGATGGTTTCCTGCAGGGGAGGCCGCTGTCCCACCGGCCTGGGCAGGGGCCCGTCCTCCCCGCCCCCCTCCCCGACTCACAGGGGCCTAGAACTGGCTCCTCATTTCCAGGCTACGACACACGTCCTGACTCTGAGTTTCTCCTCCGTTGAAAGAGTAACAGCACTGACCCCATCGACTTTTCCCAACTGCCTCGGAGACAAGGTGACAGGGCTCGGAAGCCATCAAGCGCCACACAAGCGTGAGATGAAAGCATCCTCACAACACTGTTATTATATTCTTTCGGTGGTTCACTCAGGTCTCTGTCTCTCAGCTGAAGAGCTGGTAATACGGCCTCTTCGAGTCGAGATTTCCAACCAAAGACGAGTGGGAAAAAAATTTACCTCCTTGCTTCTAAGTGCTTCCAAGAAGGCCCCTATAAGGATTCTTGGGATTCCAACAGCTTTTACAAAACACTGTGATGAGTTGGGAGCAAATGAATCATAAACATATGGATTAATTTTAAAAATTGAGAGAAACAGTATTTGGCAGAATATTTGGCCATAATTCAGTAGACTCAACTGAAAATCAACCAGGTTTGCCTTTTCCTAACATCACTGGAGAGAGAGAGAGAGAGAGAGAGAGAGGAGTGCCTTTTGTCTGCTTGCTAGAAACTTCTTTTTGGAGCTTTCAGATTACTTGGTCCTTCTTTCGCTGGTGGGGAAACCGAAAGCCACGGACCTGGCCCCGGGTCTGAGCGGAGGACCGAGTCTCTCGCCCCTGAGGAGTGGTCCATCTGTGAAGACCACGGAGCTGGAGGGTCTCACAGCTCAGCGTGGCACAGGTGAGAAGGTGGATTCCCCAGAGGGAGGGATGCCCGGAGGGCCAGCCCCAACTGTCTGGATTAGGGCCTTTCTGATTCTTTTACATCCTCCCAACGCGGCCTCTTTTAGCCCAAAAGCCTCTCAATCTTTCATCCGTCATGGCCCCCCGCTGGCTCAGAAACGGCAACAGCAGCAGACGTTTATTTACGTAGCGCCTCTTACATACCAGGCACTGGTATGTGAGCCCTTTACATCCACGAACCCATGTAAGCATCACACCCACGCTGGGTAGACAGCATCACTGTCCCGACACACAAATGAGGAAACAGAGAGAGAGAGAGAGAGAGAGAGAGAGAGAGAGAGAGAGAGCAGAAGTCACCGGGCCGCGTCCACACCGCGAGTAAGTGGTGGGGCTGGATCAGAAACCAGCAGCCCAGTGGGAACGTACAATACGTGGCCACTGTGGAGAACAGCCCGGTGGCTCCCACGAAGGTAAACACAATGACCATGTGACCCAGCACTCCCACTCCCAGGTGCACCCCCACCCCAAAGAACACAGAGCGAACAAACTAGTGGTGACCAGAGGGGAGGGGCAGAATAGGCGAGGGGGATTAAGAGGTACATGCTACTAGGCGTAAAATACACAAGTGCTAAGGATGTAACGTACAGTACAGGGAATATAGTCAGTATTTTTGTAATAACTTTGTATGGAGTATGACCTACAAAAAATATTGAATTACTATGCTGTACACCTGAAACTAATATCACATTGTAAGTCGATGATAAGTCAGTGAAAAGGAAGTACTGCTAAGCTCATTGCCGCTCTGCAGGTAACAGCGTACCAGTGACGGACTCTGTGCAGGGACCGGGGCCACCGGGCTTCCCTGGACAGAAGGGACACTGGGGCAGGGGGCCGGCGAGGGCTGGACCGCCTCCATCGTCCCACCATCAAGTTGACGCCGGCAACCACACAGGCTCCGGCCGCGAGGTCAAGTCCTTCCCCGGAGGCCGCCAACACCTGCTCCCGAGACAGGGGAAGTGTCTGCTTTTCCGTCGGTGACGAGAGCAGCCCCTTCACATTCTCGGTGGCGCGCTGGGCACCTCCCAGAATGGGTCGCTACGCCCACAGTCCCTGCTGACGCGACCTACCTACAGGGGCTGCTCCACAGCGGGGACGGTGCTGTGCTGGGGCAGGTGCCATTTTCGGGGGACCAGGCAGTGGGAGCACCGACTCGCTCCTGCTCGTGTGATGCCGAAGCTCAGTGTGACGGCCACCCGGCCGCGCCCTTCGCCCGGTCGGGAGGCTCCGGTGAGGGGAACAGTGTGATGGGAAGGGGATCAGGAGGGGGTGGTTGCCAGGGAAATGGGGTGTGAGGGGTGGAGAAGAACCCAGACTTGCAGCAGGGGTCCGACTTCCACTCCATCCCCGGCCTCTGCTGTCTGTGCGACCGAGCCCTTGGCGCCCCCCTTGTGACGTGAGGCTGACACGTGCCTCCCGGGGCTGGTGCTGACACGCCAGCAGATACTGACGAGACCCCGGCGGCCCGGGGTGGGCGCTCAGGGCCCGCTGCTTTGTCCCCCACCTCCTTTACCTGCGGGGCTGATGGGGAGAGGAAGGAGGCCGGGGGGAGGGCAGGGGGGCACGCTGGGGAGCCTGGCTGGGAAAGTGGGGGGAGGCTGGGAGTCAGGGAGAGAGGTGAATTACCGCTCAGCATCGGGCACGATCTAAACAAGTGCTCTAGAAACTAAGAAAATCACTTCCCCCCTTTACCTTCCCCGTATTAAAAAAAGGAAGCCAAAGGGAAGAGGAAAAAGTGAAATCGTGATCATAAGACCTCAGGTCCGATGATGGTGCGCCCGTCTCCTCGTGAACTGCCCTGGGGTTTTCGAGGACAGAGGCCGCGTCGGTTTAATGCAGGAAAGGCCCCAGGCCCCAGCCACGGCCGTGTGACGGCCACCTGACCTCACCAGGGAGAGAGGGCTGGACCGAGCGACCGCCCGGCCCCCCCAGCTCTGCATCCCAGGAGTCAGTGCAGAGGACAGAGGGGATTCTGGAGGGGCCGAGCGGCTGCAGGGCCCGCGTGGACGAAAGGGAAGGGGTGCCCGTTGGAGGGATTTCGGGGCGGGCGGCGCAGGGACGCCGCAGGCGCCATGGGGGTCGCTGGGTGACAGCCAGGCCGGCTCTCCAGGGAAGAGGCCCCGCAGGAGGTGCGTCTCGGGTTGGCACAGAGCCTCTGGACTGAACTGGCCTCCCATGCACTGCCTTCTCCCGCCCTTGCCCCATCACGCACGCTCCGCCCCCGAGCCGTCTGCTTCCCACGCTCAGACGCTCGGCCTTAGGCCTGGCGCCCCCGAGGGCCGCTCGGAGCCGAGCCTCCGAGTCCGTGGTGTGGACGTCACCGCCTCTCACTGCCTCTGTGGCTGCAGTCTCTTCCCACAGGGATTTCTGTTCCTTGGCGTCAGTCACCAGAAACCAAACCAGATGGTTCCCCCCACGGTTAGCGCCGTGGGAGAGACAGCTCCAAGCCAGGCCCCGAAGGAGGGAAAGCGGGGCCGGGCGAGAGGAACCCGCTTCCGGAGCTGCCCCCCGCTCCCGGGCCGCCCGCATGCTGGCAGCTGAAGAGGTCCCAGGAGACACGCGCTTTGCAGTCAAGACGCGCCTTTTCACGTCAAACACTTGGCAGGTCCTCAGGGGCGCCTCACGTCCCCCAACACCCCTTTCACTCCCATCAACCCCCGCAAAGTTCCCGGTTCTTCCGAGGCAGGGTCTCAGGCCAGGCAGCCAGGAGGAAGGAGGTCGTGCCCCTGCCTCCCGGGGGGCGGGCCTGTGTTCTTGGTCCCCACGTGCACGTCCATATGAAAAGAACTGCGCTGGGGACGTTTTTCTAATAGACGCGCCCGCGGGGAGGCTCGGGGTGCAGCCCAGCCAGCCCTACTGCTTCCCAGCTCAGACCTTGGGCCAGCTCTTAATCGCTGGTCCAGGTTCTTGTTGTAAGATCCAGATCGTGTGCTCACAGGGCTTTTGATGGACTGAATGGAAATAGTGTATGTAAAGTGTTTAGCACGGTTCAAGCTACAGTTAACAATTGGTCTTATTATTTATGTGGCTCAAGATTCTAGACCCTCAGTGGGGGCCACACAGAGAGGCACGAATGACCCTGGACAAGTTGTCTGAGCTTCACCTTCCTCATCTGTACAGGTGGATCCTCATAGGATACATGCGACAGCCTGAGGGAACCCTGAAGACATTACAGTCAGTGAAATAAGGAGGCACAGAAGGCCAAACAGTAAACAACTCCTTTTCCATGAGGTCCCTGGAGTCGTCAAATTCATAGACAGAAAGGAGAGTGCTGGTCGCCAGGGTCTGAGGGACAGGGACAGAGAGCATTTAAGGGGGACAGAGTTTCAGCTGAGGAAGATGAGAAAGTTCTGGAGGTGGATGGAGGTGACGGCTGCATAATGCCACTGAACTGTATACTTAAGAATGGTGAGAAGAGTAAATTTTATGTTATGTATATTTTATCACAATAAACTTTTCATTTTGGAGGAGGAGAGTTCGCCTGAACAACCTAGTTGACTATTACCAGAAGAGGAAGTTGGGAACTCGAATTTGTACTAAAGATAAACAACCAGAAAGCAACAATGGAAAACCCCAGCAGACCACTGTCTGGCCAGTGGCAGGACCATCGCAAGAGAACAACGTGTTTGGTTTCCACCTGCCCAGACGGCTCCTCTTCTTGATTTCATGAACTTAGCAGCCAGGCTGCCCTGCGTTTTACACAACTGGTTTCTAGGACCGCTGCTTATCGTGCTCTAACCGCATTTACCGTATTTGAAAAGTGCTTTTCAACTATCCATTGTCTTCCAAGCCATCCTCCTACATTTCTAACAAGCCTGAAGTAACGTCTCATGTTACACAGATTTCCAAAGCTCTGTGCTTTTCCTCCGTGTGGGGAATTTGGAAGAGGTTTTCCTTTTCTCCCTGGCTGCGTCTGCACAGCCCAAGTCAACAGAGCTAACTTTAACTCCGTGCTGGTGCACCGCAGCTTCCCGAACGCACTGGCACCTCAGGGGATGAGCCAGGTCACAAAACACAAGATATTTGGCAGGTGAAGTGCTACATTTTCATCTCAATCAATTGATCCACAATGATTTATTCTGTGCGGAGGCAGACACTGAGGAGGTACAGGACAGGGATAGGCATTGCTTGATCAATACATAAATATTCATGGAGTGGCCGTTCTGGGTACAACAGAGCAGCAGAGTGAGGGGGAAGAGGTATCGCAAAATAAGACAAAGAAGGATGAGGCTAGATTACCATCTGCTTGGGGGCTGAGACATGGATGCATGAAATGACAGCTAGCAGGACAATGCTGTTAGTGCTAAGTGTTAAATAGAGGACATAGATTATAAACGACGTAGGGGTTAGAAAAGACTGGCAGGGAGATGAGATTAGATCTAGATCTTGAGGACGAGTAGGATTTCAGCAGGTGAAGGGCAAAGAGCGTAATCTAGGTGGCGAATGACACGTGGTACTGGTAGGGGCGTTCATTACGTGTTTCCTCTTCTGTTTCAACAAAGGATGCTGAGGGTATGTTCCAGGTATAAGTGGTCCAATGGAGAGCCATCCAGAGGATGCATGATCTGCGGGGAGAGGGCCTTATCATCCTGGCTAAGAAGGCTCAACTGAAAATCCATCATTCAGCAAACAACCCAGACCACCGGGTCCAGGATGAGGTCTGTACGGAGTCCTGTGAGAGGCTGGTAGGACCTTTGCTCTGGGCAGTTTTGCTGTACCTAGAGGTGGGCCCTGAGATCTCACGGCCCCAAACAACAGAGGGTTCCCGAGATATAAGGGTATGTACGATGTCACCCATCTGGTATGAAGAACCACCCAACCAAGGAGTATGCTACAGAGCTCTCCTCAACCCCATTACTCATGAGTAGGATTAGCCAGGAGTGTGCTATGTCGTCTAGCTTTTATTTCTTCAGTGAGTCTTGGAGAAAGTGGGCTAATTACTTTGAGAGACTCAGTGTCTAGTTAATTATGAAGGAAGCACACATTAGTAGAGAGAAATTTATATATATTTCCAATGATTTATGGTTACTTTGCAAATGCTTTTGAGAAGGGACTCCCCGGGGCTAACTAATAGCGTCACCTCTCGACAGATACTGAGTGAGAGGTTACGGGAGAGAGGGACTAAACTGGGACTCGGCTGGGAGGACGAGTTTCCTCTAGCCATGATACTCTAGGCTGGAATACAGCAGGGAGAGCTTGATTATACACCCTTCATCCAAGCAGCATGTTTTACGGAATCACAGAATCCAGGATCAGGAACCGCGGAGATTTTCTGGTTCAAGCTTGAGTTCCCTCTGCAGAGCCTGATGCTGGACCACTTCCGGGGCAGCCCACCTGGGACCCACAGAGCAGGCTGAGTGGGAGCTCCCCTCACAGTGAGCTGGCAAGGGCTCCGGCCTGTCCTCGCTGGTCCTGGATTCACCCCAGTCCTTCTCCCCCGGGACGGCCCTGCCAGGACCACTGGTGGTCAGAGCGAGAAGGGATCTCGGGGGCAGCACACGTGATGTTTAATATCACTGCCTGGGAGGCTAGACATCTGTCTGTCCATCTACTCCATTCATTCATTCATTCAACAAATGGAATGAACATGCACTATATGGCATGTATTCTGCTGGGTACTGAGGACCCAATGATGGAATAAAACAAAACAAACAAAACAGACCTGACCTCATGAAGCTCACAGTGTAGCGTAAGAGACAGGTGTTAAAGCAATGAGAATTGCAACTACACTAAGGTGTTTGAAGAAGAGGAACATGGAGCCATGGGGCCACAGAAAAGGGCAACTGACTTAGATGGTGGGTCAGAGAAGGTTCCTGTGCAAGTGCCATGAGCTGACCTTACAGGGGGAGGGACTTACTGGGTGAAAGGAGGTTGGGGGAAGCAGTTCCACCCCCGGCAGGATTCTGGGTAGAGGGAATGGCATGTGTCTGTGAACTGGGTTCAAATCGCAATTCCTCCTCTTCTGAGCCATACGATCTTGGTCAGATCATTGCCTTCACTAGGTGTTGGCTAGAAGACGGTTCTTTTTTTTTTTTTAGGCTTTTTTGATGTGGACCATGTTTTTTTTAATTTTTTAAAATTTATTTTATTTATTTATTTTTTGGCTGCGTTGGGTCTGCGTTGCTGCACGCGGGCTTTCTCTAGTTGCGGCGAGCGGGGGCTACTCTTCGTCGCGGTGCGTGGGCTTCTCATTGCGGTGGCTTCTCTCGTTGCGGAGCACGGGCTCTAGGCGCGCGGGCTTCGGTAGTTGTGGCATGTGGGCTTAGCAGTTGTGGCTCGCAGGCTCTAGAGTGCAGGCTCAGTAGTTGTGGTGCGCGGGCTTAGTTGCTCTGCAGCGTGTGGGATCTTCCCGGACCAGGGCTCGAACCTGTGTCCCCTGCATTGGCAGGCAGATTCTTAACCACTGCGCCACCAGGGAAGCCCCTTGATGTGGACCATTTTTAAAGTCTTTATTGAATTTGTTACAATATTGCTTCTGTTTTATGTTTTGGTTTTTTGGCTGAGAGCCACGTGGGATCTTAGCTCCCCGACCAGGGATCGAACCCGCACCCCCTGCACGGGAAGGCAAAGTCTCAACCTCTCAACCACTGGACCACCAAGGAAGTCCCTAGAAGACGGTCCTGCTTGTCATGTCATGAAGCCTTTGAGCTCAACCCAGGGTCATCACAAGAGCACCGTCACCAGAGGGCCTCAAGGTTTAGGTCTTTTTTGTTTTAAAACCCAGAACCCCAGGCTCTCTGCCATGTGACACCTTTCCAATCTGTTCCCTCTAAATCACACAGCATCTATAGCACAGCTCAAAGCAAAGCCGCTTTAGCTGATGTGGGCATGAGGAACCCGCCCACTCGGCCTGGCCTCCTGCCCACGGCAGCCCCTCCCCCAGCAGCTTATCAGCATCCCGAAGGCTCCAAGGAGGGTGATTTAAAAACCAACCCCCCCCCAAAAAAAACAAACAAAAAAATAAATATAAAATAAAAACCACCCCATATTCTATGATAGAAGGCAGCAAAGCTCAGACAGGCAATGGTTTGCCTGAATTCAGCTCAAAACTTAACAAATCCAAGTGAAATTAGCTTAAAATAGGACTGGAGCTCATTTGGGGACCACATCCTTCTAAGTAAAGAGAAATCCTTGATCCCATGGAGCATAAACACAGCAAGTTCAGCACAGAGCAGACAGGCTGCGGAGGTCGGGAACCCGGGTTCTTCCCCTAGAGCTTGTCACCGTAGGACGAGTGACTTAACAGAAGCCCTTTAACAGCTCTGAGCCTCAGCTTCTCTACCTTACAGAGGGGATTACAACTTCCTGGCAGCGTTATCAACAGTTAGTAGGTTCTGAAGGCACTTTGTAATTACAAATGAGTCTTTAAATGTATCATGATACAAGAGAGATTTCATTTTTGCAAATGGCCAGATATTTAGCGCTAAAATTGAGGAGGAAAAGTGATCTAATTGCATAATATTCCAGACGTGCTAAAAGAAGCACAGCCATAAAATAAGATGTATGTTTTCCGATGTGGCTTACTGTTGGTCCTATAAAAATTCCTGCAGAAAAAAAAAGGGGAGGGGTCCAAACAGCTTTTGAGACAAAACAGCATCACATGGCCTTCAGCACACAGCATTTGGAGGGGGTAGTGCAATTTGAACTCAGAAGTTGCTGGAACGTTACGGTCACACCCCAGTCACCCCACGTTCCTAACGGATTCATTTTCACATCTGGAGAAGGACGTGACTACCCCAGACTCCTATTCCCCTGAGGAGCTAACACGATGAACCACACTGATGGAAACTTGTTCTAGAACCTTGTACGACTTATGTATGGAAACACCTTTTTTTTTTTTGCGGTACGCGGGCCTCTCACTGCTGTGGCCTCTCCCGTTGCGGAGCACAGCCTCCGGACCCGCAGGCTCAGCAGCCAAGGCTCACGGGCCCACCCGCTCCGCGGCATGTGGGATCTTCCCAGACCGGGGCACGAACCCGTGTCCCCTGCATCGGCAGGCAGACTCTCAACTACTGCGCCACCAGGGAAGCCCGGAAACAACTTTTAAATTCCAAATATTGACAAGATTAAAGAAAGCTCTGGGCCTTGCCATCACACAGTCTTCGCAAAGCTGAAGCTACTTTGTCAATAGTAATAGTAGCAGCAAGAAGAAAACTGACAATTATAAAGCTATGAGGCTTCCAGAACCTCGTGCCCGTGTGATCTCATTGGCTGTGACCACAGGGCAATCCCGAGAGGTGGACACTCTCACCTCTGTTTGCAGAGCAGGGACAGGCCCAGAAAGATGGCGTGAGTGGGTGAGGGCCGAGGCTGGAACCTCGCTCCCTTCCTTTGCGTTAAACTCTGCTCATCTTTTCTCCCAGACATACTCTGCCGGCCTACTGATGTCCACTGCAGTCACCGCTGACCGCTGTTCAACAAGGATACCACGGCTGCTTTTCAAAACGTGACTAGGACTTTATCCCCAAAAGGGAAAAATTAATGCGTTAGTAAATATTACTTGGCAGAGAAAGTGTAGGAAGTATAAAGAAAGAAAGGGCAAAAGAAGAAAAAAATACTCTAAAGGGAAGAAGGATCTATTATGTATAAAGTACTAGGCACTTTAATGTTTCATTTCATCCTTGCCATTAATAGAAAACATGGATGAAAAAAGCCAGAATGAGGGACAATGTTAGCTTGATGAAGGCAAAGTCAGACCCGGAAAACACAGAACACAGATGTGCAGGTGGTGGGCTGAATGAGTAAAGACATAAATCTGGTTTAGAATTCGCAGCCACAGTGAAAGAAGCCTGATCAATTCCAAGGTTCTCACTGCCCGAGGGGAGAAAAGATCACAGCTGTTGAGGGAAGGAAACCCACCCCAAGGTGATATTCTAAGATAAACCTCTAGGTGGCGCTTCATACAGGGAGCTGTAGGTGAGCAATGACTGTGATTTCGGGGTCACTTAGTACGCCTGGATGCAATGTCTCATTTAATTCTCATTACAGTCCCCTCATATTGGGAATTATTCCCCCTATTTTGCAGGTGAGAAAACTACAGCTCAGAGAGGTTGAAAGCGTCTTCCCAGGTCACTCAAGCAGAAGGTAACAGAGGTGGGATTCCAACTTAGGTGTCCAGTTGCCTCCAAAGCTATGCTTTTAGTCCCAGGCTGGGGATGCTGTCTGACTTAGTGGCCAGTGTCTCAACTATATTGCTATTTCAAAGCAGTCGTGGGTTTCATAAGGCTAGTCCCTTGATGAAACTTGAGGGAGTAGCTCTAAAATGTACTTCCACGAAAAACCAATTTTGTTTGGGGCCATGGAGGATGACAGGTTCAAGTGTACAGCGTCTTTGATGGTCTGGCTATCTTTGTTACTTGGATAAATCTATTGACCTCTCCAGGTCTCAGTAAAACCAAAGGAATGCTATCTGCTCCTAACTAGTCCTTCAGTTAGGAAAAATTGAAGTCATGTGAGCAAAGCATTGTCAGCAACTTGGGAGAAAGTACTAATAAAGTAAAAGCCCAAGTCAATAAACCACTTCAAAATATTATTGAGTTGAGGTTGTCCATTTTCAAACTCAATGAAAAAAAAAGTGTTCTTTTTTTGGTATTTTCTTACTTCAAAAAAAGAAAAAAAAAGACATCGAACTTACATTTCTGGTATACTGGAGAAAAACATAATCAATTTTCTGAAGTTGAATTCTGTCCATTTTAAATGCTTAGGAAAGATTCAGTAAGACAGCCCATGAGTTAATTTCAAAGGCAAAGTATCAACAAGACACTTCAATTGTGGGCTTGAGGGCCAATGTGACACTGTCATGCCTTGAAGAAGCTACTTGTGTGGTGGTCCAGCATCTTTCGGCTCCCTTACTTCACGCTGAGTTTTTTTTACTGGGCAAAGGAATGAGTGAAGAGTTGGGCACAGAGTGTGCTTTGGACAGATTGCTACAACAGGTGATCAAAGAGTAAGTCTGTCTCTTCCTCTACCACAATCTGTTCCATGTATGACAATTAGAATAAGATAGCAGTGAGCCAGGAAGACTCCAGAATGATGGCAGGATATGATAAACTAAAGATCCTACTGCTACATACTCTTAGGTGTGCTGAATAACATATAGGAACATTGGCTTTTAAAAGTGGATAGCTGAGTAGATTATGAAAGCAAGGGGAAATCACCAGGTGCAAAAAATAAAGAAAAAAAGACCTGCAACAGTAAGTGCCTAGAACTTCAGCCGCCTAGAGTAGGAAGCAGCATCAGTTATTGTAACCTAGAATTTAGATTTTAATGTCCACCTGAGAACAGAATATGAAGGCTTTGGTCCACATGAAGCAAGAAGTGGGACCTGAGATTCCCATACAAAACTGGAACTCTGAAGGGCTGCATCCTTGATGTGACAGTAGACTAAGAAATGCCTCAGATCTGCAAGCTGAGAAATCAACACAAAATTGGCCTTGGAATAATGCTAACCGTAGGATACCTAGACGACTTGGCAGAAGAAAATGCAGAACAGCCCTGGAGAAAAGTGTGGCCACATGGGATCACTTCAGGAAAGGCCCCAATGAACATAATCTCACAGTCAAAAAATACAGAACACATGAGGAGACAACCCATTATATGCCACAGTCACTAGATAAAAAACACAGCAGGATTAGTACCCCAAGAATTTCTAATACAAGAACAATCCAGAAAGGGTTTAAAATGATTAAAAGTTCGTTTCAACATTTAAAAATACTTAAAAGACACAAAAGATATGAAAGAACATTATGAATAAAAAACAGCAGATCTGAAAAAGACCAACATAGAAAATGTATAGAAATAAAAATATAGTTATAATTTAAAAATGAGTGGAAGGGCTAAACCACAGATTAGATACAGCCAAATGTAGAATGAATAAACTGGAAGACACATGTGTGGAACTGTTTAGAATGCAGTAGAGAAGTACAGAAATGAAAATATGGGAGAGGGTAAGAAACATAGGATAGAATATGAGTACCAGAAGAAGAATAGAGAGAGAACAATGAGAGACAATATCTGGAAACATAATGGCTGGAAAATTCCAGAATTAATGAAGTCCTCAGACTCAGGAAGCACAATAAGTTCTGAATGGGATTAAAATAAAAGTCTGCCCTAAGAACATCATAAGGCAACTGCAGAAAAACTAGGACCAAGAGATGACCCTGACAACAACTACAGAGGAAAAATAGAGAACTTAACAAAGGAACAATTAAAGACATAGGTGACTTCTCAATAGCTACAAAGAGGTCAGGAGGTGATGGAATAACACCAACCAAATGTCAACCTATATTAGTTATACTCAGCTAAGCTGTTATTCTGGAATAATGGCAAAGTGAAAACATTTTCAGACAAAGTGAGACAAAATGAGAAAGTTTACCACTCAACACCTGCCATGAAAGCCCTGTGAATGGTACAGTTTAGGAAGAAAACTGAACTCAAAAAGAAGTGGATGTAAGAAGCCAGCAACAATAATATGATGGCTTAGATCACAACCTAGTGAGCCAGGTTCACTCTCCATCAGAGCTGTTTGAAAGCTGTGGTGTCAGATGTCCCGGTTTTCCAGGGGTAGTCTCCATCTTAGATGATGTTCCAAATGCCCTAAGTTGGAGCAACTAACTCAGAAAAGCTGATCTCCTGTCTTGGTTATTTCCATCAGCCCCAGGCTTCCCACAGAACCTGACTACTCATGGAAACACATGGTGAAGCAAGTCATTAGAAGGACTGAGCCTAGCTCTGGAGTCACACAGACTTGCTCTCATTCTGGCAAGTTACTGACTCTCTCTAAGCCTAGTTTTCGACACCTTTAAGTAGGGCTAATAAAACATACTTTATAGATATATGAAATAAGATTAAAATATAATAACTGGCACAAAGTGAATACTCAATAAAAGATAGGATTTACTATAATAGTAGTAGCATTATAAGCTTTGTTAAGTAATTTAATGAGCAATGCATACATTTAGATTAATAAAAGGTTATGTCCCCAGATTTACCTAAAAAGAAAAAGCAAACAAGGGCATTGATATTAACTGTGATGTACCGGTGCCGGCTGCTAAGCCCTGTCCATTCATCCTCACACTGTCCCTGGCCCATGAACACCTCTGCCTGCAGGACATCTGAGCACTAGCTGTCGGCACTACCACGGTGCTGCTTCAGTCTGGACCTCCCACCTGTATCAAAACTACAGGGAAGTGGCTGGTGAGTCTCTCTCTGAAACACTGTGTGGACTGTACTTGATTTGGAAGATATCTCCCGGTTGTTTTTGTTTTTTTAAATCCCTCTCTGCAATTACCTCTGGGCACAGGAAAACTCAAAACAGAGCAGAGAGAAAAGCCAGCTCTGTGGTGCCCTTTTCAGCAGACAGGACAAAGCCATGAAATTTATATGCATGTTAACACGGGGAGGTGATGCCTGGGTTACTGACGGCTGTATGCCATGGCCGATCATTTTACACTTCATTAAGATATGCTCATTCACTCAGCCTCTAGGTGTAGACCTAGGTCTACTCCAACGAGAAAAATAGCAACTCGCAAAACACAGGCAAGTGTCCAAGCAGAAAAGCTGCAGAGCGATCTAGTATCTACTGACAGATGTGGACGGAGCTCTGAGCTGGGATAGAGGTACCAGTTTAATTCTGGGCCCTTGAGCACAATGCTGGAGAGGGCCCCTTCCTCCTTGTCACCAGCCACATAAACCCGTGTCCAAAGCAGCGCCCCTCTGGCCACCTGCTTTTTTCAGTGTTTGTGGGAGTGATTGGTTCATAATGTTTTCACACAAACGTGTTTTTTCTCTCTCTCCTTCTCCCCCGCCCTCCCTCTGCCCCCAAATCAAGATGGAAGGGACTTTTGGGTGCTGAGTTTCTACTCTGTTTTGGGCATCTTCATTAAAGCATCTTACGTACTTTTCAAAACTCTCTTACAGAGTAATCACTCCATGGTGATGGTAAGGAAACTGAGAGCCAGAGGGCCTGCGTAACTCCCTCACCTCACCTGCCCTGCCGGCTGGGGCAGAGTCTGCAGGGGCCAAGAGGATGGGGCAACACGGGGGGTGTCAGAGGCTCGGGTCCCCCTGGTGTAGCCTCTCCCTAAATACCGGGGTAACCCCGAGCAACCACCTCCTGTCTCTGGGCCTCAGTTCCTTCCCGGGGACTGGATGGTTGCTAAGATCTCTGGCTGCTCTGACCATGAATGTCCAAGCGCACCCACAGGTTAAGGACAGAGAAAAGCGGGGACCCTGGGGGAAGCAGGATTCTAACTCACCATGACCCCTGATTCGTGTTCTGGTGCACTCTGGCGGCGGTAATTGCTGACGACAAACAAGCAGACCACAGGTTGGGACATCTGGCTGCTGGAGATGTCTGAAGCCAGACTTTACTACAGCCGCCTTGAGTAAGTAGCTGCAAGGCTGCTAATTGGATTCAGCAAGTTGCTGAGTCACTGTCGGGCAAGATCAAGCCGCTGTGCACAGGCGAGGAGGCCCAGCCTGTCAGATGCTGAGAACATATTTGTGATGAAAAAGAACAGGGGTGTGCAGAGCAGTGCCTGGGACTAGCTTTCACAGTTTACGATCAGTAATTAAAATCTAACAGACCACAATTAGAAAGCACCCACCACAGCCTTATTTTGCCATTTGTCTTTTAATTAAATACGCCCCGGGATTTAGCTTTAATGCACAGAGATTTCGATGGGGACGGGGTAGAAACCACTGAGATGGAGCCAGGTGTGCTGGTTGTAACATCTTCGTAGAGGAGGAGGGTGGGGAGAAGCTGCTCACGTGCTTCGTGTAAGTCCCGGGTCCCTCCGTCCTGGGACCTCAGCACAGCGCAGCGGAGGTACTGGGCGAGCCCGGCCCTTCACGAAATCACCTCTGGGCATAAGAAGGGTGCCCCACAGAGAAACCAGGGCAGAGCTGGTGGCAGACTTGTTTTTAAGATGGTAAGTGGGAAAAATACACTGTTAGGCCATAAAACAGAAACGTCTGATGGGGTCCTCTGGCACAAACTGGGGGGGGGAGAAATAAATTTTGAATGGAAGGAATTCACAGAGCCCCCTTTCTCATGATGTCAATGGCTTCTCACAGATTGAGCAATCACTTAGTGCCTAGCAAGTCCAAGGTCCCGTGTGGAATCGGGCCGTGAAACAAGGGTACGGGAGGGGTATACACGGCCTGCCGGGGCACAGCTGGGTACTGCAGGCCAGCTCGGGCTTCTGCCAGGCTCACCCCTGGAGCCAGAGACAGGCAGGAGGGAAGCATTTACTCATGTGCCCCGTTATCGGGACTTGGCGTGAGGGGGGCCCCCACTGTAGAAGCTCCGGGAGGACCCATGACTGGAATTAGTTGAACTGACCCCCCTAAGGGACTTCTCACCAGAATGGGTGCAGCTGAAGGCAGTTCACATAACGGGTCATCAAGCTTGCTTTGCTCACCAGGAGAAAGCTGTCTGCTGCACACTGGGAACTGCTGCATTTTTATCATTCATCAACCACCAAGTGCCCACGATGGCAGCACCTGATCCCCAGGTTGGAAGATGCCATTCACCTAAAAAAGTGGACCCTGAATGTCCAATCTATTGGCCTAAGTCACGACACTGGCTACTCCTGGCTTTTCTTTCTAGACTGACACACCAAGGAGGTTCAACTTCACGATTTCCCGAAATAGTTGAAAATCACTGAGGGAGAGTTATGTTCCAAAATACCATTTATAAGACAGCGAGCTTGTACCTAGAATGCATGCACCAACCCAGAGGCAATGTCGTATGCACAGTGTTAGCATTCCAGCCCAGCCTCTCAAAACCCACCTGACTCATTATATTTATGAAGTTCACCTGAGCACAAAAGGGTGAAGCAAAAAGTTCTACACTGATTTGGAGGGGGCCTCGCTAAGCGATCCACAAAATGGTGAGAAAAGACTTGGAAATCCTATAAGGATGGGTTGACCAAGAGAGATGCTTAGAGATGAGTTGCAAAGTTGAAAGAGAGCCTATTAATAGTCATCTTTTTTTTTTTTTTGAGGTACGCGGGCCTCTCACTGTTGTGGCCTCTCCCGTTGCGGAGCACAGGCTCCAGACGCGCAGGCTCAGCGGCCATGGCTCACGTGCCCAGCCGCTCCGCGGCATGTGGGATCTTCCCGGACCGGGGCACGAACCCGCGTCCCCTGCATCGGCAGGCGGACTCTCAACCACTGCGCCACCAGGGAAGCCCAATAATCATCTTTTAAGTGATCTTGCCCTCCTTCCAGGTAGGAATAAGAAGTCACCAAGAAACCCCTTCAGTTGCCTGTCGGCAAACCCACAATTCCACCAGCGCTCACACCATCCTTTTTATCTTCGGTTCCTCCTCCCGCCTGAGGCTCACTCCAGCACCGCGACGTACGTTCCAGCGCCTTCAAATTCTGGGGACCTTCCGTCTACGTTCGCCCTCTCCCTAACCTTCCATTTCACCGATTCCTACTCATTCCTCAGGGCTCTGCTTGGAAGTTAGCCCCTTGAGACGTCCTCCCTGGCGTCACTGTGCTGCTGAGTTGTGATGTCTGTCGCTTGGTCACTTGGTCTGTGCCCACCCCCGGCCCCTGCTAACTTCTGAGAAGGCAGGGTTCCCTGCTGGACCCTGGGCACCAGCACGATGCTTGGTCCACAGCAGCGGCTCAGCAGACGCCTGCCAAACGGCAGAGCAGACTTCCTTACCGGTGGGATGCCTGCTGGGGGAGAGAGCAGTACTGGGCCCACAGCAAAACCTCCCCACATGCCCCAAACGCCCAGCCTCCCAAGAGCTGTTCCCTGTCTATGCTGGCATTAGGGGAGTCCACATACAAGTGTGGGCCCTGGCTTCCTGGTCCTTCGTCAGCAGCAATCACATCTTCCCCAGTGCAGGGTGGGGGCCACCTGGCAGCTGCACCTAGGTGAGAGCTTTGAGGGGGGGGGACACATGTCTTTATGGCCTTTTTGCTTCATAAACTGTAAAAATGCCAGAAGGAAGATGTTTCCACACTGAGAATGAAGCTTGAAGAGACAACACCTTTCACAGGGGCCTGCACGTGGTCTGAGGGGAGGCACAGCAGGGTCGGTCGGTCGGTCTTCTCCAGGGTCTCGTAGAGCCCCAGCCTCCCCCGGTCTCACTGCAGCTGGATCCACCCCCGCGGCCATCAGCACCGTCCTGGAAAAGGGAGCCAACGGCCACAGGCGAGGGCTGGGGTCCCTCGCTGGCCTCCACACTCACCAATACCTCTGCATCCTGTCTCCTGTCTCCCTGCTCCCCTCCACCCCCACTTCTCCCCACCGCAGCCCGTGTGATCTTCAACCATACAAATCTGATAACGAGACGCTCACGATGCTAAGGGCTCTTGGGATAAAGATGAAGGTCCTGCTGGGCTGGCCCCGCCCACGTCACTCCCCTTACCGCTCCTGTTCATACACGTGAGCCCACAACCTTCCTGCTCTTCTTCAAGACACACGTGCTGCCCCTGTCTGGGATGCTTCCCTGGGGGAGGGGTCAGTCTGAAGCGAGGGCAGGTCGGAGGAACGGGGCCGTTGGGGCTCAGCCCTCTCGGGGCGACCCACTGCCCACCACACTGGCCCCAACGACTGTGGCTACCAAATTGAGCCAAAGCCCCTCCTCATTTCACCATATCAATATTCAAACTGTATTTTGATCTTTACTTGAGTTCCGTATCTATTTTGTAATTACATCTGAACTCAGTGAAGAGGGAGGCCATTTCTTGGTCCTCCTCAGAGCATCACAAACCCAATCTGTTCCTGTTTCAGGCTAACCGCACACAAGGTCAGAAGCAGGGTCGCCGGGATGCAAGGGTGTTCACTGCAGGCAGCACCTGCCTTGCACCTGCTGAACAGCGGAGGGCAAGCACTCAGTGCTGGCGGCAGCTGCGCTGACTCCTGGTCACCACCCCGGGCTGGCAGAGCCAGGACAGTGTCTGGGAACAAGTCACTCAGCCCCTGAGCCTCAGTCATGGTCTCAAGACAAGATGAACTACTGTGTGCAGTACCTTAGCACCTCGTCAGATACACATCCATAATCGAGGCTCGTTCTTTTTGTTTTCAGTTTTACTCTCACCCATGATTCTCGCCTGTGGCCGTGAGGGCTGCTGGACCCTGCCCAGCCCTCCCCATTCCTGGTGGGGAAAAGGGTCAAGTTCCCGCAGCACAGTGGTCGCGAGGGCTGTGCTGCCCCCATGCTCCCAAGAGGATTTTCTCTGCATTTTCTGCGCCAAACAAGCTATCCTTCTCACTGGAAATGAGCCCCTGAGACACACTTATTTGTCTCTCTTGCTCAAAAAGGGAGGTGTCGTTTGCTCCCTTCGTCAGCTACGAACTTGAGGGGTAGAGGGCCAAGCTCTGGGTGGCACAGACACCTGCTCCCACGCTAGGGTTGTTGGTGGGAGGGTAGATGGCAGGGTGACTAGACAGGAGGACGGGGAGAGGGGGAGGGGGCTCATGGGAGGTTTCTTTTTTTGGGGGGGTGGAACTGGCTTGTGGGCAGATTTTGAATGAGACTATTTGTTAAAGCCATTTCAGATAAAGTCTTGGTCTTCAGAGATGGTCCAGGATGATAAAGCATAGAATATTAAAGAAAGGAATGAGCTGAGAATTGGAGAGAATGGAGGCTTTAGGTATAGATTTTAAGAACAATCAATCTCTAAGTTCAATAACTGAAAAAAGAGAGGCATCTTAGGGATCCACAGTGGGTTGAGAACTCAATATATTCTGTCATCAATGAGAAAAGATTATTTAGTAACAAAGTGAAGGCTGATAGGTGACTGTAGGCCACTGTCCCCTGACTCTCAAGATCAGAATCATGTGTGCAGTATCCCAGCCTCGCTGCAGGGACACGGGTGGTTGCCTCTCCAGCGCCCATTCCACCTCCCACATGGTGGTACCCAGCCTCTAAGATGGCCGCAATGATCTCTCCCACTGGTGCTGATGCCCTTGTGTGACTTCTCCCACATCACACCAGAGCTGGCCTGTCTGACCAAAGAAGATGGCGGACGTGACATTGTGTCACTGACTTCCATGCCCCACATCTAACCCCAGAGCGAACCCCACAGGCTCTAGCTTCCAGAATCTGATCATTGCCCACCACCTCCATCACTACCATCCGAACCACCACCGTCTCTTGTCTGGATTATCGCGAGCGCCTAACTGGTCTCCCTGCTCCCACTCTACCTCCTTGGAGTAGCCAAAGCGATGCTGTTAACATACATCACCACGTGGAACCCTGACCAAGGTCTTCTAAGATCTTCCCACCTCATTCAGAGTCAAAGCCAATGCCCTTCCAGTGGCCTCCAAGACCCTGTGTGACCTGATTTTATCTCCTCCAGTGCCCGTCACTCACTCTGCTCCCACTACCATGCTCTGTCTTGGCTGGCGCCCCCTGCACACCCCAGCCCTCAAATGCGGGGCAGGCTTCTGCCTTAGACCCCATCTCACGCTCTTGCCTTTCCTCCATGGCACTTATCACAGTCTAAGAACATTACACGATGCTCATTTATTTTATTATCCGTCTCTCCCCACGAGAATATAAGCTGTCTGCAGACAGCGCTTGCTCCATACTTCTGTTCACCACGCTAGTCTCACCTGGCAAATAGCAGGGGTGTAACACACATCAGCAGACCTTGGTGCCGATTACAAGCACGTGACGTGCACTGGTCTGGGCACTGAGGGGACAAGAGTGAACGAGACCCAGCCCTGCCTAACGAAGCCCCCCACGCCCCCTCCCCACAGCAGCTCTCTGCCCAGCCTCCTCCTGACCATAGCCCAGCATCACCAGCCAAACCTGGCTACTGCCTGGAGGCTGGACCACTTCACTGAAGCCCCAGGCCTGAGTGGGTGCTGTTTGCAAAGAACTTTGGTTTACAGAAGCTAAGAGCACTGTGCCACCCTCCTTGGCGAGGGGCTCTGAGTGGTCGGAGCTCAATGACAAGGGGCACAGAAAGCCACCGTCTGGATTATATTCTAAGCGCACATGGATGTACGGCAAGCAGACAAGGACCCGCACTGTCAGACGTAGACACCGGACACCACGTGTGTGTGTGTGTGTGTGTCCCCTCTTCCGTGCACCATCTCAGGACCACTGTGTGTGTGTGTGTGTGTCCCCTCTTCCGTGCACCATCTCAGGACCACTGTGTGTGTGTGTGTGTGTGTGTGTGTGTGTGTCCCCTCTTCCGTGCACCATCTCAGGACCACTGTCTTGTACCACTGTGTGTGTGTGTGTGTGTGTGTGTGTGTCCCCTCTTCCGTGCACCATCTCAGGACCACTGTCTTGTACCACTGTGTGTGTGTGTGTGTGTGTGTCCCCTCTTCCGTGCACCATCTCAGGACCACTGTCTTGTACCACTGTGTGTGTGTGTGTGTGTGTGTGTGTGTGTGCCCCCTCTTCCGTGCACCATCTCAGGACCACTGTCTTTGTTCTCAAGGGCAGGCTCTGACTTCCAGAAGAAAACCTACCCAGCTCTAGGCTGCTCTCAGCAGTGCAAACAGATAATTACCTGCTGGCTGCCTGGGAATGTAAGGTATCAAATAGATTGCTTAGTAATTAAAATAATGAAGGGAGTCATCAGGGCTGAAAGATATTTTTTGTCTTTTTAAACTGAAGACTCCAAATAAGGGTTAAAATATGAATTGGAAACACGATCCTGATGAATCTGCCTCCTAATTACTGGCAGGCCAGTTGGAGGCTGGTTCCACATCACAGGCTTTGGGGTTCCTTTCAACAGTGAGCCGCTCCCAGGGTTCCCCTCTGTGACTCCACCACACAGGGTCACAGAGGGCTCCCTTTGGTATAAAAGACCCATTGATTTATTTATTCTCTTATTGCAGCCATGGACCTTCTGTGCTTTCTTCAAACAGGTCTTTTTATTCCACTGTCTTTGAAAAAAGCTAATAAAGAATCAATTACAAGAGATACGCACACATAGAAATTGGTATTTATCTAAGCAGGATATCTGCTGAAAAATAACAAAGACCATTAAACCACAGGTACACACAATGAAGCCTGTCTACTTAAGATCTCCCACTACGGATGTGACTGCGTCCTGGCTCTCAAAGGAAAGGATCATCCCTTCCCAGCAGAAGGAAAAGGAGTGAAGGGTGAGGCCATGGGTGGGGAGCTGTCATCCCCTTGCCCCGAGGGCCCTGGGACCCACTCCATAACTTAGGATTTCCAGGAAATCTCTTGAGAAGCCATTTTTTTTCCCTGAGAATCTGGCATCACAAGAGCCAGAAAGTAGAACAGGGCTAATAATAACTTCATCATCACTACAGCCCTGGTTCAGAACTTGGTTTTATCTTTTTAATGGCTCTTTTCTAGGAGAGCATCTTGTGGGTCTATTTGTGGGTGTTCATTGTGGCATAAATGTTATAGATCACGGCATAAACACCATTGCTTTTCCTAAAGAGTGCTAAATGCTACAGATAAAGTTACCAGAGTGACTAGGCTGGGGAGAACGACCAAGATCATCACGACTATGCTCTTTGCCACCAACATTTAATGACCAAATCCAAACAGATCTTGACTGGGGTAGTTTCTTCACGATTGTTTGTCATACCTTACATTTACGTTTTCTGCACTTTTCTGCACGTGTGCTGTATTTAGCAATAAAAAGGCAAAGTGATTTCATGTGCTGCCCACCTAGAGGTTTCTGTGCTGAAATCACAGGACCGCCTGGAGCTCCTGGGTACATCTCTGTAGAAGTCACTGAGCACGCGGCCTACGCACAGGCGGAGAAATGCAGGGCTTCCTCCCACCCCCAGAAAAGGGAGTGCTTCTTCCCAACGGAAAGCTGGTCAGGAGATGGGAATGGACGGGAACCATTGGGCAGGGGAGCAGGCTTAGGACTCAGAGAGAGCTGGGTTTGCATCCGAGATCTGCCACTTACTAGCCACGTGCCCTGGTGAAGTTATTTAATCCCCCAAAGCCTCTGTTCTCACCTACAAACAGAGACTCTTAGAGCGGCTATCTCAGAGAGCTGTTGTCATGGTAATTTGCTGACACACAGGTTCAGCCAGGATAGTGCTGGCTGTGGGTACCAGAATTCCCAATGCAAACGGGCTTATAGAACACAGACATTTGCTGGGTCGAGCTGCTCTGTTAAGAGCGGGGCAGGAGAGAGGGTTGGCCCGTAGCTGGCCTGGTCGCTCTGCCTCTTCCTCAGCCCTGCTCTCTTACACATGCCCTTCAGCTCCAGGCTGGTGTCCACAGGCCAGGAAAACCATTCTCTCAGGGTATCCCTCATGAGTGAGGAACGGTCCAGGAGCCCTCAGCTACCTCACACCTTCCCGCACAGATCGCGGGCCCCAGGTGGGCGACTGCCCATTTGAAGCTGGTCCCTGTCACATTGTAGGTACCAGGCGCTGGCTGGTGGAACTGGTGGAAGAGATGAAAGACCATCACGAGCTGAGAGCCGTCAGCTGGGGTCAGTGCCCCAAACCGTAAGGGTGGAAGTACGTTGAGGAGAAATGCACACGTGCATAAAATGTTCCTGGCGTGGAATTAGCCCTCAAGGAATGGAAACTGTTATTGTGGTAGTTGTGTACATAACAGACATTTATTAGACGCTTCCTGATAGAACACATTGGTTTTTCTCTTCCTCAAAGCAGAGTGAAACAGCCGACTCTAAACTCAGCACGATTTCAGTGATTCTGCTTTTCCAGCCTCCACTCACCCTCTCTCCCAGCTCCTCCAGACCGCGGCATCTACCAACAACGATCCCAGCGAAGCCTCCTGAACATGGAAGCACCTTCAGCGTAAGTGTGAGCCTTTGGCAACTGCATCAGAAACATGGTTTTCTTCTAAGCGAGGCTTGTTACTGATCAAATGCTCCCATGAAACTTTCATAAGGTTATTATAGAGCCTGGCTTTCACCTTCTAATACTCAAGCTGTTTCATACAGTCGCAAAGAGACAACAGAACCAGAAGCATTGATTAAGTGCTCCTGTAAATCAATACAAACAACCATAGCCTTTCGGCCGCTGTAAGAAGAGTGCTGCATGATCTTGGCCTTATCTGTTGGCCTCCAGAGCTTGTGGTCAATGTCCCCACCACAGGGGCTGTCGCTGTGGGTTCCAGTCTCAGGGCTGGGATGGACTAAAGGAGGTCTCCATGGTTTCCAATGTGACAGATCAGTTTGAAGGGTGAAAGTCACCATCAAGGGAATTTTAGAGACGAGAAAAGGGGAAGATTCAAAAGGGCGTGTAAGCTGCTATTTAATGAGATACTGGGATCCTTGAAGGACTTTCCTCAGGTTCTCAAGAGGGCTGCATCACAGCCAGGAGAGTCTGCAGAGCTCAGGCAACTAGATACGGCCTACAAGGCACGATAGATGAATAATGCTATTCACATATCCTGCTCCTGCCCCATAATCTCACATATACCCTGGCCCCGAACCCACACAAACACACGCACACCTGTGGGCACCACACTGGCCATTAGGCACAAGCGTAATTTCTCTCAGGGGCTCTACGACCCATTTCTGGGCAGGACTGTGGACTTTGGCTTCTTTCCGTATCCCAGAGTTCCTCCAGAGACTATGACTGCTTTCTTCTGCTTATGGGATGTAGGGACGCTTACTTGTTCAGAGTGATATTCCCAGATCCCTGTTCCTGATGTTAATCCCCTCAGACACATCTTCTCTGCAGACACTGGGAGGCAAGCAGGGAAGGGGAAGTGGTAAAGGTCACAGGAGGGTAAGAAAAAGCAACCAACCAGCCAGACAAGGCAAAAAACCAAAACCACCAGAGGAAAATTCTGGCAGAGAAAAAACCAGAGGAAACTTTGTACAAATAAAAATGCCTCCAACTCTTCCAAAGGCTTCTGCCAGCAGAGCGCTCACTGAACTTCGTGCTTAGAGGGTTACGCGTGTAATGGGAAAAAGTAAAATATACTTAATAAAAAACCACCTGCTACAGTTTTTGAGAATTGGCATCCGTTTCCCCACACTCATCCCTTAGAATACCTGATTTGGTTCTTTGTTAGAAACTCTGTTCAGAATCAAAGGGATGAGAGGACTGGGAAGGGTGGTAATGCAGGAAGAAGGGACAAAATCAGAGACGGGCGACGATTAAAAGCCAAGTTGTGAGGGTGGACAGCTGTGCCCCAACTGGGTGTGTGGGAGGGAGGCCCCAGCAGCCTCCCCACGAGCCCCACTGCTCCGTGAGCATCCTGGTAGCAAATAACGGGGAGACGTGGGAGCCAGCACACCTGGAGCTCCAAGCACACTCCGGGGAAAAGGCCGGCTCCACTGGACCCCTTCATCTCAGAGCTGAAACCTGGGGCTGTGTTTCCCAAGGCCAAATGGACACAGAAACAAGATGGTGGCCGAGGCTGAGTTCAGAAACTGACACGGAGATGTCCCGGGAGCCTGCTGAACACGGAGGCCCCGTCTGGGAGGTGAAGGGCAGGTGCGGGAGGGCGTGCCGGGCCCTGAAGACACCGCGGGACAGTGTCAGGAACACTGGTGGTTCTCACCCCACAGATCCTGGAGAAGCGCCCCCCCTCCGCACCCCCGGCTGCTGGGCATTAAGTCCTCCGGGAGTAAGAAGGAACCCGAGGGAGACCCGGCGGCAGCAGGAGAAGAAGCCCGGCAGCCCGCGACCGATCCAGCAGGTTGTGGTGGATATTCTGCCTCAGTGAGGCTCCCTGGTAAGGAGGACAGAGCACCAAGCGCAGAGTCCCCGACATTTATTTTCTCAAAGGCCCTGCCTGCACAAGACAGAGGCAGGGACTCCAATGCCACACAAATCCTGGCGCAGCTTCGTTAGGGCAGGGACGAAGGCGGCGTCCCAGTCCTGGCACTGCCCCGATCAGGCATCTGTTTGCCACGGGGGCTCCCCTTTGGCCAGGTGAAGTGGGCGATGATGCCCCTTCTCAAAGCTGCAGGTGAGCAGGTAAGCGGAGACGCCAGAAACCAGCATCTGGAAACGCGGGTCCTCTGTGGCTCAGTGACAACACGGGGCGGGGGAGGGGTGGCTGTCAATATCCTCAGTGGGGCTGCTTAAACCCAGCTGAAGGGCGGTGCTTCCTCAGGAAAAAGCACCTGGTAGGGGACAGAGGAGAAGGAGACGCACAAAAATTCTTTAATGCTTTGCTTCATATTGTAGCCACTAATTTTAAAAGGAGAGACCAACTCACTTGGCACTTAATTTCGATCAACAGACGACCTGGCTTCTGCTTCCAGAGACTTAGAAATTTCCGCTGCTTACTTACCCACTGGGAGAGATGAAAACGGCCTCGAAGGTCCCAGGGGTCTCAAAACCACCCAGGCAGTCCCCGACACCAAGAGCCCCTCCACCAAATCTTCACAGGTTCCGTACTTTGAAGGAACAGCGTAAACCTCACATGTTATTTTACCACGCCTTAGATGAAAAGGTTTCAAAGGGCCCCAGCCCATCCACGACTTAGGGGGACCTCAAGACTTCTTCTACTGCCACCAGGCACGTGCTCTGGACCAGACACAGGTGCATGTAGGGGGCTGGCCTGAGCTTCACTCTGGATTGAAATAATTCGGTGGTGGAGAGCAAGGACTCTGGGGTCCTTTAAACCTTGCTTCAAGTCCTGGGTTTGCTCTATGACCTTGGGGGAGCTATTTACTTTTTCTAAGCCTCAACTGCTTCACCTGTAAAATGGGGTGAGTAACAGTATCTATTCTGTATAGCTGTTGAAAGGATGAAATAAACTAATGCAAGGAATGCATACAGCAGGGTAGCAGGGACATCAGAGGTCCCAAGAGCTGGGAGCCGGGAGGCCTAGACCCAGCTCACCTCCCTCGACTTTGCTCTAAAATGCCGTGAACACGTGGCAGCCAGGGAGCCCTCCTGCCTGGACCCGCCGTCTGGGTAGGAACCCACCCACTGCCCGCCTGGGCCCAAAGCCCAAAGCAGGTACTATAGAAGACCTAGAAGGGAGATTCCTTTTGACTAATACTCCAGGATTTTGCCATGAGGAGTGAAGTAGTCAGTAAGCCCTGGAAACACGTCTGTCTTGTTCACTCTGAGCTGGTCCCACCTCCTACGCACAGGTTCTCAGGGACCCCAGGGGCCCGAGGCCACAGTTCCTCCTCCGAAGCAATATTAAATTTACTCTCAAGGTAAAAAAACAACCCAGTGCTAGGACTTCCCTGGCGGTCCAGTGGTTGAGACTTTGGCTTCCAATGCAGGGAGTGTGGATTCGATCCCTGGTCGGGGAACTAAGATCCCACGTGCCTCGCAGCCAAAGAAACCCAAAAAACATAAAACAGAAGCAATATTGTAACAAATTCAATAAAGACTTTTAAAAATGGTCCGCATCAAAATATCTTTAAGAAAACGAAAAACAACCCAGTGCTTTGGTTTTCACTACTGCCCCCCAGGGAGGGAGTCTGTCAAACAACAGGCCAGGGTGCCAACTTTGCCAGAGTTGGAAGTGGCTGAGCCCGAAGTCAGGATTCTTGGGTTTTTTGTTTTGTTTTTTGATTCCCGCGTGGATCTCAAGGGCATCATGCCGAGTGAGAAAAGCCAATCGCAAAAGGTCACATACTGAGCGATTCCATTTATATAGTATTCTTAAAATGACAAAATTATAGAGATGGGTGGTTGCTAGAGGCTGGGCGGCGGGGGAAGGCAGGCCTGTGACCGTGAAGAGGAGCCCAAGGGAGGGGTTTTCACAGCGGCCCCGCGCCGCAGGAGCCGGCAGCAGTGCTCACGCCGGTCTGCACACGCACGCCGACACCCCCTGCTCGGCTTCTCTGGGAGCCATCGTACCATTATCTTTCAGTGAAAGGATGCCATCTGCAGCAACATGGATGGACCTAGAGATGCTCATACCAAGTGAAGTCAGTCAGGCAGAGAAAGACAAATATCGTGTGATATCACTTACATGTGGACTCTAAAATGTGACACAAATGAACTCATCTACGAAACAGAAACAGATCACAGACAGAGAGAACAGACTTGTGGTTGCCAAGGGGGAGGGGGAGTGTGGGAGTTTGGGATGAGCAGATGTAAACTATTACATATAGAATGGGTAAACAACAAGGTCCTACCGTATAGCACAGGGAACTATAGTCAATATCCCGGGATAAACCATAATGGAAAAGAACATGAAAAAGAATGTATACATGTATGAATACGTCACTTTGCTGCACAGCTGAAAGTAACACAACACTGTAAATCAACTAGACTTAAATAAAAACATAAAGTAATGTTTCCAACAACAGGACAGCGTTAACTTCCTCAACGTTGGAAATTACTGAGCTAGAGGTTTGGATTCTTGTTTGCTTTTTGCTGCTCTCTTTTGGGTGGCGTGCGGTGAGGCCATCTTTTATCGTATCTGAATTTGGGGCACTAGGGTGTTTTAAAAGCCAGACTAAACTAGTGAAGAGATAGAAGCCACACAACCTAACCTACTTCCTGGTGCCTTAGATTCTGCCAGTTCGAGGTTGCCTGGATCGCAGATGTTCACCCCGAGTAGGGTATGAATGAGGGAACTACATTTCAGCATCGCACACACAATGTCCCCCCGCCCCCGAGGTTTCCCAAGGGCTGACGCCCTGAGACTTGGCACCAAGCACAACCACAACTGCAGCTGTGGCTGACGGCTGCTCTGTCACTGCCCAGGCTGCACTGGTTGTTAAATATTTAAAATAGAACTCCTAGGCCTTACAAGACCTTATTTTGTATTCTAGAGAATGAAAACAGAAAACGAAAAGCAAAACAAATGCACAACTTGTTGATGAAAGTTTTATACTTTCAGGAGTCTTGAAACTTCTAATTTTTTTTTCTAAATGTAGGGCCTGTGATGAGTATTTTGAATTTAACTGTTGGAAAGAAATCTGTGACTAGCTTCGTGACTTGTAACTAACTCTTCTTGCTGTTACCATATGGTGTTTCCTTTAATAAAAACATTTTGCAGAAATAATGATAAAAAAATTACTTCAAGCTTCTAAAAATGTTAAGATGTTTCTGGCAATAAAAATACTCCTTATAATCATGTAGATAACTTTGCATCTGATAAACAGGAAAAATTCTGTTCTCCTTGTCACTTTATTTCTAAGTAAAAATGACGTACTGCACTGTCATTCATCCTGGGACGTTTTCTGAGTATCTTCTTATTCATTGACCTCTCTCTAGATTGCAGGAATGTACATTCAAGGATCCTGTTCTATCTACGTATCTGTTATGATCCCATTTCCTTTGCCTTTTTGCAACAGAACAACATACTCTATTTCTACAGAGCTTTCAGCCACACTGTGTGTCAGTTATGATGGGTTTAGCTCCATGCAACAGAAGAAGCTGAGCTGGCTTCAAGGCATTAAAAATTTCTAGGGCTTCCCTGGTGGTGCAGTGGTTGAGAGTCCACCTGCCGATGCAGGGGACACGGGTTCGTGCCCCGGTCCTGGAAGATCCCACATGCGGCTGGGCCCGTGAGCCATGGCTGCTGGGCCTGCGCGTCTGGAGCCTGTGCTCCGCAACGGGAGAGGCCACAACAGTGAGAGGCCCGCATACCGCAAAACAAACAAACAAACAAACAAACAAACAAACTTCTGGAGGTGCAAGGCCAAAGTAGCTGTCTGGGAGGCCAGAGGGATCAGGACCCTTTCTTCTTTCTGTTTCACCGTCCTTAGCAAGCAGGCCGCCATCTTCATGCACATCCCCTAATGGCTACAAGATGGCTGCTCCGTCTCCAGGCCTCACGTCAGCATTGTGGACAGAAGGGCAGTAAAAGGACAAAGAGGCAGGCTGGGCAAAAAGGCTTCCGGAAACCGCATCCAGAAACTTCCGCTTCTTCTTATTGGTCGGAACTGGGCGGCTTGGCCACTGCCAGGCCAAGAATAAGAGAGCTGTGGATGAGGGGTCAGGTCAGTGTCGCTCACACTGCTGCAGAAGGGGGCTTGCCTGCCCTCCTGCAGGGTCTTACCTCCGAAGTGCGTCCTGTTTCTTGCTTCCCCACCTCTTTTTAGGGTCCTGGGGAGGGGTCCTCAGTGTGTGTACGAGGCTTTGGCTGCTCAGTTTCCCTTTATAAGAAGTAACCGTGCGATCTTCCTTCGCGTGGGCTTGATTGTCTTGCTAATGTGTGGCACCTAGGAAGTCTGATTTCATTTCCTTCCATTAATTCACAGGGCAAAGTGAAAGCAGAGTGGGTTTAAATCAATGTCTTCACCCTAAATAATCGGGCTTAGTGTGGAGGGAGGGAAGAAACAGCCCCGCGCACTAATGGGAATTGTAGAGACAGGAAAGAGATGAGTGAGAAGGAATGTACGTTACTCTACCTCACAGAAGCCGGAGCAGTGCATTGGTTTGCTGTGTATTTAACCATCACTCTCTCTCGCTCTCTTTTTTTTCCCCCTCCTCTTACACTTTAATAAGCAATTTAACATAAATCCTAGGTCTTCCTTAGAATGCCTGGTACCTGTTTTGACAAGGTTCATATACAAGAAACATAAACAAACCTTCCTGTACCACAGGCTTCATTATTAATTTCACTCATTACAGTTAATGGAAAATCAAACGCCCAAATGGCTGGGCATGAGGTGGGCGAATAAGCTCTCCTCTCCTTAGATGAGAAATCCTACAGGAAGGAAGATAAATGCTTAGGGCTCAAATAGGCGGACGATTAGGTATGCCTGCTTAAACCGTCCGCTTTACTGACACTGTAGCTCAAGCTGTCATCTCCTGACAAATCTGCCTACTGTTTGGATGGAGATACCACCCTTCCCTACCTGGGAACCTTGTTCCCAGACTTCCTTGCCCAATTGCAAGTGATAGCTGGGTGGCAGCAGACTCAAGTACAGATCTTCGCCTTTCTGCATGAACCATCATTCCAGATAATGCTCCCCTTTGGAATGAATGTGGGGGTTCTAGCAGCTATGATGGCTTGAAATTTATGAGTTGAATTCATTCTGGTCTGTAATTAAGGCTCTGTAGTCATCTCTGTCATAAATATCCAAGAGTACATGTAGTAAACAAACAAACCTGGAGGTTAAACTGGAAATATGTTTCTTGCTTTTGTTTCAAAACTAATATTATCAGTTGGGTTTTCTGCATTTTAATATAACCCATCACTTATAAAGTCCACAGTTCCAGCTGATGGGTCTTTATGGGAATAAATGTGGACTGAATCTTCTAAGAGGCTGCTTGGCCCACTGGGTGGGTCTTTGTAGAAAGGAAGTCAATAGATGGGAAAAAACCCATGTTTTTAGAGTAAAAAATTCCGCCCCGTTTTAGGGGGTGGAAGCCATGGTCTTACAAGGATTAAAGCAAATGTGCCATGAAATTCCCTGCTATAATCTGAAATGAGTCAGGACACAGTTCACTTAGACTGGAAAACGAAAACCATGTGACTGACATAGCTTCAATTTCCTCTGCTGAAAACCAAATCCCATTTTCACTGGTGGGTATTTCATTCATCTTTGCTTTTTTGGTTTTTTAATTACACAGCAGAAAGTGCTACTGTAATTTCCTCCCTGTGTAATGACAGCATTATTCATCAAGAAGCTTTTACTTCTACGCAGCAATTGCTTCTCTTCAAGAACCCGATTCCAATCTCCTCGGAGGCAGAAGGGATGATTTCTTGGCCTGAGGGTTAATTATCTGCAAACAAGTTAAAATCACACAAAACCTCACCCTGGGAAAAGGGAATCCAGGCGTGACCTTCAGGCTACCCGTCTTGCTGTCAGAGGGTGTGGAGCGCGGGTGGCCTGGCACCCCTGCCCCATGGATCCCTTGTCTGTCCGGTCAGACTGCACCCCGCCAGGGAGGCCACGAGCGCCTCGATCTCGGCTTATCTTCAGAGCTCAGTTTCTGGCACATAGGAAGGACTCGATAAACGTTTGCAGAAGCGACCTGAATTGAAGGGACAGTGAACGGAGGAACACGCTTTGAAATATTCCTGATTAAAAAACAAGTTAAGTGTATGAAAAGGCCCTATTTCTGGACAAACAAAAAGAGCGAAGCAATGAGGAGACTCACTAGGGGCCATCTGGGGACCAGGGATGGGGCTGGTGGGGGGGGGCACGGCCGCCCCGTGGGACCCAGTCTCTTCTTCCCAGACTCTCCTCTCACAGCCACACCTCCAGGGGCGCCTGTTCCTCTCCCCAGCTTCTCCGGTTCTCTTTTGGTAGGCTCAACACCCCCTTATTCATTTGTTTTATTTTAATTCGGAAGCCTTTCTGAATACAGGTACGCTCGATGCTGGCACTCGGGGCAGTGCGCTGGACGGAGACAAGGACCATTGACACCTGAGCGCCAGGTGCCAGGTACCACCGCTTGCACGGCCCAGCACGAACCCACCTGACACCCACGGCCCCTGGCGGCTGAACGCAAGGTGGTCCCTGCCCTCAAGGGCACCCGATGCTGGCACTCGGTGGGTGCTGACCGATGAGCTGTACTGTTTATGAGGCTTCGGGTCCGGCGAGGAAGGCTGCACGTTAAGAAGCAACGCAGAGCGTGTACAGAGCTCCAGAGCAGCGGAGCGCGGGAGGGGCCGGAACCCTGAGGCACACAGGATCCTGGGGCAGACTCTGTGATGGGGTCACAGGATCCCGGGGAGGAGAGCCGGAGAAGGGAGGCAGGGACTGCTAAGGATCTGCACGGCCAGGCCACGCTGCAGCCCAGACGACACGGGACACTGGACACGTGGTGTGATAAATCACACTGGGACATGGAGAAGGGAGAGGTCCGCAGCCGTGCTAACGAATGCTGAGGCCCTGAGACGGGCCAAGGGGCCCCATTTTTATGATCTTCAATTTTTAATGGGAAAGGATGTCTGAGAAGACAGACATCAAACAGCGCGCCCCAAACCGAAAGCTCCACGGGCCTCGATGGATTTCACTGCAAAGGGACTTTGAGCTCCAAGTGCACAGTACGGCCCCACTCTGCCCTCTGACACAACGTGACCCACAGAAGGATGTGCAGGAGATCAAGGGCAGGACAGAGGGAAACTGTTCATTAAAAACCTCGCTCGCCGCATGGGAGCCATGGCTTTGAAGCCGGGGCCCAGAGCCGAGGGTGGGGTGGGACACACTAGTAAAGAATGACCTGGTCCAAGGCGTCAGTAGTGCTGGGGTGGAGAAGCCCGGCTTAGGGTGCTTTAGGTCAACCCCTTGGGAAATGGGCAGGTTTTCTGAGGGTAAGTGAAGGAATATAGTGCGTAATTTTATACTTGGAAAACTGTGCTTCAAAACCAAGCAAACAGAAAACAAAAAGCAGGGAAGCCTGCTGCTGGAGAGAGAGAGGGCAGAGGCACCTGAGAATGACCCGGACCCCATCCCTCCAGAGGGAAGAACGGAACTCTGAATCTATAGGAACTCACAGCACGGTGATAGATCCTAAAACTTTCCAGAGAGGAAAATAAAATGAGCACGTATGTCATCTTTGAAAATACAAATAGTTGGATGCATGTTGCCTTTTCTGAACAAAGCTTCTCTGTGATGGGACTGTGTGCCTCCCCCTGCCTGCTTCCCCGAATTGCCTCAGATACCCCCTGCTCCAATCTCCTCATTCCCCGGCACTCTCTGCCAAGTCCAGGCCCAGCCCCAAGGCCAGGCTCTGAGACCCCTCTGGCCGGGCTGGAGCTTGGGCTCCACATAGGCTCAGGGTGCCTGGCCCTCTGCCCTGCCCTTGGGAGCACCCAGGACAGACAAGAGCCCTGACTGGGCGCGGCTCGAGACCGACGGGGCTCTGGGGGCACCTCATTCATCAGCACAAGCCATTCATTTCAGCTCCCGAGAGAGGAAGTTGAGTCAACACGCACTCAAGACCACGTCCACCACCAGCTGCACAGGGCCTGGCTCTTTCCCGCAGAAGGAATATCGATGCCGCCTGGGACTAAAGCCTGCTTTGCTTAAGTGCCCCTTTCGGTTAAGTTGTGAGAAGTGGAAATCATAGCCATCTGCAACGTGAGTGGGCACTTTGGATGCTGAGAGCCATCGCAATCCAGTGCCAGCTTCCTGAGCAGCATGGCTCCCAACAGGCTGCAGGATGGGTGCTGTCAAAAGCATGCTGCCCAGCGCTACAGACAAGGGACCCTTTGCACCACCTTCAAAAGTCAATGGAAGGGGCTTCCCTGGTGGTGCAGTGGTTAGGAATCCGCCTGCCAATGCAGGGGACACGGGTTCGAGCCCTGGTCCGGGAAGATCCCACATGCCGAGGAGCAACTAAGCCCGTGCACCACAACTACCAAGCCTGCGCTCTAGAGCCCAAAAGCCACAACTACTGAGCCCGCGTGCCACAACTACTGAAGCCTGCACACCTACAGCCCATGCTCCACAACAAGACAAGCCACCACAATGAGAAGCCCGCGCACCACAACGAAGGGTAGGCCCCACTCGCCACAACTAGAGAAAAGCCCGCACACAGCAACGAAGACCCAACGCAGCCAAAAAAAAAAAAAAAAAGTTAATGGAAGGAGGATTGGTGAGTCCACGTGGGGTGGCATCTGGGACAGCTTCCACACAGCTGGCTCAGCAACTCCTACAAAGCTGGGTCCCCAGATGCAGGGCCAGCAGCCTCAGAGACTGGAAAATGTTACCAGAAAGCACAGCCCACGTGGGGCAAGTACCTGGTTATTTCCTGGGGAAGCCCGATCACAGGAGGCTCAGGACCGGGCCCGACATTTCCAGGACTCGAAACTGAGCCTCAGCATCCTTCCCCCCGCTCGGCTCCCCTGAGGTTCCGGGCTTGCCTTCTCATTTAAACCACCTGGCTGCCAGGTACAGCTCTCCACAGTACACACCGTGTTTCTCTGTCACTTACTACAGGGACATGCGGTAGGAGAGAATCACGTGAGCACGGTCTCCGCTTTGCCAACAGCAAAAATCATTTTGAAGAAGGCATCCTTTCTAGATGAACAAAATTATTCTTCTATACGTCCGCGCCCCACTCCCCATCATAAATAAGTCAATTTCAGCTTAAGCAAACCTTGCTTCAAAAACAGAGGAAAAAAAGCAAAAAACCCCCCAATAAATCTGTAATGCTCTAAACCCCATAATTCCCCTCCAAGTGTCACAATGTGAAAGTCCCCTGCAGCACATCAGCAAGCAATGAGACCATCCCCAGCTACTGGACTACTGAAGCAAACCCAAATTACTGGGTAGAACTGCAGGCCAGGCATAATTCCTCTATTTACATTTCTCATGATACTATCCCTGTGACTGGAAACTCCTGCTACCGTTCAGAATTAACAAAGGATGCAGGCACTGTTGATGAAACATTAATGACCAATTTGCAAATGTTCTAAGACCGCTTTAGTTCATCACGGCCCATCACTGCGGCACTCACCCACCTCCCAATTTAGTCTCTCAATTATTCAGCATCCATTAGGCGCCCACGGTAAGCTAAGCTCCGAGAGACCTTCACCCACAGCACCGCCCCTCTGACACTCCACGCACCTGACAGTCTTCTCTCTGCACAGGCAAATCGACCTTGGCCTTGAGGCAGGAAGCTCATTTAGAAATCATCCTCTCTGGGCATCCCTTGCATTACATCTCCAAGTGCGGAGGACACAGGGCAATGAGCCTGGTGGGATAGAAAGCTCCAGGAACTCTTCCGGGTGGTCCCAATGCATTGGAGGGAAACACCTGAAAATGAGGTCCCTGTGGTACCTCAATCTGTGAATTCTTCAGAGACCCACGTTATCTGGCCTTAATTAATTAATTCAGCCATTTATTAAATATTTACTGAGCGCCTACTGTGTTGGCGGCACTGTCTCACATTGAAGGAGGTAAGAGTAACTCAGCGGAGGGCTGCGCACTGCGGTGTGTTAAGAGACAAGTTCTGATCGCACAGACATGGGCCCACCTTCACCCATGTGGAGCCGGGGACCACGGAGGAAGGATGAGGTGAGAGACATGGAAAGGCCCTCCTCGCTCCAAACGACACCCCTCTCTGCCTGTTACAGACTCGGATGCATCCTGAGTCCCAAAGATCCCCAGAAGGACCTTCTGACTCCAGAAGGCCCCCAAGTGCGCTTTCTTCACAATTACCTGAAACCCCCCAGGGTAGCATTTCTGGTCTTTATTTAGACAGAAGGTCCCTGACCTGGTCTTTCCCTGTTCTGGCCACTCAGCACCACGCGTTACCTCTGAAGAGTGATGAGAATGTAAGTGACACCATGACCAAGGTGAAAGCAGCAGATGCCGTGAAACAGGTGCAAGCGAGGTTCCAGGGGACCAGGGGAGAAAGAAAACTCAAGGCAGAGGGACGGGGTCTGACCGCGGAGGCGGCGTAATGGGAGCTGGCCCCCCAGTGATGGTCCCTCCAGTGAAACCCACGATGGGGAACGCAACCTCTACCCCCTACCACAGCAGCTACGGCAGCCACTGCGCTTACAGGCAATTTCCTGGGTGCCAAGCACTGGAGTTCATGCTTTTCCTACCGTGACAGCGCACTGACAAAGGTATTATTAATCCCATTTTCGAGATGGTCAAAGTGAGCTCAAGGAGGCTAAATGTCTTACCCAACGTCATGCCATTTGCACATGATGGTGGCAAAGCTGGAATGTGCGTCCTGTTTAACTGAGACCATCACTGAGACGACTTGAGGACGCTGCACGGTCATCCCGTGTCCAGTTACCCAGGACGCTCACTCTGCGAGGGCCCGAGTCCCTGGGGAGTGTGGTCTGTTGCTGAGAGCTGGTGCAGGAGCCACTGGCGGCTCAAGGGATTTCCAAGAGTAGAGAAAGCGGTGCGCTCTGGGGCTAAAGCGGGCGGCGGAGACCTCGGCTCTGGGGACCATGGGCTGGTTCCTTTAACTGCTGGTCCTTTTAACTGGTTCTTTTCCCACCGCCATCAGCAGCCTCTATCTCTGCCAAAACAATGGCTGTTCTGCAGTCGGGGGTCTCTGAGGCTCAGGGACCCTCAGGCTCCCTCCTTTTTGTTTCTACAGTAACCCAAGTGGGAATAGAAAAAAGGTTTTAGAAAGAAAAAAAAAGGCAAAGTTTCTCTTTGTGTTTCAACTGCAGGGTGGGAGGAGGTGAGATCTCGGAGCAGGTACCACGGTGGGGGGGGCGCGGGAAGGAGAGGGTGTGGGGGATGGAGTGCGGAGGGGGAAGCAGGCCCAGCCTTCCAAAAGCAGGCCTTGCCAGGCTGGTGTGGCCACTGCCCTACCCTGACAGTCACTTAACTGCTCAAATTCACCCACGTTCCTAACCATGAATGTTTCTAAGATAACGACCATGACAACGATGGCAATCAGAGCACAAGATAACGCTTCCCTAGCACTTTTTCACATGCCAGGCACTATTCCAAGAGCCTCACACCATCAACTCATTCAATGTTTACAAGTTCGTAGGTATTATTGTTGCTGTTTTACAGATGTGGAAACTGAGGCCCGGAGATGGCCGGGATCTGAACGCAGGCAGCTGGGCTGGACGGGCCATGCTTAGAACTGTTTTATAACAGCTGCCTCAAAACTCAGATCTTATTTCTCTCCCCACTCAAACTCTTTTCTCACCTCTTATTATCAAGTTCAGTTACTGACTGTCAAGTCCAGTTCCGACTCGTCAGCTGGCACTTAAGGCCCCGCATGGCCTCCCTTCAAAGTCGCTTTCTCCCCACGAACCTCCTTCGGCCTGCTCCATTCCCTGCGTGAGGCCCAAAGTGTTGCTGTTTTCGGCCAGTAGTGCTTGGTCTCTCTTCCCCATGCGTTGGCCGGGAATGTCCTCCCCTCTGTTTCTGCAGATCCAGATTTCACCCACTTTCCTGTTCTAGGAGCTTCCTTCCCATATGCTCATCCCCCCACCCACCCCCGCTGGCCCTGAGCTCCAGAAACAACGCTCTGTGACGTCTTTCTCCCACCTTGACAATGGAGCTTCATGCAGGAAAGGAGCCGATCATGATGCACAGCACATTTGTCTCTGCTCTCAGCAGTCCTTGCGCTGCCCCCTTCTCACATTTCCCCTCCACTCCGTATTTCTCACTGACCCTCAAAGTCTGGAAGGAGCGGTTTTGGGAGGGCATTCTTCTGCTTTGGTTTCCTTCTAGGGTCTCTGAGGCTTTGAAGACAGGAAAAGCTCTGGCTCAGCTTTTCTTCTCTTAGGTATAGTTCATTAGAAATTATCCTTCCTGCCAGAATCATAACAAACAGATGCATACTTCTACCCCCCTTAGGCCTAGTCCAGCTTTATTTATTACTAAACCTACCCCATCTCCTGGGCTAGCAGGTAACCCAACCTACAGCCTGGAGAACACAGCAGGGGCCATCCGGATCTATTGCTCTAAGTTCTAAGAAGCCCTCTGAGCAGGGGTGGGAAACTGCCTGCCTCCTTCTCAACCCCACTCGGGGCTTCACCCACTTAGTACCCGGCCCCAAGGGGCTATGGTATGACCCTTCTCATTTGGGAAAATATCTTCTATTTTCTACATGATCCTAAGTTTCCTAGAGGTTGGCTTCATGTTCTATTTTTCTTTATATCTCCCACAGTGCCTTGTATACAACCTGCCACTTAACAGACATTCAGTACATTTTTGATGAATGAATAAATGACTTTTTCCAACAGGACCGATATGATACACCCACAAAGAATAAATTAATAATAAATAATAATAAACATCATATTAGAGGTCCTAACCAGTGTAATAAGGCAAGAGAAAAAAAAAGAAATTAAAGGCATATGGATTGGAAAGGAAAAAATAAAATTCTCTTATTCACAGATGACATGATTTGCCTCACAGAAAACCCCACAGGATCTATAAAAAGGCTACTAAACTTTAGTAAGGTCACAAAATACAGGGTCAGTATTAAAAAATCAATTATTTTCTATAAACTAGCAATGAACAATTGGGAAATGAAAAATAAAAACAGTACCACTTGCAATAGCATCAAAAAATATGAAATATGTAAGAATAAGTCTAAGAAAATAAGTGCCAAATACATAGCCTGAAAAGTACCAACACTGATGACATAAATTAAAGAAAATCTAAATAAATGGCAAGATATGCTACGGTAATGGACTGAAAGACGCAATAGTATTTTTTTTTTTTTTTTTGTGGTACGTGGGCCTCTCCCTGTGGTGGCCTCTCCCGTTGCAGAGCACAGGCTCCGGACGCGCAGGCTCAGCGGCCATGGCTCACGGGCCCAGCCGCTCCGCGGCATGTGGGATCTTCCCAGACCGGGGCACAAACCCGTGTCCCCTGCATTGGCAGGCGGACTCCCAACCACTGCGCCACCATGGAAGCCCTCAATAGTATTTTGATGTCAATTCTTCCCAGACTAACCTACAGATTCAACAGAATTCCAATCAAAATCTGAGGAGAAGTTTTTGTAGAAATCAACAAGCTGAATTTAATTTTTTTTTTAATGGAAAAGCAAAGGGATAGCTAAAACAATTCTGGAAAAGAACAAAGTTGGAGGGCTCTTACTACCTGATTCCAAGATTTACTATAAAGCAACAGTAATCAAGCCAGTGTAATATTAAAGGAAGGAGAGACACATAAATAAAATGAACAGAATAGAAAATCCAAAACAGACCCACACATACATGGTCAGTTGATTTCTGAAAAAGGTGAAAATGCAATAAAATTTCATTTTACTCAGTGGTGAAAGGAGAGTCTATTCAACATGGTGCTAGAACAACTGGATATCC
Source organism: Delphinapterus leucas (assembly GCF_059928025.1). Lineage (NCBI taxonomy): Eukaryota > Metazoa > Chordata > Mammalia > Artiodactyla > Monodontidae > Delphinapterus > Delphinapterus leucas. The sequence goes on along the minus strand of NC_143138.1, from coordinate 3,913,256 downwards.
ACAACCAAAAACAGTAAAAAAGAAACCTCAATTCACAAAAAATTATTTCAAACTAAAACTATAGAATGTCTGGAAGAAAATCTTTATAATCTTGGATTAGGAAAAGATTTCTTAGATACAACACCAAACATATGATCCGTAAAAGACAAAAACTGATGAACTGGACCTTAAAATAAAGAAAATAATTTAAAAAATGAATAAAAGATATGAACAGGCAGTTCACCAAAGACATACAGATGGCAGATAAGCACATGAAAAGACACTTAACATCATTTGATACTAGCAAAATGCAAATTAAAAGCACAGTAATTTATCACTACATCTATCAGACTATCTACAAAACCAACGAACACACCAACAAACAAAAAAGTCTGACGATACCAAGTGCTAGTGAGGATGTTGACCACGTGGGACTAGCACACGTCGTTGGCGGGAAGGTAACCGGAACAGCCACTTTGGAAAACAGCTCGGCGGGACTATTACAAAGTTACACACACACCTAGCAAAGGACCAGCAATCACAGTCTTGAGCGTTACCCAAGTGAAATGCAAACCTGTTCACACAACACCTGCCTGTGAATGTCTAGCAGCTTTATACATATTTGACAAAAACCGGAAACAACCTAAACGTCCCTCACTCGGGAAACGGGCAAAGTGTGGTTCATTCACACAATGGAACACCACTCAGCAATGAAAAGGAACACGCTCCTGACACACAACGACATGGATGAATCCCAAAGGCATCAAGTGAATGGAAGAAATCAGGTTCAGAAAGTGACTTCATATGGTTCCGTTTATATGACACTCTGGCAAAGGCAAAGGTATATGGTTCGAAAGCAAATCACCAGATGCTACGGGTTGAGGGTAGAGGCAGGGCCAGCTAAGGGGGCACAAGGGAAAAGGGAACTGGGGGTGACGGTGGGACCGTTCTGTACGATGGCTGGCAGTGATTGCATGACGGTGCTTGTTGAAGCTTGCAGAACTGTCCACAAAAGGAAGATTTTTACTCCATGTAAATATACCTTAATTTAAAAATAGAAAACAAAATTATAAGGAAGTTAAAGAACATTTTAAGTTCATTGGAAACTTGTGAAACCAAAAAAACCCCTTCCTGTCCTGGCCTTGGTCCACGGGGCAAAACGGGCTTTTTTTCAGTCACCTAAGCCCTACTTCGGCAGCATTTTGGAAACTACCCACAGAAGTTCCCTGAGGTTCTTCTGTCTTGTCCACCCCATATGCTGCCTGCCTCTCACTCTCCAATCAGCTCCCCTCTGCAGCCCCCTGAGCTCGGCCCAGCTCTCCATTCCTATCCACGTTGCTGCACAGGAAGCCTCCCCGGCGGTGCAAGGTGACAGGATTACCACCCTCCTCGCGGGAACCGCCTCCGCCGGGAGGCTCTGGGGCGCCCCTGCTGGGGGTGGCGCTGGCGGCCACCTTGGGTCTCCGATGGCTCACACCCCCGCGCCTACCCCTTCCTTAGGAGAGGGTTTAAGTTTCTGGAAGCTGCCTGGCCTGGCAGATTCCAAGCGTCTATAAGAGAACTGAGGTCATGCGGTGGGAGCAGAGCCCTGAAATTGAACACAGCGGGCTGGCACCGTCCCCCGGGTCACCCATCCCCGCTGTCCTGGGGGAACGTGCCTGTCACCAGCAGGGCCCCTCACAACTGGGACTGCCTGCTGCTGCTGCAGCTGCTTCTAAAACTCATTTCAAGACGCACTTTGGCCCAAAGCCCTGAAACCTCTTTTCAGGAAGAAAGCATGGAGCCTCCCGATTTCATTTTGTTGCTGTTGTTTTTTTTTTGTTTTTTTTTTACTGCTTGTTCAAAGAAGAATAATATAAAAATACCATCCTTGGGTGAAGTGAATTTAATTCAAACATTCTTAGGAATAGATTGAACCACCTTTTCCTCACAAACAAAACAAAAAAACGAGCCTGCTTCATTCTTGGTTTTCCTCAGTTACACAAAGAGAGAAAAAAAGGAAAGAAACACGGAGAATTTACAGGAAAGAGAATTTTCACCCGCCCGTCACAGGTGACCAAGAAACCTTATAACGTGCACTTCCGGAATTACTCCATCAAGCCTTCTCAGCAAGCCTACGAGAGGGATTCCGCTACCGTCCCGCATTACAGATGAAGACACCGAGGCCGGGAAGGGTAGCGATGAGTCCAAGGGTGCAGAGTTGGCGGTGCATGAAGCCAAGATTTGAATCCAAGCAGTCTTAGCCCAGGACCCATGCTCTTAACCAGATGCTGCCATTCTATCTGCACAGCTGTGGTCAGATCGAGATGCAGCTGCCTTTTGGCTTGTGAAGAAATGAAAGAGGTGTTAGATTTGTTTCTTCTCCACTTTCATCTTCTTTTACACCACCACTCAAGGTCAGAACTGGAACTCTGACGAGGACCCACGTCTCTGTGTGGGCTCCCCCTAACCGGTCCTCCCGACTCCTCAGCCGAGGTCATTACCCTTCCGAATTTCTGTCTGTTATCCCATGGTTTTTTTTTCAGGCAGCCTTATCACAAACTATAATAGTTTTAGAAGCTATTTTTCCTTTTATAAAAAGGATCACGCTATATGTGATCTTGTGGGACTTTTTCCACTTATGTTCACAACGTTTACAACCAGGGGTTAGGATTTCAAATCGAGCTGTGGTCATTTAGAAGAAAGGAGGGGGAGGGGGTGGAGACACAACCTCCTGGGGGCAGTACAAGGTGGCCATCACCCTGCCGTTGGGCTCAGTCGCCTCTGGGTCCTCACTGAATGTGGGATAAAATCCTGCTCCTTCCCTTGCTTTCTAAGGTCCAATCCAGCGGGACATCTTGACTATCTTGCTGACCCCTTCCACCCCACCTCACTCCCTATGCTTAGCAATGTGGCCCTGGTCCTCTCTCTGCTTCCAGAACATTCTTGCCTTGGCGGCTGAGCTACCTGTCCCACTCTACCTGCCTGAAGTTTCAGCCGAAAGTTACCTTCTCTGAGAGCCTTTCATGATCATCCAACCTAAACTCACCTCTCTGTCACACCACCCTGCTTTATTTTGGGGACAGCATCCCCGGCATTTTGGGTTTGTTATCTGCCTTCCCCCTCCACAGGAAGAAAGTCTTGCACAGGTCAAGCTGTGTACCTAGTGCAGACCTCTGGGGCTCCCCAAGACCCTTTCAAGAGCTCATAAGCCCAAAAAACCAATTTCACTATAATAAGACTTTATGTGCATCTTCCACCATGTTGACATTTAAGCTGTCGGTGCAAAGGCAAGCGAGGATAAGACTCTTGGTGCCTCACCACGGATCCCAGTAGTGGCATCAACCTATTCTAGTGTTCATGGAATGTTTCACCATCTCACACTTGCAGGGAAAAAAATTCCAGTTTCATTTAAGCATCACCTCTGTCAACTCTTTACCCTTGAGCGCACAAGTCTTGTGTACATTCTGTGTGACTGAACAGGAAACACAGAGCACTTCCGCTACACCCTGAAGCGCAAGGGTTGCCTCAAGGAAGAGCACTTCCGTGATGAGTTGTTAGCAGTTTTCTTCGTGGAACAGCAAGTTTAGGTGAAAGAACTGACAGACAGAGGATGGCAGAGATTTTCTCAAAAAATGAATGAAGTGAACCTGCCACTTCAAGAGGTGACAGTATTTTTTTGCCAAAGATAAATTTCAAGCTTTCAAGTGAAAATCTGAATTTTGGAAAACTCGTATCTGCCAGCGCTTCCCAATACTTCAGACATGTCTGAGGAGACTGGTGGTGATGTTAGTGGAAGTGATGCTTTTGATCTTGGATAATGAAAGGTGTCGACACTGGAAAGGGCCGCACAACTCAGTAAACCAGTATTTTCTAACTGCCTCCCGCACGTGTCACTAAACCACGCGCAGGAAGAAGAGCCATTCAAATGGCAAGACAGACTAATGGATTTTGATGTAACTAATAAAAAGTTCACTGATGGGGTTCCAGATCCCTCAGCGCAACTAACTTGTAAGAAACTACTGCTTGTTGAGTTTTAGTGTAATATCAAAGACTCCCCAGAATCTTTTCAAAAGGCTATTAAGACACGTCTCCCTTTTTCTACAACATATCTGTGGCAAAGCTGAATTCTTCATGTACTTCAACCAAAAGAACTTAGAGCACAAGATTGAGCACAGAAGCTGATATAAGAGGCCGGCTCTCTCTATTAGGCCAGACATTAAAGAGATTTGAAAAAATGTAAACCAACGCCATTCTTTTCATTAAAACTTTTAGTTATTTTTCATAAACACGTGTTATTTCTGTGCATGTGCAATGGTTTCATGATTATGTCTAAATGAATTAATAAAATACTTTAAAATACCACATTTAAAATTTTCACATGGTCGACACCAGTAGATGTAACCCCATGTAAACAAGAGCTCCCTGGGGTCCTCAATGATTTTTAAGAACATAAAAGGGATCTCAAGACTAAAAAGTTCGAGAATCTCTGTTCTAGTGGCTAGTACGTGCTAGGTACTTGATAAACGTTGTTGAATGAATATACTAAAGACACATTCTCTTTAATGTTTGTCTACCCTCCCGTCTCTCTTTGAAGACATCTCCGTGGAGGCTTAACAACAGCTCACAGCTTTAGAGTCACGCCAATGAGAGGAAGACCCCGTATCAAGAACACGTGAACCCCTGAAGTCAGGAGTCTCCCTCAGAATCGGTATAAAGTCTCCGACATTATTATTTTTTCCATCCTTTTCTTTTTATTTCGTGCCCACATCAAGATACAAATTTTCAAACTAGTTGTAAATGTGCTTGATGCAGCTGCTTTAATCTTAATCACCGGTACTGCAGTGGAGTTTCTTTGTTTTTGCTGTGGTGCATGAGGAACGCAGTGGTCTAGCTATGCTGCCTGCTGAGTGGGAGCCTGACTGCCATTTGAACACCACGTTTTAATAGGCAAGCATGTGACATGTTTTAACAGTGACTCCCAAGCTTCTGGGAGACAAGTGACACTGTGACTGTGACAACTTTGTGGACAACAGTGAGTCCACGGAGTGTTTGCCTCACGGGCAAGGAGGCCACGCTCGGAAGCTGCCTCATGTCAAAGTCAACACACGCTGCTTTACAGGGTTATTTGTGAATGGACTGCAATACATAGAAGCAACTACAACTTTTTAGATGACGCTGCAGATCCTGAACTTGGAGCTGTCTTCCCCTAGAAGAGGGACTCTCTCTTTCCTGTGTCCCACCAATGATGAACCTGGGACAGCCCCAGCTCTTGGCTGGCCAAACATCCCAGAAATTCTCCTAAAGCCACATAATGCTCTGCTTTGTGTTGAAGCCTGGAGAACGTCCGCACCCAAGGGCACTCACTGGACTCTCACAGCTGCCTGGCCTGCATTTTCCAAAAAGGGTCTTCTGCTTTCAAAGGCCCGTGTTAGCATCTAAGTGCTTCCCTCAGCCACAGGGAGCCTATGTCTTCAGACAAGTATCACTGAATCCGCAGGGAAGGGGTGGAGACTAGGAGAGGAATCTCAGGTCCTGACTGTGATGTAAACGTCCCCTGCAGGGGATGCAAGAGGCGAGACTCCCAGTGGATTGGAGATGTTCCCCCATCTTCCATGGGAAGACTGAGGAGACCCATACTGGTTTAGAAGAAGCAAAGATTCGATGTTAACGGGAAGATTCTAGATAAAACTTCCCCATCCTTGCAACACATCTAACCTGAATCTAATAAACCAGAATTTAATGAAGACATTTTATTTTCAAATCCCCAAAAGCAGCCACATGGCTTTGGGCTGAGAGTCGGATTTCACAGGTCGAGCAGGAATAGGTTCAACTTTCGTCAGCTACTCGGTTAGGAGAGGAGAAGTGGGCCACCGAGAGACGCAGAGAAACACCACATATTTTTGGGTTCAACGAGATGAAAAAGGTTTCGGTTAAAAAGAAAAGAAATGTAGCTTGTGTTCTGGGTAGTCGCCCTTGACTGTAATATTCTAAATGTCTCCTCTTGTCGATCTATCAATTACAGCCTGTTTCACCGACTTGCTGTTAACTCTGGCATCATCTGAAAACAGGTAAGTCACTGCACGCCTATCCGCAGAGACGCGGCCAAGGCCGGGATGACAGGACGTCTGCGGAAGAGGGTGTACAGTGATGACCACAAGGTCTTCACCCACTCACGCTCTCAGCATCTACTCAGTAGGCTCCTACCACGGGCCAGGCTTGGCGAGCGTGGGTCTGTTCACCGAGGGCCCAGAGCTGAGCAAGACAAACCTAGTTCCTGCCCTCAGGAGGTTCTCAGGCCACAGCACAGAGAGCTCAGTAAATGATCACACAATTAATAGTTTAAAAAGCCCCCTTAATTACTGATCCATCCTCGTTTTCCTGCCTTTGCAGTTAAGGGAAATAGGGATGGTAGAACAAGTTCTGATGCATTCTTAGGAGACAGCTGACTAGAGTGTTAGGAAGGTGATAAGTAACGGATCAAGACAAAGCTCATCAATGGCTGCTAAAAGCATTAGGACGGGGCGGGGGGGGGGAAGGGGTGGTGGCGGTGGCGGTGGCGGTGACGGCGGGGGCGGGGTGGCGGTGGTGGCGGTGGTGGCGGTGGCGGCGGCGCCGGGGGCGGGGGCGGCGGCGGCGGGGGCGGCGGGGTGGCGGTGGCGGTGGCGGTGCTGTTATCCCAGGTGTATTAAGCTGATGACACCTGAATCTACTGCTTAATCTTAATGGCACAAAAAGAGAGGCACATGGAAGTACAGAACAGCATCTGTGAAGCAGTCTTGCCTCCTCTGTAAAAAGTCAAACTTAAGTCTGACTAAGCCTGTAGATTCAACTAGCAGTTACAGGAAACACGGAGGACAGAAGAACATGGTAAATGACACCACAGGGATGCGATCGGCTGCATCTCCGAATGTGGGAAACTGCATGGCACGAACAACCCAATTTCTTCAACAACGAAAAGGACCCAAAAAGAGGGAGGGGGAAACATAGATTAAAAGGCACCGAATAGACACCAACCAAATACAGCTGTGGGCCTTGTTGGGACCTGGATTCAACCAACCACTGGGAAAACAAAGTATGAAACAAACAAGAAAATTTGAACAGTGACTTCATATTTGCTAATTTTTTTCAGGCAGCGATAAAAATGTAGTGGTTATGCTTTTTTGGAAAGTGTTTTTTCTTTTTTCCAGTTATAGGTACTTACATGAGTATTTATGGATGAAATGGGATTAGCTCCAAAGGAATAAAGGGGAAATAAGCACATGAAAAGATGCTCAACATTATTATTATTATTCAATAAAAAGAACTGAAGTACTAATACATGCTGCAATGGGGATGAATCTTGAAAGCGTTGTGCTAAGTAAGAGAAGTCAGTCACAAAGGACACCATATACGACACAATTCCATCCATATGAAATGTACAGAATAGGCAAATCTACAGAAATAAGAAGCAGATCACTGTTTGCCTAGTGCTGGGGAGGGGGTGGAGGGAGGAAAGATAATATTGGAGGGTTATGGCCAAGAGTTCCTGGGTTTGTTTTTGGGGTAGTAGAAGTATTCTAAAATTAATTGTGGTGACAGATTCACAACTCCGTGAATATGCTAAAAGCCACTGAATTGTACGCTTAATAAAAAAGAGTCAGAGTTGGGCAGGGAGTGGGTGAGGATACAGGTGAGATATAACAGACCATGCGTTATAAACTTTTTAAATGTGTAGGTTCTCTCCCAGAGGGTCAAACCCCGCCTCTGCCAAGTACAAGCTGTATGAGCTTGGCAAGATATGTAACTTCTTTGAACTTCAGTTTCCTTAAATGTGAAATGGGGGGAATATAGGTTTATATGGAAAAAATGAGGGTGATACATTTAAAGCGTGTGGTACAGTGTCTGGAATATATAAAATGCTCAATAAACAGTGACCATTATTATTCTCAACTCTGTTTTTGCTTTTTTTTTCCTTTTTCGTATCATCCCTTTCAGGAGCATCTGTTTCCTCAGCATCTCCCTCAGAAACCACCGTAATGATGGACACCTAGTAGACGCTCATAGACGTCTTCCCGACTTTTCCAGATGCTTCCTTGGCTTCGTCCTTATTTTTACGGTTCTCCTTAAGGAGACTGTCCTTCCAAGGGTTCTGTTTTCTGTGACTAAAGGAGTTAGTTTTCTATTTGGTCTCAGGCTAGGACTGAGGATTTAGGAAGAGCAGCAAAGACGTAAGGAAACCAACTGTAGCCACATCGATCAACTCCGTGCCGGAAGGCCGACTCCCCCGCCCAATGGCCACAAACACTGGGATAGCAAAGGGTAGAGGCCCACAGACCATCCTTCCGACCACTTTCTCGGGCGGTGCCTTTGGTATCACCTCTGGCTCAGCCCAGAGGCGGCTGCATCTCGCTGCTCCCGTTAACTCTGGACTCTTAACCGCCACAGTCATCTGCCCTGGTTCCTGCTCTCACATCACAACTGCATCCTAAACTAGCAAAGTGCTTTTTCAATCACGAAGGCTCTCTATGAACTGAAAACAGTAAAACTAGGATAAATATTTTATAAATGGCACTCTGAAAGCACCGCTCAGACAGACAGACACACACTCAATGGGATTTCTATGCTCACATATGCTCTCCACACAGAACAGCAGCATCTTCTCCCATCCGAGTCTGCTCCAAAAGAGATTCAAAAATTTTTGTGTTATGGTTCTGTGCATATCAACTGCACGAGGCAATCAGCCAGGGAGAGGTTTGAACATATGGGCTCAACTGCAGGGCTTTGAAGAAACGCTGTAGAACAAGACGGGGATGGGCTCTTCCACTCTGCTCTCTGGGACCGCCACCCGGCAGGGCAGGAGCTGGGCCCAAATGATTTACCCTGGGGACACGGGGCCGAAGGGCTGCCCCCAGCTCTGCAATGGTCTGTCCAGACATGCAAAGGTGCCCGCGAAAGCTGTCTTAAGAGCAACGCTATTCAGCTTTCTCTCTACCTTGGAAAATGCCCAGATTTGCGTGGAAGGCCTTCCCCACAGACGCACACAGTCAGAAATGTCTGTGGCTGTGTGCACCAGACACATTCTGGTGATTAACTTTATGTTCCTAAATGTCAATTTTCCCAGACCAATCCATTTGCAAGGTGAGCGGGTGTGACCTACAAAAGAATGAACCAAGAAATGATTTTATTTGACTGTTATGGTGTCTAGAATTGACACATTTTACACATTTGCTAAAATGAATAATGTTTTTCCAATGTACTTGCACCGTCTCTTCGTCGTCCTCTGGTTTAGAACTTGAAACAGAACTGTGTCTTTGCTACCTCGTTCAGATACACTGATGGTGATGTTTTGTAACCGAATGGCTGCCTGCTCTGGGAGCACAGTGTGGCCTCACCTACCCTGCAGATACCCTGCCTCCTTCCTTATCCAGACGTGTCCGTTCCCAGGCAAAGGGAAGAGAAAAAGAGTAAACAAAATCACAACTCAGAAGTTCTACCCTAATGCCAACTTGCCATGGCCACTAAAGGTTTGCGGTTGCTCACAGGAGGTCAGGATAAGGTAGGGAGCTGGCTGTACGCTGTCACGTGGCTCTTTCTCTTCCTTCCAGAAAGCTTACTGGGATGGAGGTATCACGATGCTGCCCTGAGAGCTCTGTAGGCAGACCTGCACGCTCCATTTCAGGGCGGGTACAGGACTAGGTCCAGGCGTACGTACCCGTGGGGTGGGCACGCTTTACCACAGCTTCCTCAGCACATCCCTGCAGCGGGTCCCTGTGACCGGGCAGCTGTGTAGCACGTGGCAGGCGGGCAGAGCTCTCCCCACCCATCCAGGGTTACAGCCAGGACAGGATGATGGCAGCGGCAACCCTGCCCCCACCATATTGTGGCTGTTTTCTGAGGACTTCCTTCCTTTCTGACACTGCAGGATACTTTAGGCTCATTCTATGCATCTCCTACCCCAGGCCTAGAACCAGCCATTCCTGCAGGCAGCCCTGCAGCCGTGCTGTTAAGCTCCGTTGGTTGGTACCAGGGCGGCCTCTGGTCTAGGGCTGGTCTTCCCCATCACTGAGGTGTCACCCTTCTGAGTGCTGTGTCCGAGGTTTCCTACTGTGGCTGGTGGGAACATGAACTTGCCCTGTGCCCTGCCCCAGGCACTGCTCTGCCTGTTCCCTTCTGGTGGTTCTCTCTTCGGCTGCTGGTGGCTTCCTCACATGGATGTGCCGCTGGGCACCCAACTGAAGACCGGGGGGAACTGCTCTGAGATGTCCGGAGCACCTCTCCAGGCAGCTCTGCCCTCCTTGCTACCCGGCCTGGTGGATTCCAGCCGCTGTGGCCTCCCAGACACCTAACTCTGTGTCCTCGGCTTAGAGACTCCTGGGCTCGGCTCAGCTCCCCCTCCTGGCACTGAGCCGGGGACGCTCTCTGGGCAGTAAGCTGGGCAAACGGAGGGCTTGTCTTGACCGTCTCCATCACAGGGATTGCTGTGCTGTGCTACCTTACGTCCAGTGTCTGAAAATCACAGCTTCATCTATTTTGTCTAGAGTTTTAGTTGTCTAAGGCAGGAAGGTAAACTCACTTCCTGTTACTCTGTCTTGGCCTAAGCAGAAGTTCTGAGGCTCACCACACAGAGGGTCCCACTTAGCCTGTGATGGACTTTCCTGGGACACTATTCTTGTCAAGGTCAGTAATCTGCAGTGAGTCACCTCCCAGATGAGCAAGTACACAGCTGTGACCACACTGCACCGCACGGCCAAAATAACAGAGCGGGCATATCTGTCATGGTCGCACAGAAGATTGCTGGAGATGTAAAGTACAAATAGGATTAAACCGGGAGGCCCTGGAAGTCAAAATGCCTTCCTTCGTGTTCGACAGGATGCCCAGGAAGCTGTGGGGGGAGGCCGCCTTGCCAGGTGCACCTGCCCTTCCCAGGAGACAGGGCCCTGGATGGCCAATGGCGGCCAAGGGTTTACACGAAAACAGCCCACAGGAGAATGACTGTTTTCCCGGGATGGTCCCTGCTGCCCGCCAAGCTGGGAAGAGGACTCACCAACAGTGTGAAAGCCCACTCGGCTAACGAGGGCACAGGGGGGATGGTGTGGCTGGAAACGCCCCCTGGGCTCTCCATCTCCAGGTATCTCGTGGAGTGACACACGCACACACACTCTTATGGAACATAAACAAGGAACTGTAGTTTTCTTCTCAATTCCATTGTCTTAGGTCTTCACAGCCTTCTTCCCAAGACAGTGATGCAGGCTTTAACGATTTGCAAGCAAATTTTAAAACTCTAGGAACCTTACACCAAAGGAAAGAACACTTTTCAGTGGAGGTGCTTTAATCACTGTAAATCAGAAGTGCTGCGGAGGGAGTTTTCTCCGCGCGGCTCGTCCTGCTTGTCGGTGACCCCCGAGTGGCAGCTCTCCCTGTAGATGGCAACACAGAACCACGCGGACACGCGCAGCCGGCGGATGCTACTGCTTTCACGGGCCTCCTTCAAGCAGGGGGCCGAGGCGGCTGCAACCAGGGCAGAAAAACAGCCGAGGAGTGGCCGCCTTCCCTGCTCTGCTCAGAGTCCAGCACCAGGCCACGGACGCACCCTGAGCGTGGGGTCCACTCCCAGCATCCCCAGCCTCCCCCCCGCCCGCACCTTCTGTCCCCCCAGAGCAAGTGGGCGCGGAGAGAAAGGGAAGTGTTTACCCTCATAAAAGAGTAGGCGGCTCCTAATGGATGAAGTCACCATAAAGGACCCTGAAATTCCCGGCTTCAGACGTGGAGTTTCTTTTAAGACTCGTTTACAGTCACGCATGGCCAGTTAGGAAGGGTCTCAAGAAGGCTAGCTCACGGGCCAGGCCCCTGGCCTCAGAGTTAGTTGACATGCTCGTCTTAAAAACAGGGGGCTTGGGCTTCCCTAGTGGCGCAGTGGTTGAGAGTCCGCCTGCCGATGCAGGGGACGCGTGTTCGTGCCCCGGTCCGGGAAGATCCCACATGCCGCGGAGCGGCTGGGCCCGTGAGCCATGGCCGCTGAGCCTGCGCGTCCGGAGCCTGTGCTCCGCAACGGGAGAGGCCACAACGGTGAGAGGCCCGCGTACCGCAAAAAAAGAACAAAAAAACCCAGGGGGCTTGTGAGGAACAGAGGCGGGGGAGGGGCTGTCAGCAGCAGCCACCTGTCTGGGAGTTTTGCATTCAGTGGGCTCTCTGCTGAATGACACAGAAGCACTTGCAGTGACTTCCCCCTGCCCCCCCTCCCTTTCACTTCATTCCCTTTAGGACAACTGCCTGGGGTGGAGCTGTGAATTCCCACACCTGGGAGGCCACAGCACAGGCCGCGGCTAACTGACGGTGCAGGACCTACTGGTAAATGACCACAGCTGGCCACTGACACGGCCCCCTTGATCTCACATCCTGACCGAGAGTGAACTGAGGTGCACGCACAAAATCAATCCAGATACAGACTTAGGCTCAAACCATAAGGAAATCCAATATATCCTG